>NC_136063.1:96572007-97125353 GCF_964261635.1 Lissotriton helveticus
ACAGAGAGAGACACAGAGAGAGACAGACCCCAGTCAGCTATCAAAGATTTTGTTGCCACAAATGCTAACCCCGACACCTCTCCGGCAACTCAATGGGGGGCACTGAAAGCAGTCATAAGAGGGGTGTTTATAGCCATATCCTCAGCTCACAACAAAGAGAGGGCCTGCAAGCGTGCAGAGCTCACGCACAGTATCTCAGAGCTTGAACAGATGCACCAACGAACGGGTGCCTCCCGTGCCTGGAGTCAGCTATGCATAGAACGTAAGCATCTGGCTGCCTTGGACCGAGACAAGGCAGAATATGCGGTCCTTAGACTATGTCACTTCTATTACGTTGGAGGGAACAGATGCGACCATCTTTTGGCCGACAAATTGCGAGAAATTAGGCAGAGGCAGGGTGTCCATACTATTCGGGCGCCAGGGGGCGAGTGTTTCTGAGGACACAGCCATAGCAGAGACATTCTGAGATTTTTATGCTGCCCTCTACAAGGGAGATCCCCTGGATACCCAGGTCAGCACTGACCATATTGCCGAAGCTCAAATGCCCGCGTTGACAAAGGCGCAAGCTGATCACCTTGACAGAGCCATACAGATAGAAGGGGTAGTCTCTGCAATTTCGCGCCTCAAGTTAGGCAAATCACCGGGCCAGACGGTTACAGCCAACTGGCCCCTATTCTGATTGCATTGTTTAACACCTTCGAACAAACGGGAGCCATACCGGGGGAAATGCTGGAAGCAGCAATTGTGGTTATTCCCAAGCCGGGGAAGGACAGAAAGGCCTGCAGTGCATATCGGCCTATATCGCTTTTAAACATAGATCAAAATATACACTAGCATCATAGTGGCCCAGATAGCTCCATATATGGCCCAGCTGGTCGAACCGGAACAGGCGGGCTTTATCCCACAGAGGCTGACCAGCGATAATACTAAGGGCATTCTGCATCTGATTGAACGAGTGTCCCGTACCCAGGGCGAATACATACTCCTGGCCATCCATGCTGATTTTAAATTGCTACTGATCCCCCATGGCGACGGTCCGAGTTAACGGTCACACATCCACCCATTTTCCTATTGGGAGAGGCACGAGGTAGGGGTGCCCATTGTCGCCCATCCTCTTTGCGATCTATATGGAGCCCTTGGCGCTCAGACTCCGGCGGCATCCTCCCATAACTGGTATAAAATTTGGGGGAGACGTCCATACCGTAAGCCTCTATGCGGACGACCTTCTCCTTTCTCTTTCCAGCCCGATCACGGCTTTGCGCGCTATCTTTGTTGAACTGTACTGTTTTGCACAATTGGGATTTAAGATTAATATGGACAAATCCATAGCACTCAACATCTCCCTTTCTCCAGACACGCTTGCCCACATACAGGAGGAACATCCGGTGCTATGGGCATCGACTGCAGTTCCCTATCTGGGAATCCAGCTGGCTCCCACTATATCGGCTACTGCCAAGCTCAATTATTCCGCAGGGCTCTGCAAAGGTGGAATCACTGCACGATGTCTTGGCTAGGGTGGATTGCAGCTGTCCAGATGACCAGCCTCCCTCCCATCCTCTACTTATTCCAGACCCTTCCCCTTCGGCCCTTGCCGGGCTGGATTCACCAGACTCAAGCGGAACTGTCGCCCTTCATCTGGAATGGGCACAAGCCGCGATTTCGGCATCAGGTTGCGGTCCTTCCACCGTAAAAAGGAGGAGTGGAAGTGCCTGATTTTCAGCTACACTTCCATGCCACCCGACTAAGATATCTGGCAGAGTGGCACCGTCTGCAGTCCGAAAAACACTGGTTGTTCCAGGTCCAGGCGGTGGCAGGCAGTCCATTGCAAGGGGTACCATTTCTTTATAAACAACACAGGCCTCCAAATTTATATGCCTCATACATCACAAGCACTATAATGGACTCCTGGTACCGCACACATGTCTCCAATCAGCTGACCACCTTCCCATCGCCCCTCACACCGTTATTTGATAACCCCGAGTTCCGACCCGGCACGGATGCTTCCACCTTTAGGGCATGGCACTCTTCTCCCTGTAGATCGGTGGGTCACCTCTTAGATATGGATGGTATTATTCCAATCTCGCATCTTAAGGAGGAGTACGGTCTTACGGAACTTGAGCGTTTGCCATACTTACAAGTCAGTCACTGGGCACTCCATCCGACCAAATGCACAGCGCCTCCTGACTCCATATGAGAATTGGCTCGTAACACGCACCTCTGACAAGAAAACTATCTCTGACTTATATAAAATACTGCTAACCACTACCTCATACGCAATATAATGCAGGCTGTTCACGATGGGAAAGAGATCTGGGGAGAACATTGAGCCACAAAGAATGGGAGGGCATCTATCACAGGGCTAGACACTCTGCGTATCATATTGGCCTCACGGAGACCCTAACCAAGATTGTCACCTGTTGGTATTACACGCCTGAGCGCATACATCACTTTGATCCGTGCCCGAGCGGTCTGTGTTGGAGAGAATTGGGGAAGAGGGCACCCTGGAACATATTATCTGGAGCTGTCCCTGTACACAACCATACTGGATCCAGGTTCTTGACGACGTAGACTTGCATCTTGAGACACAGCTCCCACGCTTCCCCTCTTACATTCTCCTGGGCCTGCCAAACCCGCTGGCATATCCACTTAGATCGCGGAGGGGTAGGCTGATAGCCATTGCGCTCGGTGCGGCGACACAAAACATCCTGTTGCACTGGCGCTCTACCCAGCTCCCGACACATACTGGCTGGCTTCAGCGGATGTGGTCAGTGTTGGGTATGGAGAAACTCACTCTTAAGTTGGCGGGCAGGGAGTCTGAGTTCCCTGAGCTGTGGCGGCCTTTCCTCACCCTGCTAGTGTCGGAGTTCCGGGAGCAAACATGCCCTCGGTATCTCCAAATCCTTCGCCTTCAGGATACACCAATCCCAGATATTGATCCTAAGACACAACACAAGCCAAGACGGTGAACACTGCTTACTTCCTTCCTTTTCTTTTTGCTGTTCAAGGTGGACAGGGATGGGGGAGGCGGGCGGACGGGGGACGGGAGGACGGGAAGGGGGGGGGGGGGTTACATGTTCTTTATTTTTTTGAATGTGGGGGCTCGCTCCATACCTATTACCTTCGGTAACTGCCGGTATTGCAAACTTGTTGTCTCATATGCATTGATTTAAAGGAGCTGAGAACCTAGTCTTGTTCATCTGTTTAAAAATCAATACAAAAGATTTAAACCTAAAACAATGGAGCATGGTGAAAGGCCCCATTATATACCACAGAGAGAGGCTTAACTGGGTTTGGGGGAACTGAACATATTCAGAAACCAAGGCAGCAACTAATAAGGGATCAAACAAGACCCCTGCAGATCCTTCTCCTACTGTGATAACATCCAAAGCAGCATTGTTAGTGTGCATGAAAATACCCCGCTGTGTTTCCTGTGCCAAACTTGCGGACCAGCTCTGACATGCACCATGCCTGGAACCAGTGCAACACAGGTTATAGGTGCAGCAATCAAAATGAGCAAATTCAGTTTAATCCATTTACTGTGACTGGGGCACGTGCGACAAGCCCTCTATGCGGATATATCACGTACCTCAAGGCCACTGTAGAGGCTAGGGAAAACTAGGCAAAGATTAGCTTGATTCAGGTGAAGTTATTTGATCGACAGTGGACATCCATGACCATGCCACCAAGTATTGGCATCTTAGTACACTCCGTACTGAACATTGTGGGGTTCCAGGCAGAGGGACTGGAGCATGTGCGGAGCGGACAGAGGCATATGTGGAATATATAAATATTTTAAACGTGCATGTAGAGATGTCTAAGCTAACGTAGAAGTGGAAAGTAACCACTCCAAAAAGCAGGGTGCAGGAACACATCTGTTAATCTAGATCATCCTCATTTTCACATTCTACGTTGTGGTTGTAGCAGAGGCTGAGTTGGCTCTGAAAAGATGAAAATATAAGACAAACATAAATGCCGGGTGGATGCTAGAGCATCGCTATGTCTGTAGTATCACTTTAAGATCATTACGATGGTCATTAGCCTATTGTAAAGTACAAAAGCCCCCATCATTGTGAGCAAGACCATGTCTTGTCACTGTTACTCACCATTGTGCTGATAACATGAACTAATGTGTTAGTATGCAGGATTGCTCTCCTGCACTGGAGCCTCTGTGACACACCTTTGTGGAAAGACTTGTTCCTTGTGTGTGATGAGCTCTAGCCTTTAACAGTCTGTCCACTCCATCACTCTGGAGAGCACTCTCGCAACTTTCTTGTCTCTACTTGAGGGATTTGTTCTAATCCGAGCTTTAATCATCACAGCAAGTTTGCAAGACAGAGTTTCCACTTGCTTACTTACTTTCCCCATTTATTCAGAGAAAAACATAAGCAGCCTTAAGGTTATAGGCTAAATGCTTCCATGTTCCCATACATCGCTACTGGAAGTGCTTTCACTGAGGAGCTACAGAGGTTCACCACCAGTTCAAGATATCATTTATAGTAAGTAGGTTGACACTTGGCGCTTTTTATTTTTTTTACTTTACCTCACAAGATAATACCACTTTCACCGGATTTGTTTTAAAGATAAAGGGCAAGTTACTCTTCTGGGGCAGTAGTTTTAATCAGTAGCCTGGCTTAAGAGGTAATAAAGATTGGAGGTAGACAGTTACCTTCAGTCTTCAGGTATTGTCCTATGGAGCCAAGTCACAAAAACCAATGGAATATACACGGTGGGGAACCAGGGGCAGCCGGGCCTCCAGGGCGAGCCTCCGAACAGAACTTATTATACACCGAAAAGCCACCAGAGTGATTTTCTAGCACATTTTCTAGTCTTTTGCATGTTTGTGATTTATTCAGCCTACTACTGGACAGGCATTTGAGCGTTATGAGATGGCAGGACACCTGGTGGTGTCAGGACATCCTAGGACTTCCCCACGCTCTTATTTTTTTTATTTATAAAGTTTTTTATAGCGCAAACATGATCCCAAAGGATTTCAGAGCGCTTAACAATTTAGGATGGTCAGGCAGGCATTAAATACAAATCAAAGGAAATCGTTACAGAAGTTTTGCAGCGTGAATCTTTCTGGATTCACTATGCTGTGCATTATTCCGCGGTCTTGTGGTTGGGTCCGGATTCGTAGTCTTTTCTTTTTTTTTTTTTTTTTTTTGTAGCCCAGGTGGGCGTCGACGTCACACCTCCTTGGGTGCATTTCCGGTGACGTCGGCATGCTTCCTGTGGAAGCTCCCACTCTTGGGCGCCATCTTCGGGTTCTTTTTTTCCGTGTTTCTTTCGTTTCCGAAGTAATGGCAATGTTCTATTTAGGTGATATTTTACCGCTTTGTACTTTTAAGTCCTTTTCTCTTTTTTTTTTTTTTTTTATTTTTAAACCACCTCTTCTCTCTCCAGCCTCATCTTTCTGGCAGAGGCGGGTGGGTTCGCCAGTGAATCCAGAAAGATCTTCAAGCTGCAAAACTACACCGACAGGTAAGAAAACTATTCGTTTTGCAGCGTGAATCTTTTTGGATTCACTATGCTGTGCATAGATTTTGTAGCGGTTTCTCATTTCTGTGGCGGCTGCAGTGGTTATTAATGTCCCAAACACGTTACAGACAAGCACCTGTAATCCCCATTAGAGTGCCCTCGTTTTTGACAGATAGTCGATCCTCTGTGCACCACAAGTGTAAACGTACACCCAAACTCTGGTTCGTTCACACGTGGACCGTAGCGCTTGTAACAGGTTCAAGTCTTGCAGGTATTCGGTTGGATTAAATAATACCGCACGCGTTCTGCTTCCCGCCGGGAAATGCTATACGTTGCAGCCTCTAATTGCGGTCGTTAAACAGGATATTGTACCTCCGCGTTTTCTTCGGACTGCAGCGTTTCTTGTCCCCGTAGTTGCCGAATGCAGAACTTCAATTAGCCTGACCTGTGCAATTCGCGGTCTACCGGCTTTTCAAATAATGCCGAATTCTTTTCCTCCAAACAAGCCGGGACACTTCACCGGCGGTGCGTCTCGGGCTGGAGGTTCCCGATAGGACATGAAGTTTCACGTACTCAGCCAGTACCAGTACATATATATATGTGTATATATGTGTATATGTATATGTATATATATATATATATATATATATATATATATATATATATATATATATATATATTACCTACTGGCGATAGCCAGTAGGTATATATAGTTAGGATTGTTTTCCATAGGGAAATCGCAACATTCTATTGGGAATAACTTTGGCGCCGGTTGAGGAATCTTCCTGAAATTTTCCTTAACTTTGCCTCGCGGCGCTCCGCTCCTTCTATGAAAGTTTGGGGGGGGATACGTCAAGCGGGGGCCGAGATAAAAGGGGGGTCCCAAAACGTGTTTTCCCCATGTTAATTTCAATGGGGCGGTTGGACTCACTTTTAGCCCGAACGGCTGAATGGTTTTCCACCAAACTTGGCAAAATTGTAGGCACTGGTAGCCCGATGTGCCTTTGCCATGTCTCAAGATATGTGCTCCAGTGGTTTTTCGAAATTTAACTTAAAAAAAATATATATTGGGCTACATTGGGCTATATATATGTTAGAGCCCAAATGTAGCCCAATGTAGCCAAAAGATGGCCACCAGAGACAAAAAAAACAAATGTAGCCCAAATATCAGCCAGATGTAGCCCAACTATAGCCCAATGACAGAATGTCCCAGAGTGTTCTAAAGAACAACTAGAACGCTAACAGTCTTACTTATGACAAAAGTATGGCACACCTGAAGTCATCTTGATTGGAATAAAGTGGTAACACTTAATACATTTAATTTGAAAAGGAACAAAATGAGGGGTTTCATTTTGCCATAGAAATGTTATATATATATATATATATATATATATATACATATATATATATATATATATATATATATATATATACATATATATATATATATATATATATATATATATATATATATATATATATATATATATATTCACTGAAAAAACCATAGGTTACACACCAGTTATAGTTGGGAATTAGCATTTAAAAAACCTTTGAAATTCACTGAAAAAACCATAGGTTTCACACCAGTTATAGTTAGCTGGAAATTTTACTCGCATAAAACCATTGAAATTCCCACGTTATAGTTAGTTGGACTCACTATAACTTGCACGTCTGCAATGCACTGCTGATGACGTCACATATTACATCACTCATGCATATATTTAAATATTTAAACATTACTCGCTAATATATGTATTCACTAAGATACACTTAATAAGCCAGTTAACCAATCAATTTTTTTTTTAAAAACACTGAAAAAACCATAGGTTTCAGGCCTTATATAGTTAGGAATTAGTATTTAAAAAACCTTTGAAATTCACTGAAAAAACCATAGGTTTCAGGCCTTATATAGTTAACAATTAGCATTTAAAAAACCTTTGAAATTCACTGAAAAAAACATAGGTTTCAGGCCTTATATAGTTAGGAATCAGCATTTAAAAAACCTTTGAAATTCACTGAAAAAACCATAGGTTTCAGGAGTTATATAGTTAGGAATTAGTTTTTAAAAAACCTTTGAAATTCACTCAAAAAACTATAAGTACTAGTGGTGTTATAGTTAGCTGGACATTTTACTCCTACAAAACCAATGAAATTGCTCCTATATAGTTAGTTGTACTAACTATATTTCGCGCACCCGCAATCCACTGCTGATGATGTCACATATTAGATCATTCATGACATGGTCAGTGACATCACTGATGACATCTCAAATGACATCACTGATGACATCATCCAGTGAATGTGGTTTGCTTCGTTATTTAAATATGCATTATATATATAGCAATTTACATTGAAGAATGAGTGGATATATATATATATAAATAAATATTTGGATGGAGGATTTAGTAGCAGTGTAATTGACTGTTTACTTGACCAATTTATAATGTCTCACTAAATATAGTGGATAGTGACTAAACTGTGTGAATATCTGTATCACTTTGTCAGTTGTTGTGTAAACTGATTCTACAGTTGGTTACTAGCTATGTGAAAGTCTATATTAGTTATTGATTAGTTAACTGAGCATTTGTATGGGAGTGTGAAAGTGTGTGTGTGGTTCGGTGGGGGGTGTGTGACTGTCCAAAGATGTGTGAATAGTTGATTCAGTAGATATATGAAGTTAAAACTACATGTTCTAACAGTTTGGGTGAGGGAATCTCTTTATGGGTGTGGTGATGAGCAAATATATTTCTCAAAGGTACAGGTCCAACAAACTAGAAAAATAAAAGGCAGTGTATGTGTCAGTTGTTGTATATAAATAAGTATACATAAGACACAATGATTGTGTGAGTGACTGTATGGATAACTGTATACTTGTAATAATGATTTTATAATTCACTAAGTATGACTTACTATCTAAATGAATAGAAGAAGTGGTGTTTGTATAAGTGTTTTGCTAAGTAAATATGTAAGTATGATCCATTGTTTGCATAAGTGAGTAGGATGACTTCATATGTGAATAGGATGCGTGCTGTTTAATGTCGATATAGATGTATAAGTATTTTTGATAGTGTCTATTGTTCATTGACAGCATGTATGAGTGAATCCATAGGTAAGTGATTAGATGTGTGTATACATCTATGAATCACTGAGTGGATTTTTAGATACTTGTATTGCTGTGACAATGGATTTAAATATGATACTCTGTATTTTACAAACAGTGATGAAAAATTGTAATAGTGTATGAAAAGGTGTATGTGATTGTCACGTGGATGATGTCATCAGTGATGTCATCAGTGATGTCATTTGAGATGTCATCAGTGATGTCACTGACCATGTCATGAATGATCTAATATGTGACATCATCAGCAGTGGATTGCGGGTACGCGAAATATAGTTAGTACAACTAACTATATAGGAGCAATTTCAATGGTTTTGTATGAGTAAAATGTCCAGCTAACTATAACACCACTAAAACTTATAGTTTTTTGAGTGAATTTCAAAGGTTTTTTAAAAACTAATTCCGAACTATATAACTCCTGAAACCTATGGTTTTTTCAGTGTATATGTATATATATATATATATATCTACATATATATATATATATATATATATATATATATATCTATAGCAGATATGCCTGTTTCACCAATCCAAGGTGAAGGAACATCAGGTAAGGACCTCTTGTAGTGACTTATTTTTCGAAATCAAAACAGATCAAAGGAGGCAGCAAACCAATTATCCAGTGAGATGTATTTATTTCACAAAGATGAAATAAAAAGACATGGTGTCGTCCATGACGCGTTTCACTCCTAAAAGGAGCTTGTTCACATGACGCGCCCCGTAGATCAACCACATTTTATAATCAGTGCACAGGTGATATCAATTCAAACACACAAAAAAAGTGCAATAAAGAAAATAGAAAAAAGACTATGGATAGAGCCATATTGCATATACATCGAGAAAGAAAACCTTATTGATTTCAACATGTTTGCAAAAAGTTTCAAGTTAATACAGAAAAACAAAAACCTCCAAATTAATGAGAGATCAAAATTGCTCGTTTCATAAAAAACAATGTTCATAATTCATTATGACCAATGCAAAGATATCAAAAAATGACCGACTAGTGTCATATTATATCAATACATCCTAAATATTCATCATTAAATAATGATTCAAATTCGCAATTATTTTAGTAAATTTCAATATTTCTATATATATATATATCTATATATATATATATATATATATATCTATATATATATATATATCTATATATATATATCTATATCTATATATATATTCACTGAAAAAACCATAGGTTATAGACCATATATAGTTAGGAATTCGCATTTACAAAACCTTATTTTACTCACACAAAACCATTGAAATTCCATATATAGTTAGTTGCACTAACTATATATCGCGCACCCGCAATCCACTGCTGATGATGTCACATATTACATCATTCATGACATGGTCAGTGACATCACTGATGACATCACTGATGACATCTCAAATGACATCACTGATGACATCACTGATGACATCTCATTTGACATTACTGATCACATCACTGATGATATCATTCATGTGATAATACGATGAACCTCTTCAGACTCTAATATAACCTTAGATACAATCAGTGTAAACAGACACTCACAGACTGTCACTCATCCATGGAGTTACTCACACACCTAGTCAGTCATGCAAAGAATCAATCACACCTCCATTTCCTCAACTATACAGTTATACAAACTTTATTTATTCAAACATATACTAACACATATTTACTCTCTTATACAATCCCTGATACAAGTTCACAATGATCCATACAGCCACTCACACATTCACTGGCTCTTATGCACAGTTATTTATATATGTCAACTCTCACATGTACTGTGTTTTACATATGTACTTACTTTGACATGTAGCACTGAGATATCCATTCACTCACCAATACACTCATGCACACAGTCAACCGCCCATACAGCTGTTTCCACATGCACTTTTGAAACCATACATCTAGTGAATCAACTGCTCACACATCTATGCACAGTCATACACCTCCCAGCCACCCACACACACACTCAGTCTCCCATACAAATACTTGGGCAACCAATCAATAACCCATATAGTTACTCATATAGCTACTTATCAACACATGCAACAGTTTACAGAACAACAGACATAATGATGCACAAATTAAGACAGTTTAGTCACTAACCCATGCACTCAGTGAGACACATTTAATCACTCACTCATACAGTCAGTCATGCACCTACTAAATCCTTCATCCAGACACTTATACATCCACTCATTCTTCAATATGTAAGACATATTTTAACTTTACAGAAACATACAGTCACTGGATGTTGTCATCAGTGATGTCATCAGTGATGTCATTTGAGATGTCATCAGTGATGTCATCAGTGATGTCACTGACCATGTCATGAATGATGTAATATGTGACATCATCAGCAGTGGATTGCGGGTGCGCGATATATAGTTAGTGCAACTAACTATATATGGAATTTCAATGGTTTTGTGTGAGTAAAATAAGGTTTTGTAAATGCGAATTCCTAACTATATATGGTCTATAACCTATGGTTTTTTCAGTGAATTTTCAAGGTTTTGTAAATGCTAATTCCTAACTATATATGGTCTATAACCTATGGTTTTTTCAGTGAATTTTCAAGGTTTTGTAAATGCTAATTCCTAACTATATATGGTCTATAACCTATGGTTTTTTCAGTGAATATATATATATATACATACATATATAAACATATATCATCTGTATATCTATATAAATACAAACATAAATGCATGCATACATATACTTATATGCATACAGATGCATGTTATTTACATGAAAGTTGAAAAAACACTAATAAAAGCAAAGCTAAAAAGCCACCTCATTACAAACAGAATGGCTTTAACTTAAACGAGGGCGAGATCTATTGCATTTTCAATGCTTGTTTACTTTGGTTCCATCAAGAAGGCATTCAGATGTGTCACACATTTGCCATAAATTCTGAATGTTAGCACTCTAGTTGCACATTAGATCACTGTAGTAAAGCTACTGCTCACCAGGGACGTCTGCTGCTGGTATTCAAAGTGCATGTTTCAGTCTGCATGTCAGAATTTTTTTAATGAAATAGAAGAGGATTTGAGAAGTCACTCAAAATGATCCCTAATTTTTCTTTCTGAAGCACTAATCATACTTTCTATGGCAAAATTAACCCCCTCATGTTGTTCCTTTTTAAATTGAGTGTTTTCAGACTTACCACTTCATTCCAATCAAGATGGCTTCTGGTGTGCCATACTTTTGTCATAAGTAAGACTGTTAGCGCTCTAGTTGTTCTGTAGAACACTCTGGGACATTCTGTCATTGGGCTATACTTGGGGTACATCTGGGTGATATTTGGGCTACATTTAGGCTCTTTTGTCTCTGGTGGCCATCTTGGGAGACTGTATGTCAGAAGTTTTTTAATGAAATTGAAGAGGGTTTGAGAAGTCACTCAAAATGTGCCCTAATTTTTCTTTCTGCAGCACTAATCATAATTCATATGGCAAAATATACCCCCTCATTTTGTTCCTTTTTAAATTAAATGTTTTAAGAGTTACCACTTTATTCCAATCAAGATGGCTTCAGGTGTGCCATACCTTTGTAATAAGTAGGACTGTTAGCGCTCTAGTTGTTCTTTAGAACACTCTGGGACATTCTGTCATTGGGCTATACTTGGGCTACATCTGGGTGATATTTGGGCTACATTTGGGCTCTTTTGTCTCTGGTGGCCATTTTGGGAGACTGCATGTCAGAATTTTTTTATGAAATAGAAGAGGATTTGAAAAGTCACTCAAATTGTGCCCTAATTTTTCTTTCTGCAGCACTAATACCTTCTATTGCATAATATACCCCCTCATTTTGTTCCTTTTTAAATTAAATGTTTTAAGAGTTACCACTTTATTCCCATCACGATGGCTCCAGGTGTGCTATACCTTTGTAATAAGTAGGACTGTTAGCGCTCTAGTTGTTCTTTAGAACACTCTGGGACATTCTGTCATTGGGCTATACTTGGGCTACATCTGGGTGATATTTGGGCTACATTTGGGCTCTTTTGTCTCTGGTGGCCATTTTGGGAGACTGCATGTCAGAATGTTTTAATGAAATAGAAAAGGATTTGAGAAGTCACTCAAAATGTGCCCTAATATTTCATTCTGCAGCACTAATCATACTTTCTATGGCAAAATATACCCCATCATGTTGTTTCTTTTTAAATTAAATGTTTTAAGAGTTACCACTTTATTCCAATCAAGATGGCTTCAGGTGTGCCATACCTTTGTAATGAGTAGGACTGTTAGCACTCTAGTTGTTCTTTAGAACACTCTAGGAGGCTGCAGTAGAACACAAAGGAATCAACTGACAGGCTCTGTCCTTGTTGGATGTACATGTTTTACTGAGAATGTCAGACTTCATTTTCACATGACTGAGAAAGATAATGTGAATTTACAGAAAATATGCTTTCAGTTTAGCTTATAGATCCCCTTCCAAACCACTGTGGGAAAATCATGAGATATTTGTTTTCTTTCAAACAATATTCATGATATCACAGCAGAAGGTTTTTTCACATGGTAAAATCACCTTAGAACCCACCACAATTCCTAAAACGGGTATGGTACCATCAACAAATGATTTATAATGTAACTAAAGTCCTAAAACCCTCTATTAACTACAATGCTTTTTAATGAGGTGCTATCATGTATATTGGTCCCAAGATGGCTGCCAACACTTCTTGGATGAAGTGCTGACAGCCAATCAGATAAGATGTGTGGTTAGGCTCCGCCCAGATATATATCTTTTTTTGAACCTAAATTACTCCAAATCCACTGGAGCACATATATTGAGACCTAGCAAAGGCACATCGGGCTAACAGTCCCTACAATTTTGCCAAGGTTCGTGCAAATCCATTCAGCCGTTCGAGCTAAAAGTGAGGCCAACCGCCCTATGGAAATTAACATTGGAAAAACGCGTTTTGGGACCCCCCTTTTTTCTCGGCCCCCCCTTGATGAAACCCCCCCCAAATTGTCAGGGGCTGCTCAGAAACAAAATGTTCCATTTTCCTGAAGATTTCAGCCAATTCCGTCCACAAACGCCAAAGTTATTAGACATAGAATTTTCAAAATTCCCATAGAGAAAAAATCCTAACTATATATACCTACTGGCGACCGCCAGTAGGTAATATATAGATATAGATATACCTATCTCTATCTCTATATATATATATATCTCTATATATATATATATATATATATATATATCTCCAAGAACCTTCCCAAAAAGAAAGTCTCAGGCCACTTAGGGGGAGCACATCGGAGAATCTTTATTGCAGCAAAGCATAGAGGCGCGGGCGGGCGTATGCATTTCAGCCGTGTGGCCTTGTCAGCGCCCAGCATGTAACACAGGTGATGAATGCGCCGCTCAACAGTACTGCCCCACCCAGTTCGGGTATATATATATATATATATATATATATATATATCGGGACTGGGAGGGGAAGAAAGTATTAGGTCAGGGGATATAAAACATCAGTACAAGAGATGAGGGTATAAGTCCAGTATCTTCAAGCAAATGATAAGGGCCTAATTAGGATAAGAACTTGCACATAAGGAATCTTTTTACTTCCATTTTGAAGGCAACCGTTGAGGTGAGTCTGCGAATTTCAGGAGGGAGAGCGTTCCAGATCCGTGGAGCGGAGTCAGAGAAAGCTCTTTAACAAGTTGTCTTTTTGAGAAATATCTGTGGTTTAAGGAGGGAGGTGTTAGCACTTCTTGACGGTCTACCACCTCCACAGAGTTCTAGCTTTTGGCATAGGTACTTGAGGGTTTTGAGATTGAGAGCTTTGGGAGTCAGACAGGCGATATTTAGCTGCATTCTTGCTTCAAAAGGCAGCCAATTTAGAGATTTTAGAACTGGAGAAATGTGCGCAGATCATTTTGTGCCCGTAGTCCGTCTGTCCTCCGCATTCAATACAGCCTTGAGGGGTGCCAAGGTGTATTTCGGGAGGCTACATAGTATAGCACTGCCATATTCTAGCCTCTGCAAAACCAGCGCTTGAACCACCTGCTTGAAGTCAGCTTGTGGGAGGAAAGATTTGAGATTCCGGAGTAGTCTCATCTGGTGATTCTCGCACCCTTACAAACCTTACTAATGTAGTTCTTCAAATGTAAGTGTTTTTCCCGGTTGATTCCGAGATATTTGGCTGAATCAATAATGACTGGGGCAGTTGAAGTCAGTTAGGTGTATGATTCGTAGGAGGAATGAGCAAGAATTCGGTTTTGGAAGTGTTAAGTAGGAGGTGGTTCTCCGTTAGCCAGTTTTGAGTGTTTATGAGGGTAGTGTTGAGTGATGAGATTGTCTGGGGAATTAGATTTTCGTGTAAAGTTGCGTGTTGTCTGCATACATGTGGAAGAGAATGTTCATTGAGTTTAGTGCATTTGCAAGTGGTTCCAGGAATAGGTTGAATACTATGGGGGAGAAGACGGACCCTTGTGGAACACCCATGGATACAGGCGTGGGTGGTGGAGGAAGGATGTGAACCATTGCAGCACCAGACCAGAGAAGCCCATCCTGTTTTCCAGAACCTATAATAGGTTGTCGTTATTTACAGTGTCAAATGCAGATGAAAGGTCAAGGAGGATCATGAGGCAGGATTCATTGTGGTTGAGCATTTTAAAAATGTCATCAAAAACATGAATGAGAGCAGATTCAGTGCTGTGTCCCCTCTGAAAGCCAGATTGGTGATGTTCTAGGAGTTGGAATTTTTCAATGTGAGCACACATTTGGGATTGGACACATTTTTCAAGGAGTTTGTCCCTACTCAACCTCAGAGTTATAAATTACGACAACCTCAAAGCAGTGAGCATCCCTCTTTTGAGGTTGTCGTAATTTATAACTCTGAGGTTGAGTAGGGATTCTCTGTTCAGATTAGGGTGAATGGCTTGAAGTCGACCGAGAGGAGTCTTGTTGGTTACTAAGTTAAGGGAGTAAAAGGAGAGTAGATCCTTGATGTCTTTATATGCAAGATCGGTCTTCGTCCTTCTAGGCTGGGAGTCTGTGTTAGGGAGAGGTAACACAGAGGTAAGGTATTAAATGTGAGGAGGAGAGGATATTGGACAGGGCAGGATATCACGCGAGAGGGGCTTGCGGTCAAATTTCGGAGGGAGAGGAGAGAGCTGAACGGGGGGAGATGCTTGATTGTCAGAGCTTTCAAGGACTGAAGTTTGGCAGTAAGAATGTGCAGCTGGAGAAATAGATCGTCAAGGCGCGCCACTAGGTCTGAAGGTTGGGTGAGGGTTACTGGATGTGTAGGGGGATCAGTTAGAGGGGTGAATCCACGAGGGGAGCCAGGTCTAAGGTGGTAATACTAAGATTCGGGGGGTGGGGGTGAGAGGGGGTTGGTCGTTGCGAATTTGGAATGATTCTGAAAGCTTGGAAAGAGGGTCTGGTAAATGTGTAAGGACAGGCGGGCTAGTAGCTTGTATGTCGAGGGTGGTCAAATGAGGGTAGGAAGGGTTTGACTGTTCAGGATCTGAGGAGGACATATACCAGGTCTCAAGCCTAACTGGTGAGGTGGTTGTAGGGATGAAGGAGGGGGGGATCGCCTGTCAGGAGTAAGGACAAGAGGGAGTGGGTAAGTCTCTCAGCTCGAGAGCCATCTTGTATGGAACAAGTGGTTGGCTGGGAGAGTGGGTTTGGTTGATCAGGAACCAAGGGGTATCGTTGCCCAGTATCTAGCTTAACAGTAGGTAAAGTTAAAGGGATGAAGGAAGGGGCATCTTCTGTTAATAGAAAAGACGGTCGGGCGTGATGGAGCCTCTCAGCTCGAGAGTCATCATGAATCAGACTGACGGTCGGCGAGGGGATTTGGTCCATAGGTACGCCAACCAGATGAGGAGGTGTTCTAGTGGATTGATGTAATCTGACCGGGGACATGGAGGCTCTGTGATCAACTAAGGGCGGTCAGAGGTTTAGAGAGAGAGGGGTACTCTCAGCTGTTAAAGTGGAAGTACTGGTTAGCTCTAGCGAAGGTGTAGTGAGTGAGTTGGGGCCTTTGGAGTTAGCATTCACTGCTTTAATGAGTGTGGGGTAAATAATGACCGCCTTGGCTAGATTGATATTAGAGGCTTGGATTAAGATGATACCATTGTTGTAGAGGGTGATAGTGGCTTTGAGGGTGGACAAAGGAGATGTTGTGAGTTTGAGACCATAAGGTGTTTTCTCTGAACCTGTTATTCGAAGCATGGAGTAGAACACGGATTGCCTGCAAGCCCGTTTTCTGGTATAGGAGATAAGGTCATTAACAAGAGAGCCTCTTCACAGGGGTTCATGATCCCTTCCCCATGGGGCCGAGAATACCTGTAATTATAGGACCTAAGGTACCTAGGAACGTGGAGTGGCGAAAAAGGGTTAGACCACCAACATAGTGGCATGTACACTTTGTACGTGCTACCAGAGGATCTCATGTCCGTCCTGATGAATGCCAGTGACTCTGTTGAGCCAACAGGCAGGGACATGTTGACGGTTTAACCGCATGCGTGCGGGCGGAAAGCCGCTCGTACGCTGACTTTTTTAAAAGCACACTTTACGTGACGAGCTGGGCTCGTCATGAGCGTGCGAGGAGGCTACCTCATGACGAGCCCAGCTCGTCATCAGCGTCGAAGGGGTTAATGGGGGTGGGGTTCTAGTTACCCTACTGCCCACACTCCGCTTTTAATACTAAGTGGTACCCCATATAGTATAAAAACTAGACTGAGGTTACCACATTGTTTTTTTAAAAATATATTTCTCACGGGTCCTTATTCAGTTAGAAGTGCCTCCCTGACTTCAGGGTGTAGGCCTGCTCTTCATCAGACAGGGTTTTTGAAGAGCTGTGGGTTTCCTATGATGAAGCATGACACCTGGTGGTGTGTGAGGACATTGTCACACTTGTGTGTGTACACTGGAAAAAAAACATTTTCACAGGCTAGTAATCACCCAGCAACGCCCATAGTCTTCTTCCAAACTTGTATTTTACTGGATTGCGGATATACGTGCCTGCCAGCTGCATTCATGAATATACATTTGTTATGCTCATGGATCTACTTTAGACACTTGTGAAGTTGCACGCAAACACCATCCTCCAGTTCCACATCTACCATTTCTTGAGAGCACTCATTTGTCCACCTAAGACATGCCATTCCCACCTATTGATGATTAGAAAGGGCTTTAGTCTGAAGGTTCTGATACTGCTTACATACTGCTGGCTTACCTGGTGTTTGTAAACTTCCTCCTTTCACAAACAGCTGTGATCACTTGGCATTCATGAAATGATGGCCTTTGTGTTGTCTTTGCAGCCCCTTGATGTTAAACGACAGCAGTGCAGCGCATTCCATTCCCAAGTACCCTCGCCAGTATTCCCTGGAGCACGTCCATGGAGCATCCCCTTACCCAGTAAGTATACCAGCTCATCGACTGTAAACAGGCCACTGGCCCATGGTCATGGTCATGGAGATGAAGAATGCATTGACTGTGGCAAGTATATTGAGTGATAAGGGCTGAAATATACTCGGGTGCAGTGTCCGCACTATTGGATGGACAATGTGACATGAAGTACCAGCGTTATCTACTTTGTGGGTTAATACAGCACTTTTAGGGTTTAGCCATATCAAATGTTGTGTGGTTGTCTCCGCTAATTTCTCAAGCTTTTGTTGTGCTAAAATAGATTCTACAGGTTCTATTGGATTTTCTGAATGGTGAATGGGGTATTGAAGGGTTCAGCATTTAGATGGTTTGGATGACTGCAGTATCGATGCCTTCCAGACAAGAACAGGGTGAGGAGGTTTGGTGAGACTTCATGACTAAGCCATGTACTGGGCAGCTCTGGTACCTGGGCATTTATGATGGGGAACCATATGCCAGATAGCCGCAGCAGCCAGGTGTGTGCCAGGAATCTATTGCATAGAGGCTCGCGATAGACCGCTGCATCTGTGAGTCGTACACCATCCTACTACAATATTGGGACATATGCCAAGAAGCATCAGCTTTGAGGCTTATGCCAGGCAGGTGCAGGCATGAGGAATGTAATATGTCACTGCCTCATTGAGTCACTCGCAAAACAGCAACAGCATTGGTGCAATGGCAGGCAGGTACCAGCATTGAGGCTTCTATCGGCCAATGAAGTGCTGAGTGGTATGCCTGGCAGCTCTCATAGTAAGGCATCAGGTCAGGTGACTGAAGATTTAGTCATATGCTAGACCACCTCCCCAATGAGGTATATGCCAATTAACGTTGACCTTAACAATTGTGTTCTGTAAATGCACAACTGAAGGGTGTGCTTCACTGCTGTAGTTTCAAACCACCATAGGGATATGATTGTAAGCTGTTATATGTTAACAATGCGGCTTTGCTACTGAAACCGCCTGATAATAGTTATGTGACTAAAGTGAGGAGTCTAGGATTGAGGTATGCTGATAATGTGCCATACTAAGGCTTGCCTGTATATGCTTTGAGATTTGATTCAGTCAGTGAAGGACTTTGGATTGAGATCTTTTGAATTGAAAGGTGTCCTTGAAAGCTCTAGGATTGTGGTGTGCCAGCAGGTTATATTGATTGAGCTGTGGAAGTGAAGCATTTTGATAAAGGTCTACCTGCAAGAGCTTTTGTGTTAATAAATACTAGTCAGGGCTGCAAGATTAATGCATGCAGGTCAGAAACAATGGGATTGTAGATGTGTGCCAAGTAGTGGTCAGGATTGAGACTCACCAGTAAGAACTGTTGCATTGAGACCTGCTGGTAGAGTTTTGGACAAAGAGAGGTCATTGCTTGTGGGGCATGCTGATGGGAAGGATATAGGGTTGGACTGTACTGGTGGGAGAAGGCTGATTGGTGTGCTCTGTCGAGTGCTCTGGCATTGGATTGGGACATTTTGCAGAGATATGTTATTGAGTCCAGCTGCCGAAAGAGCTGTGAAATAGGGTTCTGTTGGTGAGAGCTTTGTGAAATTAATCCTTGCTAGTCAATTGGCAATGAGATAGATGCATGCTGGGTAGAGTTGTGGAGTTGGCATTTGTTCAGAAGGGAACCACTGGATTTTTATGAATGCACATACAAATATTGCTGGGGGGAGGTGTGCTGGTGAGGGGGCTCAGGCATTGGGGTGTGAGGATGAGCAAATATTTGTTATTATTCCTTAATGGGGAAAGGGTTGTAGGTTTGGCAACGCTATTGAGGATACTGTGTTTGAATGAACCTTGTCAGTAAGTGGCAGTAGGATTCAAGCCTGCTGGTGAAATAGATGTGAGGTGTCTAAAGAAAAGGTTGGGATTGTGGTGTGCTGGTAAGGAGGTAATAGGGTTGTGGCCTGCTGGTTGAGGGAGCTGTGGGATTGAGGCATGCTGTGAGAAGGATATAGGATTGTGGCCTGCTGGTTGAGGGAGCTGTGGGATTGAGGCATGCTGTGAGAAGGATATAGGATTGTGGCCTGCTGGTTGAGGGAGCTGTGGGATTGAGGCATGCTGTGAGAAGGATATAGGATTGTGGCCTGCTGGTTGAGGGAGCTGTGGGATTGAGGCATGCTGTGAGAAGGATATAGGATTGTGGCCTGCTGGTTGAGGGAGCTGTGGGATTGAGGCATGCTGTGAGAAGGATATAGGATTGTGGCCTGCTGGTTGAGGGAGCTGTGGGATTGAGGCATGCTGTGAGAAGGATATAGGATTGTGGCCTGCTGGTTGAGGGAGCTGTGGGATTGAGGCATGCTGTGAGAAGGCTGTAGGATTGTGACCTGTTGGTTGAGAAGGCTGTAGGATTGTGACCTGCTGGTTGAGAGAGCTGTGGGTATTTGGCTTATTAATAGGAATGCTGTGGGCTTTTGAATAGCTGGTTACTGGGGTATGACTTTGGTGAGTGGTAAAACCGCCATGCAGTTACATCCCAAAAACTCATTGGCATGCAGAGTGTTTTATTTACAAAGGAGCAGAGGCAGAAGGTATATCTGCTTGAGAGCTGTGAGTGGTAGTTGTACTGAATTTTGTATATAGATTTGTACACTGAGACCATCATAGTTTTTCTGCTTGTTTTTCAGGCCTCTTCTCCACCGTACTCTGGCACGAGCCTGTATTCCCCCGATTCCTCATCGTCTAACTCTGGACCCATTATTTCTGACGTCACAGAACTTGCACAGTCAAGCCCTTCTGTATCTCCATGTCGCAGTGTTGAGGAGAGGTATAGTATGAGTTTCTCTTTGTACTGACATGAATGATTTCTTCATGTTAGACCAGTATAATAAATGTGAAAAGTGCCTTTGTCACACGATTCATACATGAGTTATGGCAGGATAGTTACCCTTTAATAAATGTATTCTTCCACCCTTAATCTTTTCTAGATTGACATGCTGTGCATTATTCCATCATCTTGTGGTTAGGCCTGGAAAAAATCATTGGATTTTTTCCCCCAATTTTGGGCATCAATCATAAAACCAGTCTGCATGTATTGCGGTGATTTTTGCTGTAAGCCCACAGTGTTCCACTGCATGACATCTACATTCTGATTAGGAAGTCTGCCATTGGCTTCAAATGCTAGTGTCCCGGTGGATATTAAAGATATTTTTCTTTTTATAAACTTCTTTATTAACAGTTTGCATAAAAAGGTCCAGCAAACTGGAACTTTAACAAATGCAGCATGAATACAGCAGTATTTCCAGTTTTCTATATATTACATTCAAAGTATTCCTGTCCGTTTTTGGTGTGAAAAAGGCGGAGAATGCATGAGGTAGAGGGGGCCCACGCGGCACAGGTGTTGGTGCGCCCTACATCTGCAGGGCAAGAAAAAAGCATTTACAATCTTGTAACACTAATGGAGGCGTGGAGGAATGGGGGCGGCACAAATCCACGAGCTGCACAGCAACTGCAACTCTCATCATTTATCCGGTCCCCATCTAGTACAAGAGTGGCGGAGGAAGGGGTGGGAAAGTGACCCTACGGCAAAAAGGTTAATCTGGTTCTGCCAGCTGCCCACGGGCAGACAATGCAGCAGGACAGGCTGATCTCTCTTCCTCTTCCTCTACTGTCTCAACGTCTCCTAACTGATCTACCATCTCGCTCCACATCGCCAAGACCCTTTCTGCATGTCTGTGCAAACCTTCCTGAGTTGACACTCCTCTGCTTCTGCCCACTCTAAGAAGTCCGTGCTCTATTTGAACCACATTGGCAAAGCCACTCTTGGCCAGTGAATGGCAATACTGCATCGGGCCGGAACCAGGCCGAACTGGGCAAACAAATATCATTTTCCCGCCCTCTTTTGAGAGTAGCAGAAGGTCCAGAAGACAATGTCTAATCAACAGATCTGACCTGGTTCCTGTTACCAGGTTCACAGAGTGAAACATCAGGCTCCAGTAGTCGTGCTTTTCTTCCAGGGGATCCTCATCAATAGTCATAAGCACTGTATATTCTTGCTCACGTGCGGGGACCCCGGAAATAATATAAAATTATATATGTAAATCACATATAAATAGCTCCACATATAACATTTTTTCTCACACCAGTGAAGCCCCAAAATAGAGGCTAAACAATGTAAATACTCATACATACACTGTAATTAGCAAGGAAACAAAAAACACATTAGGTCAAATAGCACTTGAACTTTGTGTTTTAATGAGCGAAAATACTCATAAATTCTGAAAAATGCTAATAGACATTGTTAGCCACAGCCACAGGCTGCATTGAACAGCAATAGCATAGAAAATGAAACCATTTTCAACAAAAAACTGGCACCGTGCCTTTAAGGCAGCCATGACCCCTTCGACACTGTCCACCATGATCTCCTGATGGATCGTTTGTCGGAGTGTGGCGTCCAGGGCAAGGCATGGAAGTTATTAAAGGCCATTTCTAACTGACAGAACACAAATAGTATCCTTATGGAAATTCTACTCCAAACCTTTTTCTCTGCCATGTGGAGTGCCTCAGGGGTCAACCCTCAGCCCTACCCTTTTTATTAATATTTACGTGGCGCCCTTGGTCCCCCTGATTAGATCCTGTGGCTTCAGCCTTACATCATATGCAGATGACACACACATTGTAGTGCCACTGCTACCGGGACAAGAATCTGGAATTAGCAAGTTTCATGACTTCATGGAAGCAGTTAAAACCTGGATGACACAGAACTGCCTGAAACTAAACTCTGGCAAAACTGAGATTCTTATGTTCGGAAATAAGGCCAGTTTCTGGACCCTGGACTGGTGACCAGTAGAGCTGTGTACCCTCCCTAAACCTATGAGGAAGGCTAAAAATATAGGTGTCATAGTGGATGTTAGACTGAACTTCGAAGCTCAGGTAAAGGCCACGACCTCAGCCACTTTTCACTCTTAAACTGATTAAAAAGATTAAACCATTCTTGCCGGAAGATAGTTTATGAACTGTCATCTCATCCCTATCATGGCTGCATTACTGCAACAGGCTCTACTTGAATATTCAGGAGCAGCACCTTAATAAACTGCAGATCCTGCAAAACGCTGCAGCAAAACTTGCGACAGGTACTTCCAAACTTGTATCTGTCGCCAAGGAAATAAAAAGACTACATTGGCTGCCTATCGGGAAACTGGTGCGTTTCAAGTCTTTGTGCACAGTTTTCAAGGCACTGCATGGCCTGGGTCCTGAAATTCTGAAACGCCGGCTTCAATGGTACATACCCAAAGGAACTTTGCGCTCACTAGGAGCCAAACTAGTGAGCGTACCACCCACGAAGAAAGCTCCATGGGGTAAGAAGTTTCATCACATGCGCAGCCAAGGCCTGGAATGACCTCCCTTTAAATCTGAGGAACTCCACTGACCTACTTGTATTCAGGAAGGAAACGAAAACCTGGCTTTTTAACCTATAGAATAACCCACTATCTGAAAGAAACAGGTTAGTATTCGATTCCTTACCTTAGAATATACCCAGGCGTCAGACTGGATCCGGAAACTTTTGCGTAGCAGTACCCTTGCGCGTCGGTAGGCGTCGTCTGCGGCTCCGCGTCCGTCGTCGGCGCCGGGATGACGTCGCCGGAGTACTTAGACACCGCCCTCGCGCGCTGACGTCAGTTCTTCTTTTTTCCACGCCAGCAATCACTGATCCGGAAAAAGTTGTACCCTATTCAATTTTTGACTAACTTTTTCGATCCTTTTTTATAATCTTTTCGAAGTCTCTCGACTCAGACGGTGCCGGTAGGGATGCCCGGGTTCAAACCCTGCGTCAATTGCAACCGACTGATGTCGGTTACCGACCCCCATCGCTGGTGTCTTCACTGTCTGGGCCCAGACCACGACGACAAGTCCTGCCCTGACGTCCAAAGCTAGACGGGAGAGGTCCCGCAAGCGACTCGAGCTCCGGCAGTCAGCCCCGCGCCGCTCGAGGTCCCGGACTGGAAGGAGGTCGAGGGACCGGTGGCGGGGCCTGAGTCACCACAGTTCCGGGAGTCGTCATCAGTCTTCGGGCTCGAAGTCCTCAGGTAAGAGGCACAAGAAGTCGAAGAGGCGACATCGCTCTTCTGACTCCCCACGACGCTCGCGCGTCCATCACCTTGCCCACCTTCTTTCCGCCTCCGCATCCCTCTAAAGAAGAAGGGCGGCTCCACCGTCTGGACCCAAAACGTACGCTGTCATACTATCTGGATCGCACACGCCAGTTCCGGGTGGATGACCAACTCTTTGTTGGTTACGTGGGCGCTAAGAAGGGACGGGCGGTGCACAAACGGACCATCTCTCGGTGGGTCGTGTTGTGCATCAAGGCATGCTACTCTTTGGCTAAGAAGGAGCCTCCTGTTGGGCTGAGGGCCCATTCCACTCGGGCCATGGCGGCTACTACTGCCCTGGGCCGGGGAGTCCCCTTGCAGGACATCTGTTAGGCAGCTACGTGGGCCTCGCTGCACACGTTCGTAAGCCACTACTGCCTGGACGGCCAAGTCCGGAGGGATGGCTTCTTTGGCCGTTCCATCCTCCAGGACTTTCTGGTGTGATCATTGGTTCGCAGACCCACCACCGGGGTTGGTATTGCTGGGGTATCTATTCTAAGGTAAGGAATCTAATACTAACCTGTTTCTTTCAGATGCACAAGTTACTTACCTTCGGTAACGATATATCTGTAAGAAACAGTAGTTAGTATTAGATTCCTTACCGCCCCACCCATCCTCCCCGTTCTGCGAACCGATATCTAGGGTTAAGGTCATCCCCTTTCAGGGCCCTAGTTTCATGGCACCAGTGTTGGTTTTTATCATGGCTCTGCGTTTCTGGCGCGGAAAAGCTGTGTATAAGAACTGACGTCAGCGCGCGAGTGCGGCTTCTAAGTACTCCGGCGATGTCATCCCGGCGCCAACGACGCTGACGACGGATGCCGAGCTGCAGACGACACCTACCGACGCGCAAGGGTACTGCTACGCAAAAGTTTCCGGATCCAGTCTGATGCCTGGGGATATTCCGAAGTAAGGAATCTAATTCTAACCACTGTTTCTTACAGATATATCGTTACCGAAGGTAAGTAACTTGTGCGACAACTCCCTTGTAATCTTGATCTCAGAAGAGTAGGCTACTAGCGCCAGGACACCCCCGGGTAACAGTCACGCTGTAAAAATGCAACTAACATAACATAACACATGTCCATAAAGAAGAAATGCAAACTAATGGAAAATACAGCTCCTGGCATCAATAGTCACAGGACCATAGTCTGGGCTGTTCCCGCCTTCATTTGCGCAGCTCTGCCGCCCTGATAATGTTACAATTCCGCCTTGGTTTTCTTGTGATCAGTAGTATGGGTCAATTTGCTATATTTCCTGGAGTTCGGGGTTTGATTTTGAGCTGTAGAAGTATTTTTGACTTTTCATTTTAAATGACCTTCTACAAATATTCTGTTGATGTGACCCGTTTGCACCGTGAATATTTTATATATGCACAAGATGTGCTTTTCTGCCATCTAGTGGTTTCAATCCGAAAGTACATCTTCTGTATAAAAGGATTCTCTCTGACTTTAAATAGTAAAATAATTCTACCCGCTTGAGGAGTCCGGGAGCATATTTGTTCTAAAAAACTAACAAAAAAAAAATAATTTATAATTTGCGCAATAAACTTATAATTAAGTTTAGCCTGCTGTGAGTGCTGTTTCTTTGGTTCCTTGGGACTGCGGAGCTCTGAATATATATATATATATATATATATATATATATATATATATATATATATATATATATATATATATATATATATATATATATATATATATATATATATATATATATATATATATATATATATATATATTTTGTTAACATAAGTAGAGGTGGGCTTAACTCGCATAGTTCAGTGTAACGAAATTACGTGGCATTCCCTAGGAATTACACAAGATTATGCTTGAATGACGCAAGAAGAGTAATTTTGCGTTTAGCGCCATTTCTTGGAGCAAAAATGCTCTGTTGCGTCCAGAATGGACACCAGGATGCATTTTTTGCAAAGAAATAGCGCTGAATGTAACAGAACTTGAATAGCAAACTATTGATTTAGGATTTTCCCCAAAACAGGATTAATTCCGTAACTATCTGTAATTCTACATCAAAGAGTAACACTGATTTGCCAAAATGACTCCGGCGCAATGATAATTCTGCCTAGGCCTAAATTTAAGACCACATCCCTGCATAGGACAATGTTTTGTGTCCTCTTTGCCATCAGCCAAGTGTACCATAGTACATTTGATGTAAACACCATTATTTTTCTAAAAGTAAAAGGAGATGAAAACAGTGTAGCACTGCCCTTGCCCCTTAAGCAATATGAGATTCTGTGCTAGCCCATCATAGTCATGGAGGTAATTTGATTTTCTCCTCTGTGGGACAGCATTCTAAGCACTTTCTGCTGACTGACCGGTGTTTTTCCCTTCTGTTATTTTTTTGTTTTTGTTGTTGCTTACACTTGGTATCTTAGGTGCCCAATGTATCTTTCACTGGGAGTGATTGTGTATTTTTTTTTCTCGTGTGTTTTTCTCTATACCCTTCTGTTACTTACTGTGCCTTTGTGAATTTGAGATCCCATCCTGTGGTTGTGGGATGTTTAGGGAAAACACCCTGATATTGCTGTAGTTTGTCTTCTGCCCCTGCATTATTGAAGACTGTGGCCTTTGTGTGAGAGACGGTCAAGAGGCTAGAGTTAAGGAATGGGTTCTCCCAAGAGCTAAGAAAGCGAGGTTTGCAAACCAAGTGGGTCAAGACGTCCACCCTTCTCTGCCAGCTTGTTTGTAAACAGTGCTTTCATCACTTTAGCAGGTGGGTTGAAAGAGTCACACAGTTGCCCTGCTCAAATAGATCAGCATCAATCATTAGACACACTATTTCCATACCCAAGCATAGAGTTGTAGAGTATTCTGAATATTCTGGGTTGATATTAAGGTATCCTTTGATATTGATAGATTTTTTTACATCTACTTCTCTGACCCTTAGAATTTCCCTTTCAAGATTGAGTGCATCCCCGCAGTTGTTTATAGATCCTGAAAAACAATGTCCACCTTGTCTTTATCACACCCTCCACAACCCTCATCCCAAGAACTTCACTGCTGCTCTTGCATCAGAAGATGTTTCTTACACCCACACCTTTAGATATCGCTTCAGGCACTCCATGTAGGGATAGAAAAGAAAAAAGAATTTCTAAATGGCATGTTCAAGGGACGTTGGAAACTTCATCAGATTGTTCATGCCCTCTTTTTGGAAAGAGGGTCCCTGGAATGGCAGCAACCACACTCTTTGCAGCCCAGAAACATTTTTGAGGGAGCGGTACATACAGCCTCTGCTGTAAGAGTCCCTCCCAAATAATGTCTCAGTCAGTCTGTCGCCACCAACGAGCGCAGCAGTGGGAGGAAGCATCTTCTGGCATGGCAGACCGAAACAAATAAGTGGGTGTGCAATACTGTACAAACAGGACATGCAATTTTCGAATTTGGATACACCGTCCCAGATTGATCTCTGAAGTGTTGGACTGGCTGGCTGGCTCCAAAACTTGGAATCCTTTTGCTGAAAAGTGCTCTCAACTGCTTAAAAACACTCAAAGAACAAAAAGATGTTCATCCGTACCTTAGACTTTGAAATGCCGAATAAATGCATCAAAAGATCTTAACCAAGGAAGCTGCATGTGTGTCAGAAAAGTACATTTGAGTTCCAGTCTGGAAAAAAACCCAGAATTTTCCATCCTTTAAAGGTATAAAAGACAAATTATTACGGAGTCAACAGTTTTAGTCTGAAGTCTGCCCCGGGCCCTTCTTGAAGTGTATAGCTGTGCTAGCACCTTTTCTTTCCTTCAATGAAGAGAACATTTTGTTTTTCCAGATGTGAACAATAGGGTCTTAGACACCTTCTTGGCAACTTACAGATGAAGATGGATTTACTCTATGACATAGGTCTCTGAGTCGGTGTGAACAAATCTCTTTAATCCAGACACAGTGCATTCAGTACTTGGGTTCAGACCTCTTTACACGCAAATTAGTTGTCTTCATTGCAGGAGAGGTTCCTGTCCTTCAAGTAGAAATGTTGTGCTCTACATTTGTCATCTTTCATTAGACAGTTTATTCTTTATGGCGTCTTGTATTTTGCTGTTTCTAAGGCACCAGATGCCTTACAAGACCGTATCAGAAATTTTACAATCTAAGTGGTATCTGCAGACCGGGGACTGGAACAATAGAATCAGAAGACTGCATTAGTCTTACTGTCCCTGACAGGATGATATCTGTAGAAGAATTTACTCAGAGATTCCTGTAACAATTATGTGTCTTTGCTTGAAGGAAATACCCTTAAGTTTGGTGAGCCCTCATGTATGATTAAACTGCTGCTGACAAGTGGTCTCTGAAAGTGAAGAAATGACACATAAAAATGTTAGAGTTCTGCAGCAGTGGATGGTTCATATGTTTATAATGTTTGAATCATTTTCAGTCATCGAACTTGGAGACCCCACAATAATCATAGATAGCAAAGCTGAAGCCCTTATGGATAGTCTGGTATACCAATCTGCTGCCCCAGAGGTGTATAGAGGGGGTTGGTTGCCAGGCCGGACCTGGCCTTCGTCCATGTGAAGTCGGGGTCCTGCCCAGGTGACCGACCCTTTCTACGCATGACTGAAGTTGGCCTGGACTTTTATTTTTCCCACATATATTGTAAGTTCAGTGTTTAATGATGTGAAACGTTAACAAAATGGTTGTCTTCTGAATGTCTGAAGCCATTGCCTGATGTTTGTCATTTCATTAGTTCTCTAAATATTGGTGAGTGATAAAACATTCTGACATATCTAATCTCTTGGTAACTCTTGTGGTCCTCCTGTGTGTCATTTTGTTCTGTTCTTTGTGTTTGTTGGACTGATTAAAAGCAATCTTTTGCTTCTGATTTCTTCTCTTTTGTAAGGATGAGTCCTGTGGTTCACATAAAAGAAGAGCCCCTCAGTCCGAGCCCCCAGATAGAGGAAGTCTGTCACATGGACTCACCTGTCGTTGAATCTTCACTTTCGCCCTCCACTTTCATAGACTCCATCCTGGAGGAGAACGAGTCCAGCATCACCACGAATAGCTCTGCTCAGCCCCAGGAAAAGTGCCTCAGTGTCGCCTGCCTTGACAAGTAAGTAGTGCTCTCTGCACCCTTTAACTTCATCTAGTATATGTAATGTGAGAGTCACATAGGCTGCTGTAAGAATGCAGACAAGGCACTCATTTAGATGCAGCTCTTCATTCTCCTCTTCTACTTCTTAATCTGTTCACACCTAGTGATGTAAATTGTATGGGAAAGGGTTATGTGAGATTCATTCACCTATGGCAGCATTACAGTGCTACAAGGTTGTGTCTAACAAGTTTCTGTTCTTGTTTTATGCCATCTCTGTACAGGTAAGGACTATATCCGTTGCACCCATAAACATGAATGTTTAGATTTAAAGGCATTCAAATCTTTTCTAAATTTTAATTCGTGCCTGATTTGCATTGACATTATGATTGAAATTGTGTCAATTGGTGCCCTATTGAGTATTCTTCTTTACTGCAAATGCATCATGGGATAGAGCATTGTTTTCCTTCCATTTGGCTGCTGGTACTCTTATTGTGTTGCAAGACATGGGGTGTAGACATGCCTCAGATGGGCTGACTTCCCCTTGGAGTGGGATGTGAGTGAAGGCTGACCTCTCTCTCCTGGATAAGCCACATTCCTTGTAGGCTTGAACTGGTCTCCGGCACGGAGATATCTGTGTTTGGAGTCACAATGCTTGGATCAGAGCACAGGGATTGTTTTGCTTTGGTCCTTTTGACACAATTAACTTTTCCTTCATTAGCTATTGAATTACACAGTGCTTGTCTTTGTCACAAAGGCATTCATTGCCAAAAATGTTCCCATCTTCCCTTCTTTGGGTAGATTATTTTGTATTCCAGACCCTACCTAATCTTGGTACTACATTTATGAAGATAGTGGTTCTGTTAGGCATGACTGACCGAGCTAATGGGGGCCTACAATGAATCTGAGGTTGTAGGAAGTTGGCCTCTTAAAAAATACATCAATGGTCTGATATACCTTGTAAAGAGTCCAGTGGTTCCCTTACTAGTGGACAGGTCTTTTTAGTAAGTCCCACAGTGCTCTCTTAGGGGAAAGTGTGGTCAAGCAGCCTTCAGATTAACACAGGAGTGTGAAACATTTTCAAAATATACAAAATGATTAATAAATTATAACACAACTCAAGAAGGAGATCCAAACCAATTTATAAAAATAGCAAGTATCTTCATATATGTTTCGGGCATCAGAGAAAAATTGTTCAGATACAGGGGGACACCTTTGATACTCTTCTCCAAAGCCCAGGGGCGTCAATGCAGAGGTGTCTTTAGGCCTCTGGTTTACCTTCCTGGAGCATTTGTGGTCGAGAGTGCTGCGTGCCGAGGCTGGAGGCTATGTTAGGGAGCCCAGGAGGGGTTAACCCCCGATGGACTCTGGCTCCGGAGAGCTGGGAAACCTTGTTGGCACCGTAGACCCACTTCAGCTCGGGCTGGAGGCAAGTGGTGCAGTGGTTGCTTCAAGTGTCTGGTTTGGCGGTTCAGGAGATTCTTCTGAACAAGTCTGCTGTTCACGGGAGGTCTTGATCTTCGTTTAAGGCAGGTCTTCCTCACAGGGTTTTGGGGGCACACAGCTGCAGAACGAAATGTCTTTGGTGTAGAGTAGATGGAGAACAGCAGACGGGTCCGCTGGGCTTCAGTTAAGTCAGGTGCTGTCTTTTATCTTCTCTGATTTCTCAGCTCTTCGTTTCTTTCTTGGGTCATCATGATCTACTTCTCTGGTGCCAGGGGCTCCCCTAAATACTGACTTTAGGAGTTTTAGGGGAGTGTAGGGTAGTAGACAATGGACTACTGACCCTTGGGATCACTATGCCCCTATATGACCACTTTCTGTGGGCATAACCCTCTCCCTGAATACCTAGGTATGCCATCACAAAGATGACTACCGTTGAAAAATCGTGTTCATCCTACAGTAGCCCACCTTAGGGGTGGTACTAACCTGGAGGTGTCAAGCCTACTTGACTAGCTCATTTTTATGCCTGTCCATGTGTCAAGGAGGCTCTGGACCAGGGAGGTGGCTTCCTCTTCTGTGAGAAAAGCCAGATTTGCATTCCAAAGGCGGCTGCTTCTTTGAAGCTTGCCAACCCAAGGAGGCAGGTCATCCTGTGGGAGGGGGTGTTACGCCCGCTTACTGGACATGCCTTTGTTCTGGGCATCCTGCTGGCAAAGGCTCTTACCCAAGCAGTGGGTGGCAGGCTGGCAAAATCCAGTCAGCAAGCACACCAGTGGCTGGTAAGGTTCCAGAGGGCACCTCGTAGGTGCCCTCTGGGTGCCTGTATTGATAAATTTAGCGCTTACATCAGTATGCTTTTACCAATACAAGATGTTTGGTACCAAACAGCCCTATTTTCAGTAAAGCCATCATGTAGCTGGAGAACTTGTTTTCATCAGCTTCCAGTACATGGTTTAAAATGGCCACTTGTACTAGTAGTAATAGGATTTACCAGCACTGGGGCATATCTGCTCATGCAGGTATGCCCTCACATATAATAAGCAGCCTGCCTTAGGGGTGTTAGACCTGTTGTAGGGGTGACTTACAAATATTACATGCAGTGTTAGGGTCATGGCACAGAGGGATGTGTTACTTGTTGTTTTCACCTTTGCCTGCACCAAGACACGAAGACTGCAATGGAAGTCTTGTATGTGCTTGGTGAGGGGTCCCTTAGGGTGGCACAATTCTCGTGCCGAAGCCCTTAGGGACTCTCTTTAGTACCTCAAGTCCTAGGTACCAGGGTACCATTTACAAGGGACTTACAGGGGGTGCTAAAGGTTTTGCTAATTAGGGGAATAATTGTACATTTTTATGGAAAGAACACTGGTACTGCAGGCCTGGCTAGCAGAAACCCAGTACACTTCAGCCAAAGTTGCGTCTAGCACCAGGCAAAAAGTTGGGGAAAGTACTGCAACAAAAACCTATTTTCCTTTAGAGGCCTACTTTGGTATACCTTCCTTCAGCAACATTGTGGGAGTCGGCGCTGAATAGAACTGTATCCAGAAATTTGATGTTAGCTGTGTTGCATTTACCTACTCTTGTTTTTTAATTAGGTCAATGCATTATTTTGATAGTATTCTCTCTTTTGGGCCTAAACACTCGTGCCCGTATCGTACAACTATTCCAAACTGCTGCGGGTAAACAACTGAAGAATATGCATAAGAGCTACAGCTAAAGTGAAACTTGCCTTGTAGTGTTTCTTCTTTTATAACCACATGTGAAGCCTCAATTAAATGTTAGTGCTGTTTGAGACAACTTCTTGGTTAATGGCTGGGGTCCATCCTCATGGCCTAGTGAGGAGGACTGGCAGTTGAGACTTTGGAGGTGAAGTGGGATTCAAGACTGTGGCTTTTTTGAGTGTTTTTCAGGTGCTCCCAGGGTTTGTTGTGGTGAGACTTAACAGAGCACTGAACGGCTCTTTATAGATCATTAACTCAGACTCCATTTTGACACTTAAAGATGGAAGGCTTAAATCGATTTCTCTTCAGGTCAGTAGAACCGGGGAAAGCCGAACAAAATCCAAAACACAATAGGCACACGGCGCGAGTTTAGTAACCAAGAACATAGTCTAAAGAAAGAAAAATGTTTTGTGATGAAATGTAATTGTTAATGTTTACTTCGTGAGGTCCCTGCAGTCCGTGTAGACTCCATCAAATGTTTAGGGAGCACACAAGCAAGGTGTCTGTCTCATATGTTTGGGTACCAGGCATGGTCATCTTTTGCCTACAGCATGCTTGAATTTCACTTTGCTTCTTAGAGGCCGTCATTCAGCATTGGTGAATAATGGGCAGAGCCCTCAAAAGGCTGCTTTTAGTTAGTTACCTAGTTCCAGCCACTGTAGATCAGTCGTCACTGGCTGTGCCTGTTTATAGGGCGGTGACGTACAGCTCATAGTTCTGTCCTTGATTATTAGCATGCTTTCTGCCAAGGCCATGATTTTGAGCCCAGTCATTCAGCCAGATTGTATTAATTTCTTGTATTTGTAAAACATGAAATGCAGCTTGGACCTGTGTGAGCCTGTTGGTTGGTAGACTGGGGATTGCTGGTGCAGCACAGTCGCTTTAAGAGAAGTATACAAAATGTAGTGGATGGAATGCTTGAATTAATCTCAGCCACTGGTCATTACTTGGGAGCGTATCCCAGTCTATTGTGATTAGGCCCCCAGCGCCACCTCAGACTAGACCCAGTAACAGCCAAATCAGCTTTGACCCTGCTCCAACATGAACAGTCGAGCCCAATCTGCCAAGCCAAGTCCTCTCTGAACTGGACCACATGAAACACAGGACTGCAGTGAACATGAATGATCAGCTATAATTAGGAAAAACACTTCTTGTGTCCTGACTTTGCATGGCAGAGAATTTAGGCCTGGTCAGTAGCCGCTTAACCAGCTACACTTGCATGAAAGTTTCAAGAGGGATGTGCCATTGAATTAATGATAATTGCATTTTCTTCAGTGAATATGAATTTTCAGACCTCTTTAGGAAGTCTTTCCTCTAGTAGCAGGGATGCAGAATGTGTATTTCATAGGAAGGAGCCATGTGTGTGGATCAATCGGTCACTGATTTCTTCTGAAAGGCAGTGTCTTGTGAATGTCACAGGATGCTTTAAAATCTGATCTAATATTGATAGCGTCTTTGTTTTGAGTCCTGGCCTCATATAATCTCGACAACAGAGGCTGAACAAAATCTATGCCTTATTCTTCAGTGCTCTCTGAAGTTTAGAAAGAGTTCCTTTTCTTTAAAATCTTGAGGAGGAACTGTCCACTGTGAGAATTGAGGCGATTTTGCTAAGGTTCTGCACAGTTGGCATATGCATGTGAGCATATTTTTGCAACTCTTGACACAGTGTGAGGATTCACAGTTGCAGTGCATTCAGGTTTTGTGTTTTCTGTACTGACACGTTCTGCTGGATCAAACAGGTCTACAGGGTTTTGAAGTATGATCTCTGGCTTCTGCTGTTAGATCAGAGTCAGTTCAGCTAAATCCAGAGCTAAAAATTGTTCATGCTGCTTATACTGGGGTTATCTTCACCAATGTTATGGGCTTCCAGGAGTCTGGCATGCTTCATGTCCAATACTAGAGACTACGCAGATGTTGAAAGAGATGTCATGTAATGGCAGAAACCCTCTAAATGTTGGCCATTTTGTATCTTCTAGTTCCAAGGGTCAGGCGTACATCAAGTTTGCAACCTCTGTTTACCAGGGGCCGCAACAAGAGTAACATTACATCCACAGAGAATACAGTGCTTGTGGTGTCTTTTCGAGCGGCATTTAAAGGACTGGATAGCACCAAAGTTTTGGCTGTGGGAGAGTAGAAGTTCACCCCTTCTTCATAGTTGACATTGACAAGGTGAATGCATCTCCTTTTGAGGCAGACTTAGTCGGGAGTAGGTAAGGTGATTCACTGGGCTGCGTGAAACCCTAAAACGGTCAAATTTCACAGGCAACACTCAACCAAAAGTTCCCAGTCATCAGGCTCCTCTGGGCAGGGCTGAACTCTGAATACCAATTTAGAAACTCCATAATGCCTCAAAACGAGGATCAACCGCAATATGGGATGTCATCCACATATGGAGCTTTGGACCTGAGGTTCTGGCCATTGTGACTACAAGACTTAATGATCCAGACCGACTTAAAGAAGAGCATTGTACTTTTATTCAATCCCAAAAATGTTGAAAAAGCATCTGTTTCGATAAAAACAAGGAAACCTCCCAAAGACATTTGGGACACATCCCATTACAGCTCACATCCAAATGTTAAACAGAGTAACACTAACATCGACCCTAAAAAAGGTCACAGTGTCACCCAGCCACCAGAAAACCACTCACCTTAGCCAGTTGGGTAAAAATGTATACTGACTTTTGAGGAAACACATTTGGAGGAAATTAAAATGTTTCCAATTCCCCAAAAATTCTAATCCTTGACAACCATAGTGCCAACACCTCCTTCCCCTGCACCCACAGGGTATGACACCATCTCAGATGAGGACTTAAAGGATGAGAGCGGAGCACAGTGTTGTATGGCAAAACTAATAAAGAGGACTTGAAAACATACCATGTTAATGCATTGTGGTAGACAGTACAGTATACCATGCTGTCAGTGAGACGGTGGCGGTGCGTTATGGCTTCACCATGAGTATGGAGGAGGAAGAGTAAGACTGTGGGGGTCTAAGCTCTGTCCCACACAGAACGTGCAAATCTGTACCTTCTAATGTTGGACTGTTATAAAACTATCTATGGCAACTTCAAGGACCCCGTTACAATCTAAGTTATCACTCAATTATTGGGGAAAAATATATGGCAGCCCAAAGAATCATCTGCATATCGGAGTCATGTCATAGCTAGACTCGCTAGTAGTGCACATTGCTTGCAAAAGATCATTATTGCAAGCTACATGAGATGCTGCTCCCACTGATAAAGATGGCAAGGGAGGAAATGGAAGAATTATTTCAATATTTTCCAGATACATTGAGAATAAGGGCAGCCAAAATTGTGCACAATGGAAAGGTCATTTCCAATGTAGGGATTATGCCAATGATGGTTCCTCCTAAAGGGTAGAGGAGCGTTGCCCTCCTGCTGCGAGCGCACAGGTAAACACAAAAATGTAAATTAAAATCGCAATGCCATTTTATTATAGTCTGCTACAGGCTCATGCTTTCATAGTGTGAGGGTAGGGCTGATTCCTGCGGATTGCAGGATGACTGGTGCCCCCGAACTGCAGATGTCTGATTGGTTGGCTATCTTTTAACACCCAGCCTGACATGCACACTGCAGAGCAGCAATCCCAGTGCTGTGTAACATCCAGAGGATTGCTGTCACAGTCCCCTAGCCTCAAAATGTTCATCAGCAGGGGAGCAGCTCTAGGATTGGTTGGATTCGTGTTGCACTTGGCAGGAAGGAAGTCTTTTGATTTCCTACTCGTCGTCATCCCCAGGATCCCGCCAGGAGTGAAGATAGACGCCAGACAGAGGGGTAAGCAGCATATAGGGAGTTTTTCAGCATTGCGCCGCAACACACCATATGCATGCATTGGGTAATGCTAGACACATCCTGTTGATAGATCAACACAGTTATTCTCAGACTCCATGCATTGCTGTAGTTCTCCATCCTGTTTGATGGAGAATGTTTGGCCCAATTGTCTCTGAGATGTTGGGGACAAAATTAAGGAGGGTACCAATGCCGCCAAATCCATTAGTGCCTTAAAACACCAGGCCGTTTCTGTGAGAATTCTCCAATCTGTAAAACAAGCTTGGAGATGAAAGAGAAACCTTTGCAGCGGGACAGCAAAACGATCAACAGCACCAGTTCTACAAAAAACCCTCAGTAAAGCAGGACATTTTTACTTCCCTCGAAGATGAGAAGCAGAATCCAACAGGGCTGAAAATATAACATCAAGGAATCTGGGTATGCATTACAAAGAACTGTGGTCCCCAAGGTTTATTTTCCAATAGAAGTGCTGGTCTTTTCTTTAATACTCCTAGATAGTGTAATTCGGACCTTCCTCTGATATCTGTGGCAGTGGCAATCTGGATCTACTGTGTGTTGAAGACACATAAGTAGGGCTAGTTTAGTTTCCTCAGTATCACTCAGTTGTATTTACATATAACTTCTCTTATATAAGTCGGTCAAGGTGGTGATGTGTGGTGCTAATTGAATACATGGATGTTCACATGTTGTGCAAAGCAAAACGTCGTCGTTGAATCAAAATATGTGAGTTAGCCACTGGAGTCAGCTCAGCATGATCTTCAGGACTCTCTACTAGTTAGTTTGGGACTCAATCTTCGTATTAAAATTCTTGACATTCCGTCTGTGTTAACCGGATGGAGTCCATGGATCTCATCCAGGCTAAAACCAATGTCTGGCTTAATCACGGGTCAAAACAGAGGTCACTTGTTCCCAGCTAGAATGGAATTGGTCCAAAGGTTGCTTTAGTAGCAACAGTGTAAGTGTCGGTAAGCCATTGCCGATACTCACTCCCCCCCCCCCCCCCCCCAATTAAAAGCTTCCCTGCTTAATGCGCTAAATGAGGACATCATGTTACGTCAGCTGTAATGAGTACAGTTGTGTGTTAGTATGTGGACCCAGCTGGTGGAATATGCCTCCCACCATATCATATGCCCAGTCCTCACTGCGAGATCGAAGTCCATCGTGTAAGTCTAGAAGTACAGCAAATCCCAATGTCGGACAGTATTATAAGTGAAATCTAAAATGCTATTGTGTGCCACAAGAAAGACTGAATGCATCAGTCAGTCTTTGGCTTACACAGGCAGAAGAAAGGTTAGCCTCAAACACATTTCAGCACATGCCATATGGTAGTTGGCGACTAGCAGTGCATCGTCCACTTCGCTAGAAACTCATCATACCTGTGCTCCTGTTTATTTTAACAACCTGTACTCTTGCTTAGTGACTGTGTTGTATTAATGGGGTATTTAGTAATCTTTTTTTGCTTGTATCTTTCAGTTTGACTTGCAGTCTGCCGATGTCAGAGATCACCCATCTTTTCCCCAGTCCTTCTTCTCCTCAGTGCAGAGCACAGCAAGGGTTAGCATGACAATGTGTTTTACGTACTTTATTCAACGCAGAACTCTCTCCCAGAGAACTCTTGGAGAAGAGCTCTGCATCAGTGTTTCATCCAAGAGAAAGTTTGCTTAGGAAACTTCAACCCTAGCTTGATAAGTTGTCTCATCTGACATTGCAGATGTATTGTGTAGGCTGTGTATATACAATTGTGATGGTGCAGTAGTGTGTTGCTCTTTCAATAGTCTTTCGATCATGATCATGGTGTTGTAGTTGTGCAGAATGTACATTTGTAAGACTCAGAGCCACATTGCTACCTCAGGAACTCACTGTCACATATTGTATTTACATCATGAGGGAAACGCTATTGACATGTAGAATAATGAAACTCACCTTTTAGGGTGTACTCTCTAGTACTTGTCAACATAGAATCTTGAGATCCTTGTTACTCCAGTATTGGAGCTTTCATAGATTCACATACCTGAATCATTTCCCCGTCGTCGAGACGGGAGTCTCCGGTATATAAAAAAGCAATGGTTAGCAGTATAGCTAACTGAATAAAGGCCTAGGCCCATTTCCCTTTTGCAACCCATAACCTTTGTTATGTAAAAAAGGACCAAACTTTTCCCTTAGCCAATCAGAGCCACTCACCCTCTAAAACCCTCCTGAGAGAACCTTATGCCCCTTTCTACCGGCATGTTGTGCTAGGGAGTCTCCTTTGAGCTCTGCTCCAACTCTGGATTTCCAACTTTGTAGAAGCTTAATTTTCTTTCAGTTTCTTGTGGATTTGAGAATGTGGTAATTTATTTCTCATCTACATCCTTGAGAATGTCTGGAAAAGAGAAAAAGGGTCTTTTTAGAGCCTGTGCCACCTGCTCTAAAAAGAGACTACACTGATGACCCACATGAAGACTGCATTTACTGTCTTTATCCGGACCACCAAGCAAAGGATTGCAAGGTATGTCGCACTTTCTCTAGCAAGACCCTTCGTGATCGTGAGGGACGCCTTTTAATTTGGCTTCAGAAGATCAAAGCCAGAAAGGAGGTGGTTTCTGTTGATAGTGTCCAGGAATCCTTCTCTTCGTCCAGGAGATATCAAAAAAGATCAAGATCTCAGGCTCATTCCTCAGGGGACCATCCTGAGATGGCCCTAAAAAAGACCACTCAAGGGTCTTCAGGGCGTAGTCCTTTCAAATCTCCTCAGCCAAAACCAAAGGAGAGCAAAGGACACTTTGAAAGAAAAAGAATTCAAAAGAGCCTCTTCTGAGCCTTCAAAGACACCACCTTTGGCTCCAGCATCATTCAAGAAGCCATCCTTTAGTATTCCTGAGGAGAAAGTGAAAAAATCGACATCGACGGGATCGTCGACGAGGCCGTCGACGAAGAAGTCATAGTCTACGGCAACGACGGAGGTAAAGAAACAACCATTGATTGTATTGGAGTCAGCGTCGACGGGAGCGTCAACGGAGCGTTGACAACAGCAGCGTCGACGCCGGTAACATCGACGACGACGGTGGTGATGACGACGGCAATGTCGACGACGGGATCGTCGTCGACGGTGATGACAACGGGATCGTCGACAACGACGATTACTATGTCGTCGGCGAGGAATGGTTCTACTGCACTGTCGACGATGACAACAGCTTCGTTGACGGTAGTGTCGACGAGACAAACTCCGGAAAAGCAGAAGATGATCATGCCAGCAGTGACTTCCCCGAGTAAGATTACTCCTCTGGTCCCGTCGCACCTTTTGGAGGAGGAAGAGTCTGATGAGGAGGAGGATAATGGACCCTTCGGGGATGCCAGAAGCCCATCTGAACTCCACGTAAAATGTCAAGAAGATGACGATGAAGAGGGGTATGAAGAATACCACAGCCTCTTACATCACTACCAACAATAATAATAATAATAATCCACATTTGTATAGCGCACAATCACCCGTTAGGGTCTCTAGGCGCTGGGGGCCGTCTGGAAGATTAAGCAAGCTATTGCCCAGAGTCGCATGGTGCTGGGCTAACCTGCCGCCGGAGCTGGGGATCGAACCCTGATCCCCAGATTCCAGCGTCAGTCGCCCTGGCCGCGGCGCCACACCTCTCCCTACAAGAGCCTCAGGAAGAGATGGTCGCAATGCCATCTTCAATGATGATGGATTTGCAATTCATGTTGGCGGATTATAAGAAGAGGTTTCCTCCAGCAGTGCTCCTTCAGGACGTTCCACCTTCACGTCCTCGTTCTATTCCGGCCACTCCAGTCCGCAGTAGGGAAAGCCTACTAGACACTGCTCCGCAGACACCAGGTCCAACAGCAGCAGGATCCTGTGATCACAGATGAGGAGGACCGTGAAGGGGAGTTAACGGAGCCCCAGAAAGAGTGGGATGACTATCTACTTCCCTCTCCACCATCACCCACCCAAGTACCAGCAGATTCTCCACCAGTGGATATTGGTGGATTCCACAACTTAATGGAAAGAGCTGCAAAGAGATTTTAGCTGCCGATGAAAACAACTCAAGCAGAATGTTTTCTTTATGACTTTAAAGAGCCCTATCAAAAATCTATCAGGTCCATACCAATCATTGACCACGTATGGAAGGGTTACAAGTGATGACGAATACAGCGACGGTTACACCGGTACTAGCGAGGCTGGACAAAAAATATAAGGTGCCTGCGGACGCTCCGGCGTGTTTACTGGGCCATCCTAAACCGGACTCTACCATTTCACAGGCAGCGCAACAAAAGTCAAAAAACCCATCAGCACCTATTTCTGCACCTCCGGACAGGGAGGGAAGGCGTTTAGACAACGCAGGTAAACGATTCTCCTCTATGTCAGCTCTCCTGGTCAGAGCAGCCAATGCCCTTGCCATCCTGGGCAGATATGACAGACAGATGTGGTGCGATATAGCACCATATGTTGACCTCCTTCCGGAAGACAGCAAGCAGGAGGCGAAGAACGTTCTGCAGGAAGGGGAGTGCACTTCAGCTGAAGGTATTGATTGTGCTATGGACATAACCACCACAGCCTTTCGTTCCCTAGGAGGAGCAGCAGTTTTAAGGTGCCAGGGTTGGTTTAGGGCCACTGCCTTTAGACCGGAGGCCCAAAATAAGATTCTGGACCTACCTTTTGATGGGAAAGATCTGTTTGGACATCTAGTGGGTGAGACCCTTCAAAGTTTTAAGAAGGACACTGATACGGCGAAAGCCTTGGGTAAGTTACAATACCGGAAGGTCCCCTTTCGAGGCGCCCGTGGAAGAGAACAACCTTCGTATAGAGTTGGCTACCAGCAAGGAAGATACACATCCTATTCTTCCTCTTCGCAGCCCTTTAGTCAGCAATATGGCCAGAAGCATTCTGGAGGCTAATCTAAGTCCACTCCCAGAGGACGAGGAGGTCGGTCTGGGAAAGATAACAATAAAAGACAATGACAACCTACAAGTTCTGGGTTCCTATCCTCCTACCCTGTCAAATTTTCCCCTGGGTGGAAGAGTAACTTATTATTTACAACAGTGGCAGAAAATAACATCGGACAAATGGGTCCTCCACATAATAAAATTCGGACATACTCTGGAATTCCTCCACTTCCCTCCTCCCACGCCTCCTACATATCAAGAAGTAAGACACCTGTCTCGGATGTGTCGGGAGATTCGGGCAATGCTCTGAAAGGGAGCAATAGAACCGGTGTCAAACTCCCAAAGAGGACAAGGATTTTATTCTCGTTTTTTCTTGATCAGAAAGGATGCTCTCAGGTGGCATCCAATCTTGGACCTACGGTCCCTAAATGCCTATCTCAAGAAACAGTCATTCAGAATGCTGACCCTCCAAGATATTCTGCTGCTCTTAAACCCAGGAGATTAGATGACCTCCCTAGATTTACAGGATGCATACTTTCATATCCCCATCCATCCGTCCCACAGAAAGTTCCTTCGTTTTACAGTGTCCAAAGACCATTACCAATTCAAAGTGCTGCCATTCGGCCTCAAATCTGCACCCAGAATATTTACAAAATGTCTGGCGCTAGTTGCAGCCTATCTCAGAAGACAAAAACACCAAATATTCCCATACCTTGGCGACTGGTTGGTAAAGGCACCATCGCAGGAGGCAGCTCACGCTTCGACTTCCGGTGCATGGAGTTGTTTGCGGATCTGGGCCTGACCGTAAATGTGGAAAAATCATCTCTGCAGCCATCCAGAACGATCCAGTTTCTAGGTGCAATCCTAGATACATCACAAAACAAGGCATTCCCATCCATAGAGAGGCAATTGGGACTAGTATCTCTAGCCAAAGAATTCAGCAGAAGAAGGTCTTTCAGTCCGAAAATACAAATCGCTTCTGGGGACGATGTCTTCATGCATACCACTCATTCCTCTATGTCGTTTAAGAATACGGCTGTTACAAGAAGAGTTAGACCTTCAGTGGTGCCAAGCAAAGGGATCCTTCGAGGACAAGATCAAAGTCACGCAACCAATGTTGCAAGCGGTAAAGTGGTGGACTCGCAGGAACAATATCTCGATGGGTCTGTCCTTCCTGACCTAACCAGTGGTTCCGTTAGTAGTTACCATGGATGCCTCTCTCGAAGGATGGGGAGCAGTCCTCCAAGAGTTGCAAGTCAGCGGCCGATGGAACAAACAGGAACAACACCTTCACATAAACCTATTGGAATTGAGGACAATAGGATTGGCATTGTTGGCCTTCCTGCCAAGAATAGAAGGCAGATCAGTGTTAATGCAGACAGACAACACAACGGCAATGCACTACATAAACAAACAGGGGGGCACAAGATCTCTCTCTTTGTCAAAAGAAGCTCAGAAATTTGGAAATAGGCGATAGATCACAAAGTGACTCTGAAAGCCATACATCTTCCAGGAGATCAAAACACAACAGCGGACACCCTCAGCAGGCAAGAAATGACCTGTCACGAGTGGGAGCTGGATCAGATCACGCTGATGACCATCTTTGCCAAGTGGGGAATACCAACAGTGGATCTGTTTGCCACAGCCCAGAACAAGAAATGTCAATTCTTTGCTAGCTGGCGTCACCAAAGGGGATCATGGGGGAATGCGTTTTCGATGGCATGGTCAGGCGTCTTTGCCTACGCCTTTCCGCCGATTCCTCTCCTGCCACGAGTTCTCACGAAGATGAAAAAAGAACCATGCAGGATGATACTCATAGCCCCTTGGTGGCCCAGGCAACATTGGTTCACAGAGCTGCTCCTTTTATCAGAGACCGAGCCTGTACGTCTACACCCAATACCAGCACTATTGACTATGGAGAAAGGACAAGTGCGGCATCCAGACCCGACATCACTGCAATTAGCGGCCTGGCTCCTGACTACAGAGAATTTCATTGCTTGAACATTACGGCAGAATGCAGAGAAATCCTGGCAAAGGCAAGAGCTGAAAGCACTAATAGGACATACAGGATGAAATGGAAAAGATTCTGCTTCTGGTGTCAGGAGAACGAATTGCGCCTCTGCTCGCAGAGGATGCATTAAATCATCCCAAATTTACTAAGGCTGGCAAAGTCTCGATTAGCCAATGCCTCAAAGTGCATTTGGCGGCGATTTCTAGATGCAGGAGAAACTCAGCAGGTCCATCTCTTTGGTCGGAAAGAATTGTGAAACATTTCATGAAGAGGTTGTTTCGATTGTATACACCCATCAGGCCTCCATTGCCTCTATGGCAACTGAACATTGTCTTATCACAACTGATGAAACCACCATTTGAGCCAATTCACAAAACTGATCTAAAATTCCTATCCTGGAAGGTGGCTCTATTAATAGCTCTAACATCAGCCAGAAGGGTGGGAGAAATACAAGCCCTTACGACGCAAGAACCTTTTTCTGCAATTCAGGGAGGACAGATTGGTGCTCAGAACAAATCCGAGATTTATTCTGAAAGTGCTAACGGATTTCCACTTAAATGAGCCATTAACCCTGAAAAGATTCTTTCCTCAACCATCTTTTGCGACGGAGAGGACTCTCCACATTCTGGATGTCCAGCGTAGCCTGAAGTTTTATTTGCAAAGGACAAGACCTTTCAGAAAATCTACACAATTGTTTGTGGCTTTTAGTGCCCCCAGGAAAGGTTTCCCGTTATCCAAACGGGGAATTGCACGATGGATCTCAAATGCCATTCAATTCTGTCATCAAGCGGCGGGGAAGCTATTGACAGCACGTGTTCGTGCACATTCCACAAGAGCGGTATCAACCTCTACTGTTCTATTTTCAGGCGTCTCTATTCAGGACATTTGCAGAGCAGCTAACTGGAGGAGTATACATACCTTCACCAGGCATTAGTGCCTGGATGCTCATGCAAGAAGTGATGTAGCAGTGGGAGAAGCGGTGCTGAGGAACCTTTGCCAATAACGGTGAACCTCTTTTCTCATCCCTCCTTCCTTTGGTTGGTAAGAAAAGCACATTTTATTGTTGTATGATATTGGAGATGTCAATTATGGGCGATATGTCTGTGTATTTTGATACAGTTACTACTATGTGCAAGTATCAGGTGTTGCCTATTTGTGAAAAGCAGGTCACAAAAAACAAAATGTGCTCTAATTTACTGCTCGCTATTCTGATGGGCAAAAGGTTCTCTCAGGAGGGTTCTAGAGGGTGAGTGGCTCTGATTGGCTAAGAGAAAAGTTTGGTCCTTTTTTACATAACAAAGGTTATGGGTTGTTAATGTTAATGTTAATTTGGAATTTATAGAGCGCGAACTGTCGCTCCCAAAGGAGCATCCTGGCACTGTGGAGGGTGGAAATCAACAGGCGTGAGGTCTATATGGCAGCCAGTACATAAGCGTCTGACAAGTCAAAGAGCCAAGTTTTAAGTTGGTTACGAAAAATAACTTCTCGATCAAGTAGCCTTAGCTCCTTTGGCATCCCATTCCATGCCCTAGAAGCCAGGACGCTGAGGGTTTTTCCCCCTTTAGTTTTGTAGTGAAAGGAGGGAATATTGGCTAAGTTGCTGCCTGCAGATATCAGGGCTCTTGTGGGGCAGTAGCGGGAGTATCGCCGATATTATTTAGCGCTCTGAAAGAGGTCAACAAGATTTTGGAGAGAATCCTTCTGTGCAGGGGAAGCCGATGTAGTTTTCTAAGTGCCGCAGAGGCCGATGATTTCCTGGGCAGATTTAATACCAAACGGGCCGCTGCATGTTGGACACTTTGTAGTTTTTTTATGTCCTTTTTTTTTACTCCAGCCATAAGACCATTACAAAAGGGAAATGGGCCTAGGCCTTTATTCAGTTAGCTATACTGCTAACCATTGCTTTTTTATATACACCGGAGACTCCCGTCTCAACGACGGGGAAATGATTCAGGTATGTGAATCTATGAAAGCTTCCAATACTGGAGAACTACAGTTACAGGTAAGTAACTTGTTTTCTTCTAGTTTATTCCCACTTTGACTAAATTCCAGGATTCTGAGACACTTGCTTTCCATTTATGTGTTTTTTTTTTTTTCTTAAATTAAAAACTGCTAGCACTTAGAAATAGTCTTATTTTTTGTATTGTGCACTGAAAATATGAATAATAAGGGATTACAATCGGTGTATCTTTGTTCTCTTAAAATAGTAGAACACATTAAGTAAATTGTATGTGTGTGAAAGTGAGCGTGGATGTTTGTCAAACATATTTCCTTAAAACTTTTGAGGTGATTGTTTGTGTCCGTTATTTAAACCGGGTTTGATTTTGTTGGTGACCTTACAATCCTTGTACCGTACTATGTAGGAATTTAAAAAAATGACTTGCAAAGAAAACATACATTGCACATTCTCGATCAGATCGTTACTTTTGCCACATCCTGCAAAATTGGACTGGTTAGTTTTTGGATTCTCACCCTGCTGAGGGAATTCCTGCTTAATGAATACAATATCCTGACAACAGTAGACCATCTGCATTGTTTAGATTCTTTTCACCTCAGCCAATGAGTTGATGGGCCTTAAACTCCACCCCCAGCGGTTATGATTGTGATAAAAATGTTCGCTTTATCTGACAGATGCATTGGATATATAAATTGTTAATGTTTTTTTTAGGCTGCTATTCCTTCCTCGAAGGCTACCTGATTCTGTACTCTGGCCTTTGCTCCTATCAAAAGCCCTCCATTTTTTCTGAGTGAATATTTAGTGACTGAAGTGCACAAGCTCTGCCCTGTTTAAAAAGTGGAAAAAGCACAGTCTGCATGTGTGTGGCTTGTCCTATAACCTAGTGACTGGGCCTGGAGCATTCTTCACAGGCTGTTATTCAGAGCTTTTTGTGCTACCATGGGTACATCATTCATGGCTTGTGCTGTGCTGCCCCTTTTCATAAATTACTACGTTTTTAGTGAGTTATGTGGATTTGAGCCTACATCTTCAGGCGTTAAGTGATTTCTGTAGTAGGGGATCTCTGTGTATAGTCCTAATCTGTGAATAGTCCCGCCCATGTGCGTGGACCCCGGAGCAATCAAAATAGTCTCTTAAGTAGTCTTCTGCAGTCCTGCATAGACACTTAAGAGAAAATTAAAGACCAAATAATGCTGCCTGCAATTAACAAGGCTACATTGGCCACCACTTCATCCTGAAGTGAAAAAGGATAGCCATATAATATAGAAATGTACACATTTTACAGAGTTTCACACATAGAGAAAACTCCCCTTCACAAAAATCCTTTATCATGATGAGAGGAAGGGTTGGACAGACAAGCCCCATAGGCGGCCATTATGTGTCCGGAAAAGGGATACCGTGCCTTTAAGGAACCCTCCAGAGACCCTCGGTATCCCATGATGCACAGCCAAATGCAAGTTACTTTCAGTTCTTTTTTCCGGCTCCTGCTAACGGGACCCTGGAGCATTGAGCTCTACCTTTATTGGTATTTATTACTTCAATTTTTGGAGCTTTTTTGATCCAATTAGTCAGACCCACACAGAGTATGCATACTCTGTCTTCCATCAACACGTGTTCTTGATTCCTGTGATATTTGTCAATCTTTCTCCAATAGGACCCTGCGTGACAGGGAGAAGATCAGTCTTCAAGGCCTAGAGCAGAGAAGACATCAGGATGCAGGTGGGACCTCTGGGCATGGAGAAACTCTATCTTCTTCCTCTGCCCGTGCATCGGCCTCTGGAGAGCTCCCCAGTCAAGAGAAGGCCCAGAAACGGTCCCGGTCGACGTCGATGGCTAAGATGTCTGCGTCGAGAGGTATGACTACTATATGCTCCCCGTCGACCCAGGGCTCTGGGTCGAAGCAACGTCGACGCTCGGCGTCGAGGGGAAGGACGCCGAGACCTCGGACGAGGTCAACGTCTTCACAGACGACGTCGACACACCATCGTCGTCGTGCTGAGTCCCGAAGACATCGGGGCTCGCCGTCAAGGCGACACCGCCGTTCGGCGTCAACGCCGACGTGAAGATCGACGTCAAGGAGAAGATCGACGTCGAGGACGGAGTCGACTTTGCTTCGTAAGTTGACGTCGAAGAGAAAGTCGACGCCCAGAACAGTGTCTAGTGGAAGTTCATCCTCTGTGGTTAGCATTTCCACATCAGAGAGTACCCGGTTGCGGCGACGCCGGCGCTCTTCAACAGGGAAGTCGACCTCCAGAGCACCCTCCCCGAGGCCTACTCGTAAGAAGAGGAGAGTACTCCGGTCTTCGGACTCTGACTACTCCAGGACCTACTCACCTTCACTGCCTAGAACACCTACACCTCCGCCTCTTCCGCAAATACCTCCACGGCCACCTCCTCCTCCGCCACCTCCACAACCAAGGCCTTTAATTCCGGCTCAACCTCTGCCTCTTCCGCAACCGCCTGTGCCGGTGGTTCTGGCGGCACCCAGGAGACCAAGATCCAGAGGGAGACACCGCTCTCGCAGTGGACGGAGATCTTTGACCAAATCACGCCGTCGTAGAGAAAGATCACGGTCCACGTACACGGACTCTTCCAGTGACAGGAGGTAGTCACCTACTTTGTCGGACTCTCCGCCAACTAGAGTTTCGCCAGTGGATGACATCACGATGTTTCAGGACGTGCTGCTGAGGGGAGCAGCGAAACTAGGGATAGCACTGACGGTGCCTACCCCGCCCACCTCTGTCATATTCAAAACGCTACAGCGTAGGCACCTCTCTCGTCCGTTACTACCTTTGGTGCCAGGGTTGGAGGAACTGGCCATGGAGATGTTCCTCACGCCGGCTTCGTTGAAGTCTGCTCCATCTCGACTTCAGAAGAAGTACAGGCCCTCGGATTCGGATCCGGTATTTCTTAGAACGGACCCTGCAGCGGATTCGGGCATTGTGACAGCGGCCAAGAAGCAACATTCTACTGCCCCTTCGTCTATGGTCCCTCCAGACAAGGAGAGCCGTCAAATGGATTCGGCTGGAAGGAAGGTCTGCAGTACTGTGGCCACTTCCATGAAAGCAGCAACTTCAACTGCGCTTTTGGGTCGCTATGACCGGTCGCTATGGGAGTCACTCCAACAATTCATTGAGCTCCTCCCCAGGGACAGAAGGGAAGATTTTCAAGAAATCTTGAATGAAGGCATGATGGTTTCCAATCAAATCATCAGCGCGGCTGCAGACACCTCCCTCCTGGCAGATCATGGGTACTGCCACGGGGTGAACTTGAGACACCATTCCTGGTTGCGACATATCTCCCTGAAACCGGAGGCGCAACAGCGGATTGCCAATTTGCCCTTTTCGGGGGCCACCCTCTTCGGGACCCATGCCGATGAAGAAATGGCCCGCATGAAGGCAGAAGTTGAAACGCTGAAGGCTGTGGGCTTGGAGAAGCCGAAGGAACAGCGGAAGTCTTTCCGTCCATACCAGGAGGCTACTCCTCCCAGCATTTCCAGCGAGGGCAGGGTTGCCAAGCTGGACGACAGCAGCATCAGCAACAACAGTACCAGAGGCAGCCCTTCCAGAAGCGTCAGAGGGGCAGAGGCACCAGCATTCCTAATCGAGGAATAAGGGCCCAGCTGGGTCTAAGCCCTGAGGGATTACTTCCCCCTCTTCTCTTACCCACTCCGGTGGGGGGAAGCATTCACAATTACCCGGCAGAGTGGAGAAAAATTACTCCAGACAAGTGGGTGCTGAATACTGTTTGCAATGGATACAGTCTACGTTTTCTAAGCCCTCCTCCAGCTATCCCACCGGTTCGCTCGCAGTACCTGTTGCGGGAACTTCAAGCAGAGGCAGATACCCTGTAAAGAAAAACGGCATCTGAAAGAAACAGGTTAGTATTAGATTCCTTACCTTAGAATATCCCCAGGCGTCAGACTGGATCCGGAAATTTTTGCGTAGCAGTACCCTTGCGCGCCGGTAGGCGTCGTCTGCGGCTCAGTCGTTGGTGCCGGGATGACGTCGCCGGAGTACTTCGATGCCGCCCTCGAACGCTGACGTCAGTTCTTCATTTTTCCGCGCCAGCAAGCGCCGATCCGGAAAAAGTTGTACCCTAGTCAATTTTTGAGTAACTTTTTCGATCCTTTTTGATCATCTTTCGAAGTCTCTCGACTCCGACGGTGCCGGTAGGGATGCCCGGGTTCAAACCCTGCGTCGATTGCAGCCCCCCATCACCAGTGCCTCCACTGATGGGGCCCCGACCACGACTACAAGTCCTGCTCCGACTGCCGGGCCCTGACGTCCAAAGCTAGACGGGAGCGGTCCCGCAAGCGACTCGAGCTCCGGCAGTCATCCCCGCGCCACTCGAGGTCCCGGTCCGGAAGGAGGTCGAGGGACCGGTCGGGGGGCCGAAGTCACCACAGTTCCGAGAGTCATCATCAGTCTTTGGGCTCGAAGTCCTCAGGTAAGAGGCACAAGAAGTCGAAGAGGCGCCATCGCTCTTCTGACTCCCCCCGAGGCTTGCGCGACGCGGCCGGGGTTTCGGTCAACACCCCCCCCCGCAGCTCTGCCGGAGCCGCAGGCGTCGCGGCCTGCTCCATACCCGCCGGTCCCTGAGCAGAACGCGACGCCGGAGGAGATCGAGTCCTTCCTCATGGCCATGAGGTCGCTCGCTCCTCCGTCTGGTTCCGCGGCGCCTTCGGGCCAAGCGGCCATGACTGGGTCCACACGCGGGCCGGGTGCTTAGGCCCCGGCGCCGTTGGGTGCTTCGGCGCCGTCGGCGACTTCGGTCCCGGCGCCGCAGGGCCCCTCCGGATCCGGGTCCTCGCCGGTCGACCTCACAACCTCTCCAGCGCCAGCCCCTAGGGTGTCTCCCCCGGCTCCGTCCCAGGACGCCGCCGTCCCTGGTCCTACCCTCGGTTCGGGTCCGACGCCGTATTCGACGCCGATGGGAGACTTTTACTTCTACGACCTTGCCCCATCCTTTGAAAGGTGATGGGTGCCGAGGAGGATTGGGAGGGGGATCCTCTGGCACGTGAGTCAGTCTTCTCAGGACTGGGCAGGTGAGCTTGGGGAGGCCAGTGGTCTGGACACTTCGCCCGACACTGGTTTTGTCTCCCCTCCTACCGTGGCTACGGATGAGGGGGCTGCCTATAGTGTGGTGCTGACGCGGGCTGCCAAGGCCTTGGGCTTTGAGCTCCCCGTCGCGGCCGTGAGTACTAACCTCCTCACTGAGGTCCTTAAACCACAGGCAAGCTCGGCCGAGCCTCTGCTGCCTTTTAATGAGGCCTTGTCAGACGTTCTTCTGGGCACTTGGTCCAAGCCCGCTACAGGTCCGCCTGTAGATAGGAACGTGGCCAGGCGCTACCGCCCGGCTCCGGGTGACCCTTGCTTCCTGTCCACCCACCCCACCCCACCCCCTAGAGCCTGGTCATCCAGGCCTCTAACTCCCAGACCACATTCCCGACGGCTCCCCCCGATCGGTAATCCAAGAGTTGTGAGCAATAAGGGAAGAAGGTATTCTCCTCCCTGAGTTTGGGGTTGCGGTCAGTCAACACCGCATGCCTCTTGGGCCGCTACACCCACTCTCTGTGGGACACGGTCGCAGACGTGCTGCCACAATGTCCGGAGGCGGCTCGCCCAAGCCCTTGCGGAGGGTCGAGATGCGGCACGGTATTCCATCCGGTGTGGGCTGGATACCACAGACTCACTGGGCAGAGCGATGGCAAGGACGGTGGCGATTCGTCGCCATTCCTGGTTGAGGTCCGCCAACTTTTCGGCTGATGTCCAAAACACCCTTATGGACATGTCGTTTGATGGCAGTCACCTCTTCGGCGACAAGGCAGACCATGCGCTTGAGCGCTTTAAGGACTCCGGGGCTACGGCCAAGTCCTTGGGCCTCTCGGCCCCGCGCCAGCAAACGGCTGCCTTTTGCCCCTTTCGTGGCCAAGGAAGGGGCGCCCCCACACGTCCTGCCAGCCACGGGCCGCAGACTACCATCCAGCGCGGTGGCGGACGTGGAAACCGCCGTGGCGGAGGTCGGGAACAACGGCGAGGCCAGTCCACACCTGCCTCTGCAGCATCTGCCTCAAAACCCTCCTAGTCCGTGCTTTCAGGCCCATGTGACGCCAGTGGGGGGCAGGGTTCGCCATCAACACCACCACTGGTGCACTGTCACATCGGACAGGTGGGTGCTGCAAATCGTCCGAAGGGGCTACTCCCTCCCCTTCGATGCGTCCCCTCCAGCCATGCCACCGCAGTACTATCGCATGTCGGGGGATCACTTGAAACTTCAACAAGAGGAAGTTATGGCCCTCTTGGCCAAGGGGCCCATCGAGTGCGTTCCTGGCCCAGAAGTAGGGTGTGGTTGTTACTCCCACTACTTTCTGGTACCTAAGAAGGGCAAAGGGGGCCTACGCCCTATCTTGGACCTGCGGAACGTCAACGGCTTCCTCCGGAAGGAGAAGTTCAAGATGCTGACACTGGCTCAGGTCCTGGCTGCCCTGGACCAGGGAGATTGGATAGTAGCGTTGGACTTGCAGAACGCTTATTTTCACATCCCCGTCCTGCCGGCCCACCGGCATTACCTGCGGTTCACGGTAGGCCACGAGCACTTTCGGTTTACCGTGCTCCCCTTTGGCCTTACCAGCGCCCCATGGGTGTTCACGAAAGTGATGGCGGTGGTCGCAGCTCACCTGCGCAGGTTAGGGGTCTCAGTCTTCCCCTACCTCGACGACTGGTTGTTGAAGGCGGGCTCGCCCCAGACAGTCGTCAGCCACCTCCAGACTACGGCCGACCTCCTGCACCTGCTGAGGTTCTCAATCAAGGTGCCGAAGTCACACCTGTGCCCCTCTCAGAAGCTCCTCTTCATCGGAGCGGTTCTAGACTCGTCGCAGTTTTGGGTTTATCCTCCTGAACAGCAGGTTCAGGATATTCAGGCTCTGATTCCGATCTTTCGGCCGTTATCCCGAGTCTCGGTCAGGTTGACGCTGCGGCTTCTGGGGCTGATGGCCTCCTGCATCCTTCTGGTGCATCATGCCCGGTGGCGGATGCGGGCTCTGCAGTGGGACCTGAAGTTTCAGTGGGCCCAGCATCAGGGCAACTTGTCCGACCATGTCCTGATCTCGGAGGGCACTGCAAGACGGTTGCAGTGGTGGCTCACGGACCACGATTGGGTCAGCGGCAGATCCCTCTCCCTACCCCAACCGGAGCACGTAGTTGTGACGGACGCGTCCCTCCAGAGCTGGGTAGGTCACATGGGAGAGGCGGAGATCAGAGGCCTCTGGTCTTCGGCGGAGTCCCAGCTCCATATCAACCTTCTGGAGCTGTGGGCGATCCGGCTTGCACTGAAGGCATTCCTCCCCTCTGTCCGGGGGAGTGTAGTGCAGATGTTCATGGACAACACCACCGTCATGTGGTACTGCAACAAACGGGGCGGGGTGGGGTCGTGGACCCTATGCCAGGAGGCTCTGCGCCTCTGGCAGTGGCTGGAACACCAGGTCGTCACCCTGGTGGTTCAACACCTGGCAGGTTCCCTGAACGTCAGGGCGGACAAACTCAGCCGCAGGTGCATGATGGATCACGAATGGCGTCAGAATTCGGACGTGGCGCAAGGCCTCTTTCAGCAGTGGGGAGAGCCTTGGTTAGATCTATTCGCCACAAAAGAGAACGCGCAACGTCATCAGTTCTGTGCGTTGGAATTTCCAAGGCGGCACTCGCTCGGAGACGCTTTTCGTCGCGAGTGGAGCTGCGGTCTGTTGTACGCCTTTCCGCCTATACCACTTCTGCCCAGAGTGCTGAAGAAGATCAGGTGCGACCGGGCCCAAGTTATCCTTGTGGCTCCGGACTGGACACGAAGATATTGGTATCCAGAGCTACTCAGCATGTCTGTCGATCCCCCCCGATCCGTCGCAGCACCAGGGGACGGTTCTCCCCCCGAACCTGTCCAATCTCCACCTCCATGCTTGGAGATTGAGCGGCGACAGTTGAGGCCATTTGGCTTGCCTCCTGAAGTTTCTACTGTGATTCTGGCAAGCAGGCGTCCCTCCAAAACTCTGTATACGCCTGCAGATGGAACAGATTTGTGGCATGGTGCACAGCAAAGGCTGTGGATCCACTCTCTCTTTCTGAGGTTCTCCTCTTCCTTCTTTCTCTTGCCCAGCAGGGCTCTGCTCTGGGCACTCTCAAGGGCTACCTTTCTGCCCTTTCCGCCTTCTTGAGGCTACCTGATCAGCCTTCTTTGTTCAAGTCCCCGATTGTTAACAGATTCCTGAAGGGCATCACTCATATGTTCCCCCCTGTTCCTTTCGTGATGCCCAAGTGGGATTTGAACCTGGTTCTGACTTACCTTATGTGCGCTCCCTTTGAGCCGCTTCATAACTGTCCTCTCCGTCTTCTAACGCTTAAGACTGCTTTCCTGGTTGCCATCACCTCTGCCAGGAGAGTGAGTGAGCTCCAGGCTCTTTCCTCTAAGCCTCCTTTCCTTTCTGTCCATCTGGACCCTCTTTCCTGCCCAAGGTAGTCACAGCCTTCCACATCGGGCAGTCCATCACCTTGCCCACCTTCTTTCCGCATCCCTCTAAAGAGGAAGAGCGGCTCCACCGTCTGGACCCAAAACGTGCGCTGTCATACTATCTAGATCGCACGCGCCAATTCCGTGTGGATGACCAACTCTTTGTTGGTTACGTGGGCGCTAAGAAGGGACGGACGGTGCACAAACGGACCATCTCTCGGTGGGTCGTGTTGTGCATCAAGGCATGCTACTCTTTGGCCTAGAAGGAGCCTCCTGTTGGGCTGAGGGCCCATTCCACTCGGGCCACGGGGGCTACTACTGCCCTGGGCCAGGGAGTCCCTTTGCAGGACATCCGTCAGGCAGCTACGTGGGCCTCGTTGCACACTTTCGCAAGACACTACTGCCTGGACAGCCAAGTCCGGAGGGATGGCTTCTTTGGCCGTTCCGTCCTCCAGGACTTTCTGGTGTGATCATTGGTTTGCAGACCCACCACCGGGGTTGGTATTGCTGGGGTATCTATTCTAAGGTAAGGAATCTAATACTAACCTGTTTCTTTCAGGTGCCCAAGTTACTTACCTTCGGTAACGATATATCTGTAAGAAACAGTAGTTAGTATTAGATTCCTTACCGCCCCACCCATCCTCCCCGTTCTGCGAACCGAGATCTACGGTTAAGGTCATCCCTTTTCAGGGCCCTAGTTTCATGGCACCAGTGTTGGTTTTTATCTTGGCTCTGCGTTTTCTGTTGCGGAAAAGCTGTGTATAAGAACTGACGTCAGAGGGAGGGCCTTGTCTAAGTACTCCGGCGACGTCATCCCGGCGCCAACGGACGCGGAGCCGCAGACGACGCCTACCGACGCGCAAGGGTACTGCTACGCAAACATTTCCGGATCCAGTCTGACGCCTGGGATATTCTAAGGTAAGGAATCTAATACTACCTACTGTTTCTTACAGATATATCGTTACCGAAGGTAAGTAACTTGTGCGATAGAAAGCGTCCCTATGTCTCAAGGGGGAAAGGGTCTATACTCCAGGTTCTTTCTTGTGTGCAAAAAGGACAAAAACTAGTTCAAGCCCATTCTGGATTTGCGACAAGCAAACAAATGGATTCGCAGGGAGAAATTAAGCATGCTGTCCTTGCACCAGATTTATCCTCCCCTGCATCGAGGAGACTGGCTTTGCGCAATAGATCTGCAGGATGCGTACTTCCATGTGTCCATTGCACAGAATCATCGGAAGTTCCGGCGTTTCCTAGTCTGCAACAACCACTATCAGTACACCGTACTTCCGTTTGGTCTGAAATCTGCACCCAGGACGTTTGCGAAATGCATGGCGGTGTTGGCAGCGCACCTGAGGAAGAACAAGGTGTTTGTCTACCCGTACCTGGATAACTGGTTGATCAAAGCCTCCACCTTCCAGGAAGCGCAATTGCATTTCAACAGGACGGCTGTTCTGTTGAACCAACTGGGTCTGCACATCAACATTTCCAAGTCTGTCCCGACTCCTGTTCAGTGTCTGCAGTACTTGGGAGCCTCCATCGATACTCTCAGAGCAAACGTGTGTCCTTCGGAGGAGCGACTCCTATTGATCCTTCGGAAGGCTCAGACTCATGTCCGTTCCTTCGACGGTGAGGACAGTGTCGTCTTTCCTGGGGTCGATGGCTTATTGCATCTTCCTCACACCACATGCACGCCTCCACATGAGACCGCTGCAGGAATGTCTGGAGGATCAATGGGACCAGAAGAGAGGGAGCTGGGAGGACAGGATCACACTGTCTCAGCGCACTCAGCAGTCCCTGAAGTGGTGGTTTTCAGCAGGGAATCTCCTCAAGGGGGTAACATTCCACAAGGACATTCCAATACAGACCATTGTGACGGATGCTTCTCTCTAGGGCTGGGGAGCGCATTCGGACCATCTGCAGATCCAAGGAACGTGGTCACAGGCGGAGTCCACGTATCATATCAATTTTCTGGAACTCAGGACTGTTCATTTGGCGCTGAAAGCCTTTCATCTGTCCTTCCGGGCCAACTCCCTTCTTGTACAGACGGACAATACGACCACAATGTATTACCTCAACACGCAGGGGGGCTCAAGATCGCGCACAATGTCTCAGGAAGCGCAAGCGATCTGTCACTGTCTGCTAGCCAGAGGACTGACGATAACGGCTACCCATCTTCCAGGTGTGCAGAATGCTCAGGCGGACGCACTCAGCAGGCTCGTTCAGGAAAACCAAGAGTGGGTCCTAAACAACGAGGTGCTAGGAAACATCTTCGCAAGATGGGGCACTTCAGAAATAGATCTGTTCACCACCGCCGAAAACAGCAAATGCCGAGACTTCGCCTCCAGGTTTTACCTAACGGGGACTCTGGGGAATGCACTTTGGATCAGCTGGTCGAACAGCTTTCTGTACGCTTTTCCACCCATTCCACTGATTCCGACAGTGCTCATCAAGCTGTCTCAATCCAGAGCGCGAATGATCCTCATTGCTCCGGAGTGGCCTCGACAGTGGTGGTTCACAGAGCTGTTCCACCGGTCTCTCCAACCACATCTGCGGCTTCGGACCTTCTAACAAAGTACGGGGGGCAGATGGTGCACCCAACCTCTCATCGTTGAGTTTGGTGGCATGGCTCCTGAGATAGTACAGTATGGACACTTGAACTTGCCCGACAACTGCATGGAAAGTCTCAAGGAGGCTAAGAGACCATCATCCCCCAGGACCTCCTTTGCCTACAAGTGTAAAAGATTCTGCATTTGGTGCACGTCCAAAAATGCTGACCCTACCTCCTGCAAGGAAGATGTCATCCTTCCATACCACCTGCATTTAGCAAAATCTGGCCTTAATTTCCATTCTATTAAGGTTCACCTCGCAGCATTAACTGTGTATAGGAAATGCCCTTCACAAACTTCCTTTTTCCAGATACCTGTAATTAAAGATTTTTTGGAGAGTTTGAAGAAGGTATTTCCCCCCCGTTAGGCGTCCTTCGCCTTCGTGGTATCTAAATGTGGTGCTGTCAAGGTTGATGAAGGAGCTTTTTGAGCCTATTCATAAGGCTTCTCTACGGCATTTGTCCTAGTAGGCGTCTTTCCTTGTGGCTATAACATCGGCTCGCAGGGTGAGTGAGATTCAGGCTCTGTGTTGTCAGGAGCCCTATACTGTATTTCATGCTTCCAAGGTTGTCATGAGGACTCACCCTAAGTTTCTCCCTAAAGTGATATCTGATTTCCATGTCAACCAGACGATCACGTTACCTACATATTTTCAACATCCTTCCTCTCCGGCGGAGAGGTCCCTTCATTCACTTGATGTAAGGCGGGTGTTAAAATTCTACTTAGATAAGACTCTAGACATTTGTAGGTCAGATCAGTTGTTTGTGAATTACGGTTCAGTCAGGACTGGCCTTGCCATCTCCAAACAGTCCATATCTAGGTGTATTGTGTCCTGTATACAACTATGTTACCAGAAGGCTAACAAGACTCTAGGGGGTAAGCCTAAGGCTCATTCGACTAGGGGCAAAGCGGCTACAGCGGCTTTGCTACGTAACGTTTCTATTGCAGACATCTGTAGGGCGGCTACGTGGAAGTCTGTCCACACATTTGCTAAGCATTACTGCCTGGATTCTGATGCCAGGACAGATGTGCAGGTTAGGCAGGCTTCGCTGAGGAATTTATTTGCCCATTAAGGATTTTTCTTTTAGTTTTCTTCCACCACTGGGTTTGGTTATTGGGATGGGCTTGCCATTCTATTCACAGATTATGACTATACACAGAGATCCCCTACTACAGAAGAAGTAGTTTCTTACCTGTAACTCCAGTTCTGTAGTAGGGGTATCTCTGTTATAGTCATAAGCGACCCGCCCTCGTCCCCGGTGGAAGAAATGTTTTTCCTGGATTCTACAGGCCTGGCTTTAAGAGTCCTTCAAAACGAACTGAAAGTAACTTGCCTTTGGCTGTGCATCATGGGATACCGAGGGTCTCTGGAGGGTTCCTTAAAGGCACGGTATCCCTTTTCCAGACAAATAATTGCAGCCTATGGGGCTTGTCTGTCCAACCCTTCCTCTCTTTCATGATAAAGGATTTTTGTGAAGCGGAGTTTCTCTGTGTGAAACTCTGTAAAATGTGTAAATTTCTATATTATTTGGCTATCATTTTTCACTTCAGGATGAAGTGCTGGCCAATGTAGCCTTGGTAATTGCAGGCTGCATTATTTGTCTTTCATTTTCTCTTAAGTGTCTACTGCAGAAGAAGACGACTTAAGAGACTATTTTGATTGCTCCGGGGTCCACGCACATGGGTGGGACTATTCACAGATTAGGACTATAACAGAGATACCCCTACTACAGAACTTGAGTTACAGGTAAGAAACTACTCCTTCCTGAAGTAGGGCCTTTAGTTTTTTGCCTCTCTCTCCTTTTCCTCCTTTGGTTTAGGTTGCTCATGCCGTAGTGCACCCGCTTTAAGCCATGCACTTCGCGTCTCAGTTTGCTGCAGCTTTCTCCATTTGGTCTTGTATATCCTGAGGCTGCTTTCATAGAACTCTTTGATTTTGATGGCCGTAGCACTGCCCAGCGCTTTGTGCTCCTGAACCTTCCCATTGGTACGAGCTGGTACTGGTCACAAGAAATAGGACAGTGTAAGCTTTGGTCAACTTTTCCATGTAACGAATTGATTGAATCCAAAGGTGTGTGTAATACTAACTGACTTTCAGTCAACAGTCTAACATAGTTGTTGATCACTGTGATCACTTTTATGGTGAACGCCACAAAACCACTCCTTCCCCTCTTCCGAAGCATCCCACTCACAGGGTATGTGTAGCTATACCCTGCACCAGCTTGTGCGGTTGACTAAAATCCACCTGCACCCACTACCAATACTGGCTCTTGCTGTGTGCAGTTTGCTGCTGTGTGGTTTGCTCGGATGCCGCTCATGCACATCTCTTCCTGTTCTCTGGTGCTCTTCTTCTTCCTTAAACTCTTCTTTATACTCCTTATACCACCCACAGTCTGAAAGACTGGGCCAGTCAGTTGTTCAGTTATTGATTATTTTAATTTAGCTGATTTTTAAAGTAGTTTTCCCTGGTCATTGTAAAATAGGCATTTTAATAAAGTGCTGACTTTCTGTGTCTGATCTTGATGCTTTACCATGCTTTAGTGATCATTGCTCGTAGAGGCAAAGCTCGCTAGCGGTCTCTAACAGGCACCTCTGTTAGGCAGCCTGATGTAACCTTGGGAGGAAGAGCGTCTACTTATGATAATAGGAGAGTTGGAACATCAGTGTTTGAACCGGTTGAACAGAATGAAGTGTGCAGGTTGTTAACTTGCAGTCCACTATCAGACAACAAGGTTCTGGAGATGTTAATACTCTGTTACCTGAGGCAAAGGGTGTTTAACTTCCCATTGCAAGCTGATGGTATGACTCAAACAGAGCAGTCGAGTGGAGCCATGTGTGTGCTGCGCATTCGAAGTAAGACCCTGTTAAGATGACTATATTATGCTAACTCTAGCATCCACGGCTGTGCGTATACAGAGCGCAGACTATGGTGTGAATAGCCACCAGTTAAACAATGGATACAATCCTTGTTAGTTTGTTTTCCCCTGATAGACACGAGTGTCAAAACATGCAGTGAATGCCTAAATACTCATTCGGAGAAAAAGAAACTGAACAACCTATTGAGTTGGGTGCTAAAAATTGCTTATACACAGAAGGTGATCTTACCTTTTAATAAACTAAACTGATTAGGATGGTTTCCTGTTTATATGTGTGCCCTTCTTTACAGTGATTGCCATTGGATAGGGAGTCTGTGACTCTTCTCACCTTCCTGGGCTTTCTAGGCCTTAAGAGATTTTTATGTTCCTGCTGGGATAGAACCTATGGGTGATGTGGTCTATGGCATAGATGAGACTGAGAAGTGATCAGTTTCAGTTTCTATATTTCATAACATGCAATTGTGAAAGTTTGACAGCTAAGTCTGAAGGTTAATTGATGTTATATATTCACCATTTGGCAAGATTGGTTTGTTTGAAACATTTTTGGAAGTTAACATTCAGGGTTAAACATTTAGATAATCTGGTGGCGACTATCTTGGCACTAAACTCTGTGATATGTGACTATTTGGAGAGATGGGTGGAGGAGTTTAGGTTTTTCTTTATGGTGTATGTCTACGTCTGAGCGTAGTGATGTACAGCTTCTGCTGAGGTACAGTATATTCGTAGCATGTGTGGCTGTAGGTACACATGCTGTGCATGCCCCCCCTTCTAGCATTGGGCCTGGACTTTTGCAATTTGTTTTGCGCTTCAAGACCTACTCTGACTTCTCCTTTGGTCCAGAATGCATCAGCACACAGGCTCCACCTTTTGTCTATTTTGTTCCACCATCAAGCTCAGACGTTAGGAATGCAGCTCTGAAATCAAAGCATTATACACACTGGATTAATAACATTTTTCTGCTTCATTTTGGGTTCTGCAGTTCCCTGTACCTCTCCAGCGATGAATATGATCTTTCATCAAAAGTTTTTTTATAAACCTCCGAAATGAACATTGAAGTTTGACATACTTTGACACACTGTTTTTGGTTAGGTCTTTCCCTCTGAGATCGGTTTAGGTTTTCTTTGAAAATGTACTTAAGAGTGCTTTATGGAACGCAATCCAATCCACTCCATTCCATTTGTGCAACACCAAATACCCTTGGGCCGACTGCCACAAGATCTGCAACTTCTGCCTTTCCTCGAAGCACACCAAACCGTCCTGTGACACTTCCTTCTCTTTTTGCTGCAAAAAACACTGAAAAGCAGGCGGTGGAGAAAGTGGTTGCAATTACAAGATGCAATTGCAAAAATTTGGAAGACGGGAGAGATCCCTGGTGCGGTGGAGGAAGAGACCCACCCTTCTCACATTCCTCCGGGCAAGGCACAAAGAGAATCCGAGGTCCTGTTATCTGAGGCCTCTAATATGGAGGAAGAGGTTGTAGTTGTCCAGCCAGCACCACAGCAGGAGCCAGTTTCGTAGTCAAAGAAGAGGGTCACACCACACATCAGTTGCGCCTCAAATGGAATCTTAACCCCTAAGTCACCATTGGTCATGGCAGAGGACGGCTCCCACTGGAGTTGGGCATCGCTACTAGAGCCAAAGCATGCCCCATACTCCAATGGTTGGATTTGCATCGAACAAAACCCCACCCGCGGGGCCTCATCCTTCTCCGTCTGTCCCTCTGCATCGTAACTGCTACATCACTTGTACGTCAAAGCCACCACCACCACCACCACCACCACCTCCTCGACCCCAAGCTGTTGACCAGGCCCTTAGTCGATATTGAACAGTCAACACCCAAAGACACTGAAGTTGATCCTGGGACCCCTTTGTGTCAAACGCTTCAGAGGAGTCGATCTTTGGAAGACTGGCTGACATCCTGGACGAGAAGCAAAAGAAACTCTTTATTAACCTGGTCACTGGCAAGATACCAAATCTTTGGCTCCAGTAGTCATCCCCATTCCAAAACAGAGATTCTTTGCAAGTTAGAACTGCAATCTTCTCCTCTTTTACACTGTGAAACGCTAAGAGGATTAGACTTATGGCTACTAGCTGAACTCTTTCACCACTACTGTGCATCTAAACTGCTGGATCTGTTTACAGTCCCTGTGCAGGAACTTGTTTCCTGCCTTCTGCATCTTTACATGGCAGGTCTCATATACTTCGATATATGCCTGCCCTACACCTATCTGCAGTTACAGCATTCCTCCAAAACATACAGCATTCATCAGTTCTCAGGGTCCCTGTCATCAAAACTTTCATAGAGGGTTTAAGGAGGGAAATTACTCCGAATGCACCACCTCCATTGGTATGGAATTTCAGTGTGGTCCTCTCACTCCTTATGGGGCCTCCCTTTGAGCCTATGCATTTGTGTCCCTTACAGTTCTTGTCTTTGCCCCCGCTTTAAAGGGGACTGCTCGTCTATGGCAGAAGTTGGCAGAGCATGTGCACCTACAGCACCATACGCTACAAGCAGATGGTTACAGGGAAAGTAGTATTTTCCTCCCAGTGGGCATTCGTCCCAGAAACGTTGCTGAATAGCTGGAGCTGACCGTGAACATTGCAAGGTTGGTCAAGGGTTTTTACTGAAGCATAGACTGCGAGCAGAGTGACGGAGAAGCAGTCAGCTACTTAAAGGCCTTAAAATGAAGTGTCTGATGATTTTGCTTCATAACAAGAAGCTAGAAGACAACTTTCAAGGCAGATGTAATGTGCTTGTGCTGTTGGAGATGAGCACGAGATTTGTGGTTGAATTCTAAGGAAGCAATAGTTTAAGGTGGTGCTGTTTGTCTTTGGCAGTAGACTAGTCTGTGGGTGATCCTTTCAGATGAATTGCTATACAGTTGTTTTTCCGTTTTAAAAGAAAAGTTAAATTATACCGCTGAGAGCTGTATTCTGATTTCAAGGTCCCAAGGGCCAGAATAACATATTATGCTGATCACAATGGTAGAAGTAGTGGGCAGATGAATCAGAAGGTACCTATGCTGGCCCACTGTTTTTCTGCTTCTATTTCTTTCTCCTTTTCTGTCTATTTATGCCTCTTGTTCTTCTGGCATTTCTTTTCCTGTTCATCCTCGTTTTCCCTACCGTTAAGTTGCTCATACCTAGTCTCGAGCATACATCCCCTTTAGCCTATGTCTAGTTAGAGCTCCAGGGTCTGAGCAGTGATGCGGTTTGGCTGCCACATCTTATATGGCTGCAGTGTTTTTCAATGCTCACGTACTCTGGTTGAAAAAATAGATTCATTTGAATAGGGGGATTTCGCCTACGCCTGTCCAATGGCAGTTGACTGACATGTGCTAGATTTTAATGGCTTCAAACTGAAGATGAATTGACAAGTTTGACAACGCAAAAGTACACATATTTAGGTGGCCCTGCAGTATTTAATAGGTGAATGAAGTAATGCAGTCAAGACGTTCTTGCCTAAACATAATCTAGCATTTACATAGATTGCTGGCAGAGCCTCAGAGGGGTGCTGAAGGAACTATAAATGTCTTGCAACAGGCTTTACTCCAAGCAAAAGCATTACTTTTTTCAGCCATGGTTCTTGAATATTAATTTCTCCTACGTTTTTCAGATTTTACTGTAACATTAAAATGCCAGGAATCAATTGTGAATTCTCATCTCAAGAGATGAGAAACATCTTAATCTACGATATGTGTTAATGTATAGCCATACCCCAACTTCCTGCTGTGCTCCTCTGCAGACGCTGTTGGTCTAAGAAGTGAGGCCCTAAGGGAAGCTTCCTTGTGGTTCAGTTGCCCCTCCCCCCCCCCCCCCAAATATAAAACCATGCTATCATCACTCCTCTTCTAAGTAGGCCTACTGCTGATCTAATGGCACCACTCCGTCAATGACCTGGATCTGTCCTAACCACTGCCACAGATGTGCTACAAATGATACTTCGGTCACATTTTCACGCCTTAGAAAGTCTCCTGCCTCTTGAGTAACTAAGTTTGTTGTCTGCCCTAGCGGTGAAAGTCAATGACATCCTGAGCAACTACCACTCTGGTGTCCGTTCCTGGCACAGTAAATAAATGATCCTTCTGGACCCAGTGAAGCCACTTATCACACAATGCTCTGAATTGTTCACAGCCCCCAAACCAGTGTACAGTAGGCGCTGCTTCATGCCTTTTGTACTTCCTTCTTTCTGAGCCTGGGCTGACCCAATTTGCTTTCTTCCTGTTTTTTCAAGCCTTTCATCCTGTTTTTTCATAGGCTTGAAAAAACAGGAAGATGAAGCAATTTCCCATCTTATTAGAACCCAACCACTTTATATATGTTGGAGATGCATGAGTCGGAGCCATCAGACATTCCTTTCAAAGTCCCCTGTCTAGCTCCTGAGGTTATACAATCTTGACTTCCATGTTTATGCTCAAAACAGTTGTTTGCACATCCGGTTTCATGACTGTTGAGGGGTCGACTGAAATCATGTTCATATGCCTGCTCTCTCAAATGCTCAGCATCTGTGAACACCTCACCCACTTTCTATAAAGGCCAAAGCCTAGTTGTCTCACTGTGCATATGACTTATTTGTAAACCATAAGTGGAAAGTTGTTTCCAGAAGTGTTTTACACCATGTGTGCCTTTTCCAAAGGCGCCTCCCTGACTCGGGGAGTTTCACTATTGCTCCCATTGGAATGTACTGCCAGGGCTGGTACAAAGTTCTACTTGGTTTCCCATCCACCACTTTAAAGTTATACAAAAAGTGACTAACTTACATCTGGTGTGATAATGGAATTACAGCAAAGCATCCTGGCAGTCCAACCCATAAGATACCTAACTAGTTCCACATCGGACAGCAGACCACGCATCTCACGAGAATCTTTGATCTACAGACTGCCGTAGTCTGTATATTAACCAAGAAGTGCAAACGGATGGGAGTGAGATCCTGAAAACACACAATTAAGCACTGCTCCCATACTTAAATCCTGGAAATGGGTAAAAACGCACCTGTTCGAAGTTGTACGAAACGTGACCCCAACTAGAAGACTTGTAATTGTGCTATTGTTCTTCAGCATTGGATCCTGTAGATTCACACACTGAATCCCATCCCATGCCATTGAGCAGGTGTCCCACAGTACTTTATATTTGCAGTAGAAACAAATGAACGTATTTGCTGTAGTATCCTTTGTTATTATAAAAGTCTTCCAGTATCCTCCTCTCATGAGCGGGAAAAAAGTAACTGGTGTTCTGAAGCAATTTGCCAGATCAAGGCATGATGTGATTGAAAGGTACTTGCACCTTCAAGGAGCAGGGTCTTACTTTTTAGCCTTACAGAATTCAGCCTCTATTATTGTTTCACTTCATGTCACACATCTTTGAGTGCATCAGGAAGTAATAGTTATGCTGTAAGACTGTTTTATTTATTCATTTTAAAAGATGGACCTCATTTTAAAAGAAGACAACCACAGAAAATATTGCAAGCCTAGCTTTAGAAAAACACTAGTGCATGATTATTCATTTACAATAATAAGATTTTTAACAGCTATTGTAATAGTTTTCTGCATTTGTTTAGTGTTTAATGCAGTAGGGCAATTCTAATGTTTGACTTCAGTGAAGACTCTTCTAATGCAAAACTAAGATTACAAGTCAGTAACATTTCCTTTACATTAATTGGTGGAAAGGGCTTCTAAGAGGTTCCAGTTACCTGTATCAGTAACCAAAACGGATTGCTTATTTGAAAATTTCAAAGAAGTTCCCGGGCGGTCAGTCAGATTGTAGATTTTATTAGACAGAAGGGCTTCGAAACCAGGCAAGCTTCTGTCTCGGCCATGGTTTCTCATCTGATCAAAAATACAAGGCACCAGAGAATACACCTGCTTGTCTGACTGGATAATGCAGGTGTCTATCCTAGCAGCTACATCCATTAAAGCTGGTAATATCCTAGCGATTGCCGGGCACTATGACAAGCAGATGTGGGCAGGCGTGGTTGCTTATGATGATCTTATGCCTGAGAACAAAAGCCAGAATCCAGGAGGATGAAAAGGTGCCCGCTGCAATAATAGACGGGGCTATGGACATGGCTTCCATTGTTTTTCACTAAATGGCAGGTTCAGCAGTGTTAACCTACCACAGTTTGTTGCATACAACATCCTTCCACCCGAAGTGCAATTGTGGATATTGTAAATGCCCTTAGACTGAGAGCACCTCTTTGTAAGTCATGTTAATGATGCTCTACAAGCAATAAAATCAGGTTATTGTTCAGTTTCTCGAAATCCTTCTGTACTGGAGACAAGTTCCCTTCTGAGGAGCAAAACACAGGAGAGGGCAAGGCTAGCTGATATAAAGGCGGATGTTTACCACAGAGGTGTCAGCCAAAGCAACCACAGCAGTTTTCATTTTCGGGAGGCATACTATTAGCTGCATCCTCCATACTATTGTAAACAACATTCCTGCTTGGGAGGTGAAGGGCAGTCCAAGCCGCAAGACACCTCACACAGACATGGACATGATGTAGGCCCCGGGTACTACTTCAGTGGTTCCTTCTTCATGGAGCCCACTAGGTGGAGAATCTCTGCTTACACTTGAAGATAACCCAACCTCCCCAGTGCTGCAAGAGGCGCCTGTTTCCGTGATTGACAGGGAGACATTGCAACTCTTCCCCTAAATCCAATCCAAATTTAGTCTTTCACTCCATATTTTTTCGTATGGAAAAAGTCACCAAAGTTGTGACCCATTTTGGACTGGGGGTGTTCAGCAGTTTTTTACTGCAACATTCCATATGATTAAGCTTCAAGACGTTGTCCAGCTCCTCCAAAGTGGTTATTACATAACTTCGCTGGATTTGCAAGGTGCTTGTGGCCAAACAAAAACCCACAATTAGTCTCAAGTCAGCTCCTAGAATTTTTAGTAAATATATGGACCATGTATCAACATGTCTAAGGAAATGAAGACACCAAATCTTCCCTTGTAGGAATGGTTCTTGAAGGACAAATAAGCTAAGCCTTCAATAGGTGCATGTTTGAATCTTTTTCTGCAGAAAAATACCTTAAATAAATAGAACTAACAATAAAATGCCTTGTCAATGTCATTTAATTTAGCCTGTTCAAATAGTAATTCACATACTAAGTGTTATGTTCCATAGTTAACAGTGGGTTCTGATAAGCACCTATCGTTTTTTACTAAGCGTTTCTGTAAATGATAGACCTGTTTCTGTAAGAGTAGTTTTCTGGTTATTGTGGATCAGGTCACCAGTGGCTTTGGCCATACATTTCATAGTTGTTTCAATACAGAGAGGTTCTGTTTAGCTTGCTATGAATTTGGGGAGCCGAAAATACACATTAAACCACAATCTACAATGAAAACTGAAAATTATATTTGCTAACCAGACTGCCCACTTTTCACTTGCCTTTTTGATGAAATAAAAAAATATGTATCTATTCAGCAAGATGCAATAGTGCTCATGTTAATCTAATGTAAAGTCCTGTAAAAATGTGTGAAATGCAATTCAAATTCACAATTTCTCTGGCTTTGGGGAGAGGTCGATTATTTATACATTCAAAGAAGGAATTAGCAGTTTGAGCTCTTCTCTGATAGCACCAACGCATCATAAGCGAGTCTGTACCACACCAGTGCTTCCTCCTTATTTTGAGTGTCACTGAAAGGTGAAGTTTCAGGAAGAATCTGAAGGTGGACGCCCAGTTGTCAAATAGTAGAAACCATGGCACCTGTCCCTGGAAATGAAGCAAGAAAATAATGCAAAGTGAGGTTGAGACTGTCTACTAGGAAATTAGGGCAGCATTATGGGAGAGGTAGTTAAATACCAGCCTCACATCAGTGGCAGGCCTTGAGTGCTCACCTTGTTCTGTGATAAAAGGTGCCCAACATTATTAAAATGTCATGTGTGTGTGTATGCATGGTACTTTGTGTTATCTGCTAAGGATAGATTTCTCTTTTCAAAGTATTTTCAAATGTAAAGCCTGGTTTCCTTTTTCTTGATTCAGGAATGAGCTGAATGACCACCTCGATACCATGGATTCCAATCTGGACAATCTGCAGACCATGCTGACGACCCATGGCTTCAGTGTGGACACCAGTGCCCTGCTCGATGTATGCTTCTCTGCCCACCTGTTACGCTGTTTGCCGCCTCTGCCACCCTTCATTAGCAGATAGATATAGGCTATACCCTATGCTCACTATTTCTTCCTTAGTTGATTCACTCTTTCATTGTTTTCCATATCTTAATTGCCCAAGGTTCAGTTGTGTCCCTTGCTTCCTCCATTTTATATTAAACCTCCTAATCCCTCATTTGATGTACCATTGTGATGATTATCAGTTTAGCCAACTGTTAAAGTGCACATCTATTTATGTATTTTTCATTGATAATCCCTGGATTAGCAACGTTAAAATATTTGAGATGTCTACTGTGTTGAAGAGTCAAAGATTGCTAAGAGGACACTACTTGTTGCTAGATACTGCTAGTAGCGATGCCTTAGAGATATCCTGCAGTCTGTAAGCACAGAGCTTGCCTCACATCTATCATGCTCTCACCTCTAGACTGTAAGCACTGAGCCTGCCTCCCTTCTCTGTACCCTCTGCTGCAGAGCTTACTCTAGTTGGTAAATACTGTCACCAGCAGAAACCCTGAGCTCGCCTTGTGTCTAGAAACACTTCTCGCAGCGTTGACACCAAGCTCACCTCTACTCTGTAAGCAGTGATCCCGCTTGCCTCTCTTTTGTAAACACTGATACTAGCCATGGCAGCCAGTGTCTAAGCACTGAGCTTGTTAAATTGACCTCGATTTCGACCACTCCTCTTGCATGTAAGCTCTGTGCATGACTCCTTTCTGTAACGCTTCCAGTCTGTAAACATTGGTATTAACGATGTTAGGGAGCTCAGACTATTTCTAACACTGAGCTTATCTACAGTCTGTAAGTGATGAGCTCACTTGTAGTCTTTTAATTTTGCTTCCAGTACTGTCTCTGAGCTCACTCCATCTCTATTCATACAGTGAGTTAGTTACCTGTGCTCATGCTGAGCCCTCTTCCAGTTTATAAACAAACAGTCCAAATCTGTAAACACTTACTAACTAGTTATTAAATGTGTGTAGCAGAAATTGCACTTTGCTTAGCTCGTTGAGTTCACGTCCAGTTTATAAATTCTGGGTCCAGCAGTGAGCTTGCATTCAGTCTGAAAACAATGGTAAACACTTCAACTGTCCGGTCACCATACGTTTCTTCCAGTCAGTAAACATTGCTTCTGCGTACTTTTTAAGTCTGTAAACATCAACCTCACCTTGAATCATCTGGAAACACTGCCACCATCATTGATGCTACACTCGGCCAAGCAAGTGAATTCAAAACCATGTTAAGAACTAACAATCCTCCCACTCTCTCTATACACAATTACCTGCATAGAGAAGAATTATCTTCTTGTCTCTAAACAGTTCTTCCTGCTCTGACAGTGGGCTCTCCTACAGTATGTAAACACTGCCATCTGGACGGACACTGGGCTTGCCTCCTTTCTGCAAATACCGCCACTAGCACAAACCATGCTCACCCTCTTACTGATGCTAGGCTCACCTGCTGTATGTAAACACCGCCACAAACCATACTCACCCTCTGCAGTGACGTTAGGCTCACCTGCTATCTGTAAACACCAGCACAGACTCTAATCACTGCCTGCACTGACGTTAGTCTAACCTGCTGTCTGTAAACACCGCCACCAGCACAAACCATTCTCACCCTCTGCAGTGACGTTCGGCTCACCCGCTGTCTGTAAACACCAGCACAAACTGTGCTCACTGCCTGCACTCACATTAGTCTCACCTGCTGTCTGTAAACACCGCCACAAACCATACTCACCCTCTGCAGTGACGTTAGGCTCACCTGCTGTCTGTAAACACACACTGCCTCCAGCACAAACCATACTCCCCCTCTGCAGTGACGTTAGGTTCACCTGCTGTCTGTAAACACCAGCACAAACTGTGCTCACCGCCTGCACTTACATTAGTCTCACCTGCTGTCTGTAAACTGCCACCAGCACAAACTATACTCCCCTTCTGCAGTGACGTTGGGCTCACCTGCTGTCTGTAAACACCAGCACAAACTGTGCTCACCACCTGCTCTGAAATTGGTCTCACCTGCTGTCTGTAAACACGGCCTCCAGCACAAACCATTCTCACCCTCTGCTGTGACGTTAGGGTCAACTGCTGTCTGTAAACACCAGCACAAACTGTGCTCACTGCCTGCACTCACATTAGTCTCACCTGCTGTCTGTAAACACCAGCACAAACCATACTCACCCTTTGCAGTGACGTTAGGCTCACATGCTGTCTGTAAACACCAGCACAATCTGTGCTCACCGCCTGCACTGACATTAGTCTCACCTGCTGTCTGTAAACTGCCACCAGCACAAACCATACTCGCCCTTTGCAGTGACGTTAGGCTCACCTGCTGTCTGTAAACACCAGCACAAACTGTGCTCACCACCTGCACTGACATTAGTCTCACCTGCTGTCTGTAAACACCGCCACAAACCGTACTCACCCTCTGCAGTGACGTTAGGTTCACCTGCTGTCTGTAAACACCAGCACAAACTGTGCTCACCACCTGCTCTGAAATTGGTCTCACCTGCTGTCTGTAAACACGGCCTCCAGCACAAACCATTCTCACCCTCTGCTGTGACGTTAGGGTCAACTGCTGTCTGTAAACACCAGCACAAACTGTGCTCACTGCCTGCACTCACATTAGTCTCACCTGCTGTCTGTAAACACCAGCACAAACCATACTCACCCTTTGCAGTGACGTTAGGCTCACATGCTGTCTGTAAACACCAGCACAATCTGTGCTCACCGCCTGCACTGACATTAGTCTCACCTGCTGTCTGTAAACTGCCACCAGCACAAACCATACTCGCCCTTTGCAGTGACGTTAGGCTCACCTGCTGTCTGTAAACACCAGCACAAACTGTGCTCACCACCTGCACTGACATTAGTCTCACCTGCTGTCTGTAAACACCGCCACAAACCATTCTCATCCTCTGCAGTGACGTTAGGCCCACCTGCTGTTTGTAAACACCAGCACAAACTGTGCTCACCACCTGCACAGACATTAGTCTCTCCTGCTGTCTGTAAACACAAGCACAAACCATACTCCCCCCTCTGCAGTGACGTTGGGTTCACCTGCTGTCTGTAAACACAGCCTCCAGCACAAACCATTCTCACCCTTTGCAGTGACGTTAGGCTCACCTGCTGTCTGTAAACACCAGCAGAAACTGTGCTCACCGGCTGCACGGACATTAGTCTCACCTGCTGTCTGTAAACACCGCCACAAACCATTCTCACCCTCTGCAGTGACGTTAGGCTCACCTACGGTGTGTAAACACTGCCTCCAGCACAAACCATACTCACCTTCTGCAGTGACGTTGGGCTCACAAGCTGTCTGTAAACACCAGCACAAACTGTGATCACCACATGCTCTGAAATTGGTCTCACCTGCTGTCTGTAAACACGGCCTCCAGCACAAACCATACTCACCCTCTGCAGTGACATTAGGCTCACCTGCTGTCTGTAAAGACACACTGCCTCTAGCACAAACCATACTCCCCCTCTGCAGTGACGTTAGGTTCACCTGCTGTCTGTAAACACCAGCACAAACTGTGCTCACCGCCTGCACTTACATTAGTCTCACCTGCTGTCTGTAAACACGAGCACAAACCATACTCACCCTCTGCAGTGACGTTAGGCTCACCTGCTGTCTGTAAACACCAGCACAAACTGTGCTCACCGCCTGCACTTACATTAGTCTCACCTGCTATCTGTAAACACCGCCACCAGCACAAACCATACTCACCCTCTGCAGTGACGTTAGGCTCACCTGCCTTCTGTAAACACCACCACCAGCACAAACCATACTCACCCTCTGCACTGACATTAGTCTCACCTGCTGTCTGTAAACACATCCACAAACCATACTCACCCTCTGCAGTGACGTTCGGCTCACCCGCTGTCTGTAAACACCAGCACAAACTGTGCTCACTGCCTGCACTCACATTAGTCTCACCTGCTGTCTGTAAACACCAGCACAAACCATACTCACCCTTTGCAGTGACGTTAGGCTCACCCGCTGTCTGTAAACACCAGCACAAACTGTGCTCACCACCTGCACTGACATTAGTCTCACCTGCAGTCTGTAAACACCGCCACAAACCTTACTCACCCTCTGCAGTGACGTTAGGTTCACCTGCTGTCTGTAAACACCAGCACAAACTGTGCTCTCCACCTGCTCTGAAATTGGTCTCACTTGCTGTCTGTAAACACGGCCTCCAGCACAAACCATTCTCACCCTCTGCTGTGACGTTAGGGTCAACTGCTGTCTGTAAACACCAGCACAAACTGTGCTCACTGCCTGCACTCACATTAGTCTCACCTGCTGTCTGTAAACACCAGCACACACCATTCTCACCCTCTGCAGTGACGTTAGGCTCACCTACGGTATGTAAACACTGCCTCCAGCACAAACCATACTCACCCTCTGCAGTGACGTTAGGCTCACCTGCTGTCTGTAAACACACACTGCCTCGAGCACAAACCATACTCCCCCTCTGCAGTGACGTTAGGTTCACCTGCTGTCTGTAAACACCAGCACAAACTGTGCTCACCGCCTGCACTTACATTAGTCTCACCTGCTGTCTGTAAACTGCCACCAGCACAAACTATACTCCCCTTCTGCAGTGACGTTGGGCTCACCTGCTGTCTGTAAACACCAGCACAAACTGTGCTCACCACCTGCTCTGAAATTGGTCTCACCTGCTGTCTCTAAACACGGCCTCCAGCACAAACCATTCTCACCCTCTGCAGTGACGTTAGGCTCACCCGCTGTCTGTAAACACCAGCACAAACTGCGCTCACCACCTGCTCTGAAATTGGTCTCACCTGCTGTCTCTAAACACGGCCTCCAGCACAAACCATTCTCACCCTCAGCAGTGACGTTCGGCTCAACTGCTGTCTGTAAACACCAGCACAAACTGTGCTCACCACCTGCACTGACATTAGTCTCACCTGTTGTCTGTGAACACCGCCAACAGCAAAAACCATACTCACCCTCTGCAGTGACGTTAGGCTCACTTGCTGCCTGTAAACGCCAGCACAAACTGCTCACCACCTGCACTGACATTATTCTCACCTGCTGTCTGTAAACACTGCCACCAGCACTTACACTGGGCTCACCTTCCACCTGTAAACACTGCACTACCGCTGATACTGGCTCAACTCCTTTCTGTAAACACTACCACCAGCTCATCTTTTACTTTGCATTGACACTGCACTGACTCTTTGCTCACCCCATGCACTGACATTAGGCTCACTTGCTGTCTGTAAACACTGCCAGGAGCCCTGGAACTGGGCTCACCTCCTATGTGTAAACACTGCACTAGCACTGACACTGGCTTAGCTCCTGTCTGTAAACACTGTTACCAGAACTTACACTGGGCTCTTCTTCTACCTGTAAACACTGCATTGACACTGGCTCAGCTCCTGACAGTAAACACTGCCACCAGCACTTAGACTGGGATTATCGTCTGCCTAGCATTGACACTGCACTCATACTTTGCTCACCCCCTGCACTGGCATTAAGCTCACCTGCTGTCTGTAAACTCTGCAACTGGCACTGGGGCCACCTCCTAGCTGTAAACCCTGCACTAGAATTGATCCTAGGCTCATCTTCTGGCTTCTTTACACTGCGGCTGCACTGACACAGGGCTCACCTCCTGTCTGTAAACACTGCGCATCACTGACACGACTCGTCATCTGTTAGCACTGCCTGCATCTCGTGAACGTCAGCACTTGCTGCTTCTGGAACCAATAAGCACTTGCATTGATAGTGGCACTGACTTCACCAACAGCCTGCATGCTCTTCTATAGTCCATAATTAACAACCGTGCTTCCAAGTTCGCACTCTAGGGGTACTCCTTGGTATTAGTATCCTTAAATATGCATTATTAATTAACCTGACGTTGAGTGAGAGAAATTCTACTGGGCCGGCTGGTTTGTCTTCCCATTTGTGACATGTGACCTTGTTCTTTGTAGATGTTCAGCCCTTCCATGAGCATGTCTGACATGACCCTTCCTGACCTGGACTCCAGCCTCGCTGGGGTGAGTACCTGCTTCTCTTATTAGAATGGTCAGATTGCTGCAGCTGAGCTCTTAAAATAGAATCCCCTTCATTTCCTATACACTTTGATTGGTTGAGACTTTATCACTGCTTTGGAATTAAGCGATACTTAATTAGTAGAACCCATGCCCACAAGACTTTAGAGAAAAGAAAATGTTTGGTTAGAGGTGGTATGTTAACTGGATTGTTACAAACTTTGTAGGAGTGTGGCAAGTTTGCTCCTTATCGTCGAAAAATAATGTTCAACATGTAGTTTTTCATTAATTCCCAAGTCTAAATCATTCCCCCACGCCAAGCTAGGGAATCCCCTGGTAACATTTTATCATGGCAGTGTTGAGATGCACAGAGGTAGTAGTTTTGCATTGTTAGTAAGCCAGCCACTTCAGATGGTAAGTATATGCAAGCCGGATGGCCTTGCAAATCTGTCTGGGTCAGCCCATGCTTACGCACCACTGCACTGCTTGTTTTGACCTGATTCGAGCTAGCCCCTGGTTCTCATGTAGCCAGCTAGACTCCTTTATGAGATGCACTTTCTGTGAACCATGCACAACAAACTGAGTAGCTACTTATCTGAGTACCCTAGAAGTTCTTCAGGGCTTTTTTAGTGGTAGGAACGAGCGATACATATGCTAGTCCATTCCCTCACTATTGGAGTCTAACATTCATTAGTGTGGATGGCTTCTGAACTCCAGACACCCAGACCCAACTACACTCAGGAAATCTATTGTGCATTGCGAGAGAAGAATCCCTGAGCAGAGTAGTGGCTGCTTGAGGCTATTGTTTGAAAATCGGAAAACAATTTCAGGATAGTTTTTGGCCTCAAGGATGTGCCATATTTGGGTCAGAAACCAGTCCAGTATGCTCCAGAAATGTCAGTATGTGGTTTTTGCCAGTGAATGTCACTCGATGGAGTCTGGTCTCCTAAGTGAACTGAATTACTTTCTTGTGCATTAAACTCCTAAAGTTGTCAACCATTGAAAAGGGGAAACATTTTTTTACAGTTATGGGTGTAAATCGCTAGTTATCAAGCCCTCCTCATTGACCAAAAAACGTACTGAGCGACTGGACACTGTAAGCATCCTTGTTAAAGTCCCCTAGTTGAGCATGTTCTTTTTCACCACCACCCCCTTCCAAATGTTCCTTGTCTACCTGGTCAATGGAGCCTGGCTAACAAGCACATCATAAGATGGCCACCAGCCATGAAGGCTGCACCTTTGTCAGTAGTGGGTCTGTCAACAACAGTGTCGCCGATGAGCAGCTTTAATGGCATGGCCTGCAATTTCTGATATCTGACAGAGGCAGATTTCCCCTATCTGTTTGCCAGCGCAGCATCCACTTTAGATCATTTAGAACAGTGAGGATCACCAGGGCACCAAGGGGTCTGCATGTGGATAGTTAGGTCAGTTCTTTTTCTGGCTCCTGTGAGGATCCTAGAGCATTGACCTCGTCAATTTTTGATTATTCTAGTCAGAAATTGGTTTCTTATAAGTTTTTTTCTACCTTTACTCAACGTTTTTTGAATGCTGGCAACTTTTAAGCTGCATGCTTAGTAGATAGAGGAAAAGTACCTTCAACAAGTGACCCTGAAGGCACTCATGCTTTTAAAGAGACCATCTCTCAGGAAACACACAGATCTGAGAAGAAACAGCTTTGTTTTGCTTACGCAGCATCAAAAAGGAAGCAGATCTCTGATCGTTTCCCTTCACCATCAAAATCGACATTGGAAAAACAGGCAAGGCATGCTACAACATCGAGGGGTAGATCGAAGTCGAAACAGTCGAGGCATACTACTTCAGGCTCCAAGTATGTTGGACTACAAAAACATAAGTAGGCTGTAATGTTTGGGTCGACATCGAAGAAACTCCAGCCGATGTCATGGCACTGGTCGACGTCGGGATCTCTGCTGCCGTCACAGCTAGCCCGGCCGGCGTCAAGAGGGTTGACGTAGAGGACCCTGCCAGAATCGCACAGGCGGTCGACTTCGAGGACCCCGCGGTCACACAGGCAGTCTGCGTCAAGGACCCCTCCACAGTCACACAGGTGGTCGACATCAAGGACACCGCAGCAGTCACACAGGCGTGTGTCGTCGAAGACTCCGCAGCATACGGTGTAGACATCGAGAGAAGCAAATCTTACAGTGGCGACAGGCATCTCGTCGCCGAGGCCCCCCTCGTGTTCAATGAATGTACTAGAAAAGCCTAGATCAACATTGAGGTCCAGACAGTCGACGTCGAGGGAAACCTCTTCTTCTCCAGGCATCAATTTAGTGCAAATCACCCCAAGGTAGATACAGAGTGTCCGTCATTGGAGAGTTCCACCCAGAAGTCCTGGTTCAGACTTCTCTCAAACTTACTCTGCCTCCAGAATCTCTGCTACATCTACAGGAAGATCGCCACGCAGGTCTCCAAAGAGAACTAGGTTCCCCCCAGTTCACTATTCCTGATCCAGGACACCACGAAGACGGTCTAGATCTTGCCCGTATTCCAGTATTGGAGCTTTCATAGATTCACATACCTGAATCATTTCCCCGTCGTCGAGACGGGAGTCTCCGGTACATAAAAAAAGCAATGGTTAGCAGTATAGCTAACTGAAAAAGGCCTAGGCCCATTTCCCTTTTGCAACCCATAACCTTTGTTATGTAAAAAAAGACCAAACTTTTCCCTTCGCCAATCAGAGCCACTCACCCTCTAGAACCCTCCTGAGAGAACCTTTTGCCCCTCAGATTTTCTACCGGCACGTTGTGCTAGGGAGTCTCCTTTAAGCTCTGCTCAAACTCTGGATTTCCAACTGGATAGAAGCTTCATTATCAGTCTATTTCTTGTGGATTTGAGAAGTTTATAATCTATCATCTACATCCTCGAGAATGGCTGGAAAGGAGAAAAAGGGTATTTTTAGAGCCTGTGCCACCTGCTCTAAAAAGAGAGACTACACCGATGACCCACATGAAGACTGTATATACCGTCTTTACCCGGACCACCAAGCAAAGGATTGCAAGGTATGTCGCACTTTCTCTAGTAAGACCCTTAGAGATCGCGAAGGACGCCTTTTAATTTGGCTTCAAAAGATCAAGGCCAGAAAGGAGGTGGTTTTTATGGATAGTGACCAGGAATCCTCCTCTTCATCCAGGAGATCTAAAAAAAGATCAAGATCTCCTCAGGCTCATTCCTCAGGGGACCCTCCTGAGAAGGCCCTAAATAAGACCAGCCAAGGGTCTTCAGGGCGTAGTCCTTCAAAATCTCCTCAGAAAAAGCCAAAGGAGAGCAAAGGACTCACTTTGAAAGAAAAAGAATCCAAAAGAGCCTCTTCTGAGCCTTCTAAGACACCACCGTTGGATCCTGCATCATTCAAGAAGCCATCCTCTAGTATTCCAGAGGAGAAGGGGAAAAAATGACATCGAATGGGAGCGTCGACGAGACCATCGACGAAGAAATCATCGTCTATGGCGACGACCAAGGTACAAGAGCTACCATTAATTGTATTGGAACCAGCGTCGACGGGAGCTTCGTCGACGGGAGCTTCGTCGACTGGAGCGCCGACAACGGTAATCTCGACATCGTCGATGGCGGTGAGGATGACGACGGCAGTGTCGACGACTGGATCGTCGTCGACGGTGATGACAATGAGGTCGTCGACGAAAATATTATTGACGATTACTATGTCGTCGGCGAGGAATGGATCTACTGCACTGACAACAGCTTCGTCGACGGTGGTATCGACGACGATCTCGTCGACGGGCTCGTCGACGAGACTAACTCCGGAAAAGAACAGGAAGATCACGCCAGCAGTGACTTCCCCAAGTAAAATACTCCATTGGTCCCGTCGCACCTTTTGGAGGAGGAAGAGTCAGATGATGAGAAGGATGATGGGCCCTTTGGGTATGCCACAAGCCCATCTGAGTTACATGTAAAATGTCAAGAAGAAGAAGGGTATGAAGAGTATCACAGTATCTCATACCACCGCTACCAACAAGAGCCTCGGGAAGAGATGGTAGCAATGCCATCATCCATGTTGATGGATTTGCAATCCATGTTGGCGGATTATAAAAAGAGGTTTCCTCCATCAAAGGTTCCTCAGGACGTTCCACCTTCACGTCCTCGTTCAATTCCGGCCACTCCGGTCCGCAGTAGGGAGAGCCTGCTAGACACTGCTCCGCTGACACCTCAGGTCCAACAGCAACAGGATCCTGGGACCACAGATGATGAGGACTGCGAAGAAGGGGAGCTAACGGAGCCTCACAGAGAATGGGATGATTACCTGATCCCAGCTCCACTATCACCCACCCAAGTACTGGCGGATTCTCCACCAGTGGATATTGGTGGATTCCATAACTTAATGGAGAGAGCGGCAAAAAGATTTCAGCTACCAATGAAAACAACTCAAGCAGAATGTTTTCTGTATGACTTTAAGGAGCCCTATCAAAAATCAGTCAGGTCTATACCAACTATTGACCACATATGGAAAGAAGGATTACAGGTCATGACAACTCCAGCAACGCTTACACGCTTACATTGGCGAGGCTGGACAAAAAGTATAAGGCGCCAGAGAACGCCCCGGTGTGTTTACTGGGCCATCCTAAACCGGACTCCATCATCTCGCAGGCGGCGCAGCAAAAGTCAAAGAATCCAGGAGCAACTATTGCAGCACCTCCGGACAGGGAGGGACGGCGTTTAGATAACGCAGGTAAACTATTCGCCTCCATGTCAGCGCTCCTGGTCAGAGCTGCTTATGCCCTTGCCATCCTGGGCAGATATGACAGACAGATGTGGTGCGATATAGCACCCTATGTCGACCTCCTCCCGGAAGACTCTAAGCAGGAGGCGAAGAAAGTTCTGCAGGAAGGGGAGAGAACTTCGGCTGAAGTTATTGATTGCGCTATGCATATAGCTACCACAGCCTTTCGTTCCCTCGGAGGAGCATCAGTTTTGAGGCGCCAAGGTTGGCTGAGGGCCACTAACTTTAGGCCAGAGGTCCAAAATAAAATGCTGGACCTACCCTTTGATGGGGAGGATCTTTTTGGGCGCCTGGTGGATGAGACCCTTCAAAGTATTAAAAAAGACGTGGATACAGTGAAATCCTTGGGTGCGCTACAGTACTAAAAGGTACCTTTTCGAGGCGCCCGTGGAAGTGGACAACCCTCGTATAGAGGTGACTACCAGCAGGGAAGATACACATCGTACTCTTCCTCTTCGCAGCCCTATCGGCAGCAATATGGACAGAAACATTCTGGGGGCTACTCTAAGTCCACTCCCAGAGGACGGGGAGCTCGTTCTGGAAAAGATAATAATAAAAGACAATGGCAACCTACAGATTGCAGGTCCTTCCCCTCCTATCTTGTCAAACAATCCCCTGGGTGGAAGAGTGACGTATTATTTACTAAAGTGGCAGAAGATCATATCTGACAAATGGGTTCTCCACATAATACAATTCAGACATACATTGGAATTCCTCCACTTTCCTCCTCCCACGCCACCTACATATCAAGCAGCAAAACTCCTATCTCAGATGCGTCGGGAGATTCGTGCAATGCTCCGAAAGGGAGCAATAGAACCGGTGCCGAACTCCCAAAGAGGACGAGGATTTTATTCCCGTTTCTTCTTGATCAGAAAAGATGTTCTCAGGTGACATCCAATCTTGGACCTAAGGTCCCTAAATGCCTATCGCAAGAAACAGTCATTCAGATTGGTGACCCTGCAAAATATTCTACTGCTCTTAAACCGAGGAGATCAGATGACCTCCCTAGATTTACAGGATGCATATTTTCATATCCCCATCCATCTGTCCCATAGAAAGTTCCTTCGTTTTACAGTGGCCAAAGACCATTACCTATTCAAGGTGCTACCATTCGGCCTAAAATCTGCACCAAGAATATTTACAAAATGTCTGGCGCCAGTAGCGGCCTATCTAAGAAGACAAAAAACCCAAATATTTCCATACCTGGACGACTGGTTGGTAAAGGCACCATCGCAGGAGGCAGCTCAAGCTTCAACTGCGGCTTGCATGGAGTTATTTGCGGACCTGGGCCTGACCTTAAATGTGGAAAAATCATCTCTACAGCCATCCAGGATTATCAAGTTTCTAGTTGCAATCCTGGATACATCGCAAAACAAAGCATTCCCATCCATAGAGAGACAATTGGGACTCGTTTCTCTAGCCAAGGAATTCAGCAAAAGAAAGTCTCTTTCAGTCCGAAGATACAAATCACTTCTGGGGACAATGTCCTCATGCATTCCACTCATTCCCCTATGTCGCTTACGGATGCGGCCGTTACAAGAAGAGCTAGACCTTCAGTGGTGCCAAGCAAAGGGATCCTTTGAGGACAAGATAAAAATCACGCATCCAATGTTGCAGGCAGCAAAGTGGTGGACTCACAGGAACAACATCTCGGTGGGTCTCTCCTACCTGATCGAACCAGCTCCGCTGGTAGTTACCACGGATGCCTCTCTCGAAGGATGGGGAGCAGTCCTACAGGAGTTACAGGTCAGCGGCCGATGGAACAAACATGAACAGCACCTTCACATAAACCTATTGGAATTAAGGACAATAGGATTAGCATTGTTGGCCTTCCTGCCAAGAATAGAAGGTAGATCAGTGTTAGTGCAGACAGACAACACAACTGCAATGCACTACATAAACAAACAGGGAGGCACAAGATCTCTCTATTGAGGGAAGCTCAGAAAATATGGAAATGGGCGATAGATCACGGTGTGACTCTGAAGGCCATACATCTTCCAGGGGATCAAAATATAACAGCGGACACCCTCAGCAGGCAGAAGACGACCTGTCATGAGTGGGAGCTAGATCAGGGCACGCTGATGACCATCTTTGCCAAATGGGGAATACCAACGGTGGATCTGTTTGCCACAGCCCGGAACAAGAAATGCTGATTCTTTGCAAGCTGGCGTCACCAAAGGGGATCATGGGGGAATGCGTTTTAGATGGCATGGTAAGGCATCTTTGCCTACGCCTTTCCGCCGATTCCCCTCCTGCCAGGAGTACTCAAGAAAATTAAGAAAGAACCGTGCAGAATAATACTGATAGCCCCTTGGTGGCCCAGGCAGCATTGGTTCACAGAGCTGCTCATTTTATCAGAGACCGAGCCAATACGTCTTTGGCCAATACCAGCACTACTGACTATGGAGAAGGGACAACTGCGGCATCCAGACCCGACATCATTGCAATTAGCGGCCTGGCTCCTGACTATGGAGAATTTCATCACTTGAAAATTCCAACAGAATGCAGAGAAATCCTGGCAAAGGCAAGAGCAGAAAGCACTGATAGGACATACACGATTAAATGGAAAAGATTCTGCTTCTGGTGTCAGGAGAATGACTTGCATCCTCTGCGGGCAGAGGCGCATCAGATCATCCCATATTTACTGAGGCTGGCGAAATCTGGATTAGCCCATGCCTCTATTAAAGTGCAATTGGCGGCGATTTAAAGATGCAGGAGAAATTCAGCACGTCCTTCTCTGTGGTCGGAAAGAATTGTGAAACAATTCATGAAGTGGTTGTTTCGAGTTTACCCACCCATCAGGCCTCCACCACCTTTATGGCAACTGAACATTGTCTTATCACAACTGATGAAACCACCATTTGAGCCAGTACACAAAGCTGATCTGAAATTCCTATCCTGGAAGGTGGCTCTATTAATAGCTCTAACATAAGCCAGAAGGGTGGGAGAAATACAAGCCCTTACGACGCAAGAGCCTTTTCTCCAATTTAGAGAAGACAGATTAGTCCTCAGAACGAATCCAAGATTCATCCCGAAAGTACCAACGGACTTCCATATAAATGAGCCCTTAATCCTAAAAAGATTCTTTCCTCAACCATCGACTGCGGCGGAAAGGACTCTCCACACTCTAGATGTCCAGCGTTGCCTAAAGTTTTATTTGCAAAGGACAAGACATTTTAGAAAATCTACACAATTGTTTGTGGCTTTTAGTGGCCCCAGGAAGGGTTTCCCGTTATCAAAACGGGGAATCGCACGATGGATCTCAAGTGCCATTCAGTTCTGTCATCAAGCAGCGGGAAAGCCATTGACAGCACATGTTCGTGCGCATTTCACAAGAGCGGTATCAACCTCAACTGCTCTATTTTCAGGCGTCTCCATTCAGGACTACTGCAGAGCAGCCACCTGGAGGAGTACGCATACCTTCACCAGGCATTACTGCCTAGATGCTCATGCAAGAAGCGATGTAGCAGTGGGACAAGCAGTACTGCGGAACCTTTTCCAGTAACGGTGAACCTCTTTCTCATCCCTCCTTCCTTTGTTTGTTAAGAAAAGCACATTTTACTGTTGATTGATATTGGATATGTCTTGGAGGAGCAATATGTCTATGTATATATTGATACGGTTACTCCTATGTGCAAGTATCATGGGTTGCATATTGGTGAAAGGAAGGTGGCAAAAACAAAATGTGCTATATTTTACTGCTCGCTATTCTGATTCAGGTATGTGAATCTATGAAAGCTCCAATACTGGAGTAAGAAAACAAGTTACTTACCTGTAACTGTAGTTCTCCAGTATTGGAAGCTTTCATAGATTCACATACGCCCACCCTCCTCCCCTGAGGCTCACCTTGGATTTGGCACGAAAAGTATTATAGCACAAGTGCACGAAAATCTGAGGGGCAAAAGATTCTCTCAGGAGGGTTCTAGAGGGTGAGTGGCTCTGATTGGCTATGGGAAAAGTTTGGTCCTTTTTACATAACAAAGGTTATGGCTTGCAAAAGGGAAATGGGCCTAGGCCTTTTTCAGTTAGCTATACTGCTAACCATTGCTTTTTTATGTACCGGAGACTCCCGTCTCGACGACGGGTAAATGATTCAGGTATGTGAATCTATGAAGGCTTCCAATACTGGAGAACTACAGTTACAGGTAAGTAACTTGTTTTCTTTCTCCACAGCAAAAAGAAGTAGGCGAAGGTCTACACCAGACCTGACCCAGTCACAACCGGTCGCTCCACCCGCTCCTGGCCGTACTCGCATCTGCTTTGAGATCTATCTTTGCCAATCTGTGTCCCCGACCTCGCCTGCTTCCTGTAATATTGTATTCTGTGCCACCGATCTCGCCTGCATCCTGTGATAGCGTGTGGTATTGTATTTGAGCCTGACTGTTATGGTATCATATTGAGACTGTTTTAACCAGTATCTGTGCCAGACTGTGCCCCCGATCTCGCCCTGCATTGTTTTGTTGTTGTTTGGTGCCATTTTGTTGACCCAGCCCGTCTCTCCTCCCTGCCGCTGCTCCCCTGCGGCCCCACCCCCGCTCCCTACAGCATCTTTAACAGATCCCCTCCTCACTCGCCACCCCGCTCCCGCCTCCCAGCTGCTCCTCCCTCGCTCCGCCCCCTCCACTATCCACTTATGTCAGAGCGGCATACGCGCAGCGGGCGCGCCTTATGCCCGCCGAAGGCGCGCCAAAGGTAAGCCCGTCTACGCCCGTCCACGCCCGGACCGCGCCCAGCGCCAGACCCCCTGGCCCCCGCAGAGGCCATCCCTCCCGCCGAACGTACGCCGCCGCCACCCTCACCGCACTCAACACCGGCCGCCCCCATGACTGTCACCGAGCCGCCCCAGGAAGTACCCATGGACCCTTCACCTGCCAAACCTGCAAGTTCTGCTGCATCAGGACCCACACTACAACCACAAACGCCAATCAGAGCTCCAACAACAACCACCTGCAGTGTATCCTGCTCAACACCCGCTCGGTCCACAGACACGCCATTGAACTATGGAACCTACTCGACACCACTTCACCGGACGTCACCTTTCTCACGGAAACCTGGATGAATGCCTCATCAGCACCAGACATCGCCATAGCCATCCCGGACGGATACAAGATCATCCGAAGGGACCGCATCAACCAAACAGGAGGAGGCATCGCCATAGTCCACAAGAACACCATCCGCATCTCGACTAACTCTGACGACACCCCCATAGCCACCGAACACCTCCACTTCCAGATACACACCGACCCCAAGACTACACTCAGAGGCACCCTCATCGACAGACCCCCAGGACCCGCACACAATTCAGCGAAGACATTGTTGACTTGCCCACACGCCCTCCCCTCCGATGACTACATTCTCCTAGGGGACCTCAACTTCCACCTGGAAAACAACGACAACAACACCACCAACCTGCTGGATAACCTCGCCAATCTCGGACTCAAACAATTGGTGAACACCCCCACCCACTACGCCGGACACACGCTCGACCCAATCTTCTCCTCCAGCAAGCACATCTCCTTTAATCACGTCACGGGACTCCACTGGACTGACCACAGCTGCGTCCACTTTAGCTTCAGAAAGACCACGACCCACCACCACCCGCAACAAGTTCCCCGCAGAAGCTGGAACCAACTCACCACATCTCTGAACCAAAACCCTCCCGCCATATCAACAGACCCAAATCAAGCAGCCATCAATCTCGCACAATGGATCTCCCACTGCGCCGACTAACTAGCACCCTTGAAAAACCGTCCCAACAAACTAGGAAGCAAAAAAGCCTCCTGGTTCAACGACGACCTCAAGAACTCCAAAAAGAACTGCCGCACCCTCGAGAAAGCCTGGCGAAGGAACCCAACCACTGTCAACATGACCACCCTCAAGAACGCCACCCGCAAACACCACCAGCTGATCCGCAGCACCAAGAAATCAGCATTCAAGGATCGACTAGACAACAACGCCCACAACAGCAAGGAACTCTTCAGCATTGTCAAAGAACTCACCAATCCCAGCGCCGGCAACAACGACATCACTCCCTCTCAAGACCTCTGCGACTCTCTAGCCTCGTTCTTCCACAGCAAGATCGCAAACATACATAACAGCTTTGGCGACCAGCCTACTCCCCTCAGCATTGAACCGAAGCCCCCCACCACCACCCTCCGTGCCTGGACCCCGATCAGCACCGATGACACCATCCGCTTGATGAACTCCATCCACTCCGGATCGCCAACCGACCAATGCCCCCATCACATCTTCAACAAGGCCGACTCCGTCATAGCACCCCAACTCCGGGACATCATCAACTGCTCCTTCAACACCGCTACCTTCCCGGATAGCTGGAAACATGCCGAGCTCAGCGCCCTCCTGAAAAACCCCACAGCTGACCCCACCGAACTTAAGAACTATCGCCCCATCTCGCTCCTCCCGTTTCCCGCCAAAGTCATAGAGAAGACCGTCAGTCAGCTCGCCGCCTTCCTTGAGTCTAACAGTTCCCTCGACCCCTCACAGTCCGGCTTCCGAGCCAACCACAGCACCGAGACCCCCCTCATCTCAGCCACAGACGACATCCGAACACTGCTCGACAACGGGGAAACAGCGGCCCTCATCCTCCTGGACCTCTCCGCAGCATTTGACACTGTCTGCCACCGCACACTTGTACAACGCCTCAGGAATGTCGGGATACAAGACAAAGCATTGGATTGGATCATCTCGTTCCTCGCCGGAAGAACCCAGAGAGTCCTCCTCCCCCTTTCAGTCAGAGGCCACCGAAGTCATATGCGGCGTTCCACACGGATCATCACTCAGCCCAACCCTCTTCAATGTCTACATGAGTCCCCTCGCATCCATCGCATGCCAACACAACTTCAACATCATCTCTTACGCAGACGACACCCAGCTGATCTTCTCCCTCACCAAAGACCCAACCACCGCCAAAACCAACCTACACGAAGGGATGAAAGACGTAGCCGAATGGATGAAGAACAGCTGCCTAAAACTGAACTCCGACAAGACGGAAGTCCTCCTTCTAGGATCATCCCCCTCTGCCTGGGATGATTCATGGTGGCCCCCGGCACTGTGCATCGCACCCAAACCAACGGACCATGCTCGCAACTTGGGATTCATCCTAGACTCCTCCCTCTCGATGACCAGACAAGTCAACGCCGTCTAATCATCATGTTTTAACATCCTACGCATGCTCCGTAAGATCTTCCGTTGGATCCCAACCGAAACAAGGAAGACGGTCACCCAAGCACTCGTTACCAGCCGACTGGACTACGGAAACACCCTTTATGCCGGAACCACAGCCAAACTGCAGAAAAGACTTCAACGCATTCAGAACGCCTCCGCTCGACTCATCCTAGACATACCTCGCCACAACCACATATCCGGTCACCTGAGAGACCTGAACTGGCTCCCCGTCAACAAGAGAATCACGTTCCGTCTCCTCACCCACGCACACAAAGCCATCCACGACCTAGGACCCAAGTACCTCAACACTCGCCTGACCTTTTACACCCCCACCCGCCAACAACGATCGGCCAACCAAGCCCTTGCCGCGATTCCACGCATCCGAAGAGCCACCATGGGAGGAAAATCCTTCTCCTACTTGGCGGCCAAGACATGGAACTCCCTCCCCACCCACCTCCGTCTCACACAGAACCACCTCTCCTTCAGAAAACAACTCAAAACATGGCTGTTCGATCAGTAGCGAACCCCTCTCCCTTAAGCGCCTTGAGACCCTCTGGGTGAGTAGTGCGCTATACAAATTTCAGACTTGACTTGACTTGACTTACATCCTCAAGGTCATCTGTGAGAGACTATTCACCAACCCTGTCCGCTTCCCCTCCAGCCAGAGTGTCTCCAGTCGATGACATGGTCACGTTTAACGAAGTCCTCGGCAGGGGTGCCAGCAAGCTGAACATCAACATGTACTTCATATGTTTTATCCGAAACTCTACACAATAGGTCCTCGGAAAGGCCCTTACTCCCTTTGGTTCCTGGTTTGCTTAAACCAGTGCTGCAGACTTTTTTGACACCAGCTATGGTGGGTTCAGCTCCCCCACGTATCTCAAAAAAGTACGGGACCCATGATCCGGATCTACTGTTCCTACGATCAGATCCTCCATCGGATTCTGTCATAGTGGCAGCAGCCAGGAAAACACATATTGGAGCAACATCCTCCGCAGTCCCTCCTGAGAAGGAGAGCAAGCACATGGACTCATGGAGAAAGAGAATGTGCAGTACATCCGCCTCCTTCAAGAAAGTGGCTAGTGCCTCTGTATTTCTGGAGAGGTGCGACAGATCTCTGTGGGACTCGTTAGTGAGATTCACAGAAAAGCTTCCCAAAGACCAGCAGGATTTTCAGGAAATCTTGCAGGAAGGTGGCCTGGTTGCATACCAGGTCATTAGCGCAACTGCAAATGCATCAGATTTGGCTGCACATGGTTATTCCCATGGTATTTGTGCCAGACGCTTGGTCTGGTTGCGTCTCACTGGCCTCAAACAGGAAGCTCAAAGAAGGATTAAATATCTTCCTTTTAATGGCACTTCCTTGTTTGGTTTTCATGCCGATGACAAGATGTCCAAAATGATTCGGCCTGGAGAAGAGTAAGGACTTTAGGCGCAAGTACAGACCATACCACCGTCGGTTTTTCGAACAGTGAGTTCAAGCCCCTCCCTGGTTGACGCAACAGCAGCAATCCAGGTCGCATTACCACTGGCGCAACCCAGGTCAAGAAAGGGGAGCTCCAAGACAGACCCCTTCCTCAACAAAACAAACGGCTAAAGAATGAGTCCTGGCTTTCCCCATCTCCGTTACCCACTCCGGTGGGGGAAAGTATTGTATTTCACCTGGATGAGTGGAGAAAAATAACCGAATGGCTACTTGCTCAGATTCAAATCCCCACCCCATCAGTACCACCTCAGGGAAGGTATATCCAACATCACCACTTGTTACAAGAGGAAGTGTCCACCCTACTAAAGAAAGACGCTATAGAAGTAGTTCCTTCTCAGCAAGGGCAGGGAATTTATTCCCGCTACTTTCTGGTATGCAAAAGAGGTCCTAATCAGGAGTACAGACCAATACGCGACATGAAGCTCTTAAACTAGTTCATCCACAAAGAGAAATTTCAAATGTTAGCACTTCACCACATTTATCCTCAGTTGCACCAAGGGGACTGGATGTGCTCCATAGACCTGCAGGACGCCTATTTCCGCGTGCCAATTTCCAGAAAACATCAGAAATTCCTGCGTTTTCAAGTAGCACATCAACATTTCCAGTTTAAAGTTCTCCCCTTTGGGCTCAAATCAGCCTCCTCACGTTCTCAAAATGCATGGCAGTAGTATCAGCTTTTCTTCGCAAGCAAAAGATCTTCATCTATCCCTATCGGGACGACTAGTTGCTGTAGACCTCGTCACCCACTCTGCTTCAGAATCATCTCTTATACTGCATATGAGTGCTAAGCAATCTGAGCCTACACATCAACTACAAGAAATCGATCTTCAATCAGACTAAAAAAATCCACTACCTGCGTCTGTCTGGATACCGTAAGTGCAAGCACGTGTCCTTCGGAGGAGAGGTTATCCTCAATACAAGGCAAGTGCTGCTATCTCCTCCGTTCTCGCCATCCCACAGTCAGGCAAGTGTCCTCACTTCTGGGATTGATGTCATCGTGCATCGTCATCGCCCCACATGCCAGACTACAGATGCGTCCTCTGCAACAATCTCTGGAGGACCAGTGGTCACAAGTAATAGGCTGATGGGAGGACTTGGTGATTCTTCCTCAGTCAGCCCAGGATTCAATCAAGTGGTGAATGAAACTATTTCACCTGCTCAAAGGGGTTCCTTTTCATCAGGACCTTCCTAGTCAGACAATTGTCACAGATGCTTCCCTACAGGCTTGGGGGCTCATACGAGTCCTCTTCAAGTGCAAGAATCTGGTCAGACAGAGCAGGGGTACCACATCAACCTGTCGAACTGAGAGCGGTACATCCTGCACTCAAGTCACTGCTTCCTTCCTTCAGCACACGTTCCGTATTGATTCAAATGGCAAACACAACAACCATGTATCATCTGAACAAACAGGGAGGAACCACGTTGAGACCCCTCTCACAGGAGGTTTAGACCATCCGGTGATGGCTTCTCACAAGAAATCTGACCATTTCAGCTATTCACCTCCCAGGCACTCCCAACGTCCAGGCAGTCTCTTTAAGTCGGGACTTCGTTGAAGCTCACGATTGGGTGATAAACAGCGACATCGCACAGGACATCTTTCATCGATGGAGAGTTCAGACATCGACCTGTTTGCGGACGCAGCAAACGTAAAATGCCCTGTCTTCACATCCAGGTTTACCAACCAGGTTCTAGAGGGAATGCGCTCTTGAGATAATGGTCACAGACTCTACTTTACGCTTTTCCTCCAATTCCACTCATTCCTCTTGTGATCAACAAGTTCTACAGGGCCAAGACTAGAATGATACTGATCGCACCTGAGTGGCCTCGCCAGTGGTGGTACCCAGATCTTCTTCAACTATTTTAAATCCCACACAGGACGTTACCATGCCGACTGGACTTACTATCCCAGAACGGGGTGGAAGGTGTTCCACCCCAACCTCTCATCTCTTCGATTGAGGGCATGGCTCCTGAGGTCCTCCAGTACGGACATTTAGATTTGTCCGCAGACTGTATGAACATACTTAAAGAAGCATGAAGGCCATCCACCAGAAAATCATACGCTTTCAAATACAAGCAGTTTTACTTGTGGTGTATTAATATTGGTCGTGATCCCCTTCAGGGTCAATAGCAGGTGATTTTACCTTAACTACTGTAAGTACAGGTTCGAGGCACATGAGCTGCAGATACTACACTCTTGCATTAGATCGCCACCGGGTGTTGGGCTCGGATGATTGCATGTTGTTGTTGTCTTGGAAGAAGTCTTTTGTAGTCACGAGATAGGTGACTCCTCCCTTGGACGATAGAGGTCATGGGCATCGGCTCCATCCTTAAATTGTTTTTTTCCGCGACTGGGTTCGGATGAACTTTTTCCGCTCCGGTTCAAGATATACTTTTCAAGTACTTATAAGCGCAAAAAATTATCAAAAACTCTACCCAACTACTTTCAATATCGACTAACATTGTTTCGACTTCATCAGTTCGATTCCGGTCGTCGACGCGTGCCGTTGGGCCTATCCACGCCGTGAGGCCTACACCTCATGGAAAGGACGCCATTCAAAAAATGCCCCGTGTGTAGAGCAAAGTTTCCACGCAGTGACCACCACAATATCTGCAACCTGTGCTTATCGCCAGAATACGACGAATCCAGCTGTACAGCCTGCACATCCTTTCGATCCAAGAAAACCATCCGAGATCGGAGGGCCCGTCGACGCAACATGCAGAGATCAGCTCCGGAACCGGTGGATATCTTCGATGAGCATGTTCCGCTCGTTCCCGAAGAAGATTCCGATGATCTCCAGATGGTATCGGAGGCAGACGACTCAGATGACTCCATACCATAAGGTCAGCGCGTGAGTACTACTGACCCTGCACCACACTCGGCACCCAAACCGAAGGCAAAGGTCAACACTCCGCCTCTTGGGCCCAGTCACGACCGAAAGAACACTTCAAAAGCCCCGCGATCGAGCGCGGCTCTGAAGAAAATACTCAAGCCTTCCGGCAGCTCCTTACCGAGCAAGCCGCACGTGCCGATCCCACCAGCTCCATCGGCACCGAAACTGAAAGAAATCTCGGCTCCGAAACCGTCGACTTCTAAAAACAAAGGTATGAAGCTGGCGTCCGACGCCTCAAAGCCAACGAGACCAGCTTCCACTCCGAAGCCATCGTCTCCGGTACCGAAACCGACAAGGCCTGATCCCGATGCACCCAAGCCATCGAAACAGCCTACGACACCGAAAACGACACCTTCGGTGCCGAAAACTACGCCAAAGGACAATGTAACACCTCCAAAGGCTAAAGATAAGCAGCAACCTCGTCCGGCTTTGAAAAAATGGACGCCGACAAAGGTTCCACAAGGAGAAGTACTTTTCCATCCTGATCCTCTACAAAAGAAGATCTACATTGACCCAAAAATAGGTCATGTATTTGCCAAGAGGAAAGCAGACACAGCACCTACACCTGTAGTGCCTGCCAAGAAGAAGGACTCTGGCACATCTCCTATGCACCCTTCTTCTCCTATACTTTCTTCTCCTTCATCCCCTGTTCCTCTTAACATTTCACCACAGGCTTCTCCTCCACATTCTCCTACTCTGTCTTCACACTCACCTCAAAATGATGATGAGTATAGTTTAGGGAGAGGGATAGACCCAGATGAGCCTTTCCCATACCCTTTAAATGATCCAGACTGGGATGTACCAGATATTCCTGACCCACAGTCATACCCATCAAAACCTTCTCCCCCATAAACATTGTTTTTGGGCACCTATTAAACCGAGCTGCCATTTACCATGGGGTCACTATGCACTCTGATGAGGCAGAGGAGGATTTCCTATTCGATACATTTGAACAATCGCAAAGATCTGTTCAAATTCTTCCTATGATCAAAGGGGTCATCAAACATGCTCCTGAGATATTTAAAGACCCTGTACGTACTAGGATCCTAAACCCTAGAATTGAGAAGAAATATAGACCTGCACCTGGGGACCTATAGTACATTAAAGGACAACTACCATTAGATTCACTAACTCAGAACCATGGAGAAATCAGGCATCCAGACCCAAATCAACTGAATCTAGCGATCTGGCTCCTGAAGTCTTAGTTTGGTTATTTTAACCTACCTCCAGACTGTATGAACATCATTAAAGAGGCCAGGAGACCTACTACCAGAGCTTGTTATGCGGTTAAATGGAAGAGATTTGCCATTTACTGCAACAATATCCAAATAGACCCCCTGGATACTTCCATCCAGAATATCATTTGCTACCTTTTACATTTACAAAGATGTACTTTAGAATATTCATCCATACGCTTGCACCTTGCAGCAATTGCGGCATATTTACAGAACAGACAACATCTGTCTCTTTTTAGAGTGCCTGCTATTAAAGCATTTATGGAAAAATTAAAAAGAATCATTCCTCCAAGGTTACCACCTTCTCCACTATGGAACCTAAACATTGTTCTTACAAGACTTATGGGACCACCTTTTGAACCTTTACACAAATGTGAACTGCAATTTCTCACATGGAAAACAGCTTTCCTTATTGCTATTACCTCTCTTAGAAGAGTAAGTGAGGTAGAAGCTTTCACAATACAAGAACCATTTTGCCAACTAAATCGTAACAAGGTGGTTCAAAGAACTAATCCTAAATTCCTACTCCTTTTCATTTAAACCAATCGGTAGAGTTACCTGTGTTTTTCCAAAACCCTGACTCTGTAGCAGAAAGAACTTTACACACACTTGATGTTAAAAGAGCACTTCTCTACTATATAGATAGAACTAAATCTTTTCGAAAAACAAAACAATTGTTTGTATCTTTCTCTCCACCTCATAAAGGCAACCCCATCTCTAAGGGTGGAATTGCAAGGTGGATTGTAAAATGTATACAAATATGCTATCACAAAGCAAAACGTACATTAACAGTTCCTCCTAGAGCGCACTCCACACGCAAGCTAGGAGCCTCTATGGCTTTCTTAGGGAACATCCCCCTAGAAGACATATGCAAGGCAGCGACATGGTCTACAACATTCACCTTCACCAAACACTACTGTGTTGATGTGCAAGCCAAGCAGCAAGCTGCAGTAGGCCAAGCTGTCCTCAAAACTCTTTCAAACTGCTGCAACAGATACAGGTGACCACCGCTAGGGGAGACACTGCTGCACAATCGATGCAAAAGTGTAGTATCTGCAGCTCATATGCCTCGAACGGAAAATGCTACTTACCAGTATGCATCTGTTCTTGGCATGTAGAGATGCAGAGTACTACACGCCCTCCCGCCTCCCCGGGACCTGTTTCTGTTCCAGTATCATCTTATTTAGATGCATACGCATGGACATCTCTTTTCTTTACTTCTACTAGCTCCATCATTTCCCATCATGGCGAAAAACAATCTAAGGATGGAGCCGATGCCCATGCGCACTATCGTTCAAGGGAGGAGTCGCCTACCTTGTGACTACAAAAGACTTCTTCCAAGACGACAACAACATGCAATCATCCGAGCCCAACACCAGGTGGCGATCTAATGCAAAAGTGTAGTACTCTGCAGCTCTGCATGCCAAGAACAGATGCATACTGGTAAGTAGCATTTTCCTTTTCTTCTATAAGGGTCCATCCGGCGGCTGTCACAGCCTGCAGAAAATCTCCTATGCAGGTTTCGTTCTTTCAGTTACCTGTGGTTAAAGATTTCCTTAAGGGGTTAAGAAAAGTCTGTCCACCTATCAGATCCCCGTCCCCTCCATGGGAACTTAACATTGTGCTTGCTAGGTTGATGGGTGGGCCCCCCTTTGAACGTATTCATAAAGCATCTCTGCAGCACCTGTCATGGAAGGCCGCTTTTCTAGTGGCCATCACATCGGCTCGCAGAGTGAGTGAGATACAGGCTTTGTGCTGTAAAGGACCGTATCTAATTTTTTTTGCAAACATGGTGGTCCTTAAAACTCATCCGGGTTTTCAACCCAAAGTGGTCTCGGCGTTTCATATTAACCAGACCATCACTCTCCCTACCTTTTTTCCTAATATTTCAAATCCTCCGGAAAGGGCCTTGCATTCGCTAGACCTAAAGAGGGTTCTGAAGTTCTACCTAGATAAGACCAAGGCATTAAGAAAATCAGACCACTTGTTTGTAAAGTATGGCTCCATAAATACTGGGTGTGCAACTTCCAAACAATCCATCTCTAGATGGATAGTCTCATGTATCACATTGTTTTACCGGTTGTCCGATAAACTTCCCTCTGGCAAACCAAAGGCTCATTCTACCAAGGGAAAGGCCTCTACCATGGCTCTTCTTAAAAACTGTTCCTATTGCAGAGATTTGTAGAGCTGCCACATGGTGATCAGTGCATATATTTACTCACCATTACTGTTTGGACTCTGACACTCAGGCGGATGTTCAGTTTGGGCAAGCCTTGTTAAGGAATCTGTTTAAATAAGAGAGATGAGTTACTTACCTGTAATCCTAGTTCTCTTTCAGGGGTATACTCGCCAAAGTCATAAGGAACCTGCCCTCCTCCCCGTATGAATATATTTAGTATAGTAGTTTTTTCTTGTATTGCTTCATGATTCCTACATGTTAGTACACCGTAAAAAAAGACCTGAGCTAACAGTCACCTGTGGTGCATGATGGGAGCAGGGAGCTCCTTGGAGGCCATAAAGGCAGGGTGCCATTTAATCACTGTTGTGGTTTTAACTATGCTGCATATGGGTGAATTGCCTGCTATTGCTTGCTTTTTTCTTTGAAAATAAAGGTGCATGTTCTTGGTTACAGAAATGCTATATGAACGTATTTTATTTTAAATGAAAAATCCAATGCAGTTTTGCCATCTTAGTCTGTTTAAAGGAGGTTAGGCTGCAGGTTTATGTATATACATGTTTGAAAGTACTGCGTACACGTTGATTTGGGTAAACATACATATATATGTATTTTTGTATATGCTGCGGGGTACCCACATGTGGGCAGGACTATTCAGTGCTTATGACTTTGATGAGTATACCCCTGAAATAGAACTAGGATTACAGAAAACGTATCTTTACCTAACATATCATGTTTAGTCATTCTATATATATATTTTCTTTTTCAAACATTTTTTTGAGTTTTTTAGTCCGCATGTAACAGCAATGCAGTTACTCAAGTGTTGCGTGATCATGCCTCTTAAGTATGGAGGAGTTAACCATTACCCTTCCCAGCTCGTAACTCTTCTCTTGCCCACACAATAGTTCCTGTGATTTTATAGGCAGCCTTAAAGTTCCACCATGTTTCATGGTCACTGAGCCGCAGTATATGTTGATATTAATGGAAATTTGCTGGTTATACAGGGCTATCTGGTGTGTTATGATGAGCTGATCAGCATTGTTCTGGTTTTTCCAGTTTGCAGGGTGCAGAGGGTCTGGACATGTCCTCTCCCCACTAGGCTCCCTACACACTCAATCTTGGGGGCAGCTGCCGTTTCACTGGTGGAGCCGTTCATGGCGGAATCTCCTCATTCTGTCCGCTATCTTTAAATGCTTGAACCAGTGCCTCCCAGTATTCAGCTTCAGAGTATTTGCACAGGCCTCTTGCCTCTTCTCTGCCCATCCCTCCCCCTCCCCCAGGGCCTAGTGTTCTAAGTCCCTCTTTTATCAACCCAGTTAGGGGCAGTGGGCACTTCTGGTGTATAGTGATTACTCTCTTCGCTAGTAGGAGGGTTAGGTTAGTAAATTTAGTCGTAACTATGGCTGATTTTGGTTGAGTGTAGATACCTAGCAGGCAGGTCTCTAACTTGCTCAGCTGTGTTCAAGTAGATACCTCTGTGACCGCATCAGAAAAGTCTTGTAGTTCACCACATGTCCAGAACATGTGCTGCAGTTATCCAGGTCCGCTTGACATCTGGAACAGGGAAGAGATGCCCTGGGAAGATCTGATGTAATTCTCTTGGCGTACGGTATGCTCTGTATTTAACTATTTACATTTGAAACCTGCATTTATGGACACATCCAGAGGTACTCCAGGCCCATTCCGAGTCGTTGAATGATTGTAAGGCAGTATTTTCCCATTGTTTCTGCACGGGTTGAAAAGACATACCCTTATGTTCAAGGATAGCTTGTATAGCATTTGTCCCTTGCCCATGGTGTGTATGACCAGTATAACTGAGTGAGTGACTGGTTCACTGCGATCTGCGTTCCCTGGTATTTTTATCTCGTGTATAATTTTTCCCTGCAACAAGAGTTGGTTTCATTAATCAGCTAAGGTGGGAAAATCCCTCAAGGCTTCTTCCACAAATAAGTCACCCATCTTGTGTATTCCCACCTGTAGAAAGCTAGCTCTTTAGATGATATCACTAGGTGGTAATACCGTGCACGGAGTCCTGGGGTTCCCCAAAGGTGTACAGGGCTGAATGCAAAACCCAAAGTGGACTATTAGTAGTAGTGTAGGCGAGCAGCCTTAGGCCTAACACAGAGGAGTGTAAGACCTTTATTGCACATACATGATCAATACAATAAAGGGCACACAACTCAAGAGGGAGATACAGAACAATTTTATAAAATTATACTTCGGTTGTACTTTATTTTAGCAAACCCAGGTCTTTGTAATAAGGGAAGTAGGTTTTTAATTAAAAATACTTTTCACTTTCAGAAATCGATACTTGGAAACTTATTCACAATGTCTAGTGTTATCCTATTGGGAAAACAATATTGCAGTTAAACAGGTAAGTATCAAACTTACAATTTCATTCTTTGGAGCCAAAAGTCAGCAAGGGCCAAAGGCAGGTAGTTACCAAGGCTGCACCACCAGCGACACAGGGACGGCCAGGTGCGGAGATCAAAATCCGAGTTCAGCCCAATGCTTTCCAATTGAGACAGGGGGTGCCTAGAGTCACACCGCTTGCAGGTAAGTAAATTGGTTGCAGGGGGTTAGGTAAAGCACAAGGGGGCCCCACAAAGCATCACCAAACATACACCACCAGCGGCATAGGACCAGCCGGGTGCAGGGTGCAACATCGACATCGGCGCCCAATGCATTTCAATGAGTATCTTCTTGGTGGTAAGGAGGCTGCAGGCGTGGCATCGGAGGTAGACCAGCAACAGCAGTGTTAAGTTGGGGGTCATGGGGCACCGTCCGTTCAGCTCACCAAGGCCCAGGGGCATCGGGTACAGGAGTGCCTTTGGATGTCAGTCTTCTTACCGGAGCCAGTCGAGGGAGCCTCTGGATTCACACTGCAGGTGCCGGCGTGGAGGGCAGGGGAGGTCAGCCAATGCTAGACATGTAGTCAGAATCGTCAGGGAGACTTCATTGCACAGGTGAGCCACTCAGACTTGGGTCGAGGGCTTCGGGCGCAGTGTGGGCTGTGTGACGGATCCACCTGGATCCGGAGTCTTTGGAATCTGTTTCTTCTGGACAGGTCCGCTGATTGGAGTGTTTATAGAGGCAACAGTCCTCCCAGGGGTTTTGGAGGTCATTTTTGCAAGACAGGTCGCAGGGTCATCGAAGCTCAAGACAGGCTGCAGGTCCTCGAAGCTCAAGACAGGCCAGTAGGGCTGGGGCCAAGGCAGTTGTTGGCCTCTGCTGTGGGGTGTCTTCTTTCTTCTTAGGCTGCTGCAAATCTGCGGGTCGGGTCTGGGGGAGCCAACTAAATACCAAATTCAGGAGGCATTTTAGGGGACTAGAAGGTGGGGCTAATGGGCACCTTACCTGGGGTGGCTATACCCTCTATTATGCTAACCTCCTATGAGAGGGAGCATAGACCTAGCCCTGATTGGAGGGGACCCCCATCTAAAAGATGGTGGTGACAAAGTTGTGCTTCACCTCTCTTCCCCTCCCCACCTTAGGGGTGGGGTTGGCAGAGATGGGCACACCTTCTACATTTTCTAATTTCCCGTTGGTTGTGGCGCCCAGAGTGGGGTTGTAAATGGAGGCTGCCAACTGCTGCTAGCAGCAAAGGCTGGGGGTCGCATTACAAAGGCAACATGCCTTTGAAGCTTTCCTCTTCAGGCACTGGTCCATCTGGGGGAGGAGGCATGACCCCTCTGCATAGGATGTGCATTGTCCGGTCCCAGAGAGCAAAGGCTCCTCTACCCAGGGCTCCAGAAACATGTCTGGTGGTGGCTGGCGGCCTACATCCGGACAGAGACCACACCGGGGTTGGTAGGAATTCAGGGGATACTTCTGGAGTTTCCTCTGGGTACATGGTACAATAAATCCCATACAAACATCAGTGTGGATTTATTGAAAGGACTAGTTTGTTACCAAACACTCCTATATTCAGTAAATCCATCATGGTGCTGTAGAGCTAGAGTTTTCAAGTCCCCAGTACATTTAATCCTGTTGGCTTCACTGGCACTTAAACAATATTGGAAAATGGTGCCCAGTATTGTAAGGGCAGATCTGATCATACAGATATGCCCTCACTTGGAATATATTGCACCTGCCTTAGGGCTGTGAGGCCTGCTAGAGGGGGTGACTTACCTATACTGTCAGGTAGTGCTAGCTGGATTGGCACCCAGGCAGGGTGTTTAGGAATGGGAGGGCTGCTCTGATCATGAGCCCCCAGGATACCCTTCGGTGCAGGCCTGGCCGTAAGCTTGGCCTACATCATCGGGTGAGGCAGCCGCAGGCCCCCAGTCGGTCTCCAAACTCCGACTCTCAGCAGGATTGGCCTCCTCAGTGAGCTCCTGGCACAGCAGCTTTGACTGTTTCAGTCACTTGGCCTCTGGCTTTTGCCCTTGTGAAGCTGCTTGGCATACCTTCAGCGATGCCACCTCTTTCTCCTACTGCTGCACTGCTCAGTCTGCCATGCTCCAGTTCAGTTCCGGGGCTCTGGGGTTCTGGTTTCGAAAGCAAGGGCAGGCCGCTCCTCTCACAGGCCCCGAGTGATCGCTGCTGTACCATCAGAGCAATCTACAATTGGAAGAGAACAGCAAAGTCAATATAAAACATAATTTGGCATTCTTAAAGTCTGTATTCAGGGAGGTCCATTAAATAATGTGTAGGGTGTCCTCATAGAAAAACGTAACAGTGGGTATGTAGAAAAACCGGAGAATCTTGTGGTGGTGCAGGCCATGGAGGTTAAAGTCTGGGACGGATGCATCTTCAGTGGGGAAGGTATCTGTTTATTAGTTGTTTCTTTACTTTTCATTTGAGGGCAGTTGAGGTATTTGTTCTGGTCTCGGGAGGATTATAGTTCCAAATTGTGGGGGTACTTTCGGAGAAGGAATGCTTGTGGGTTTTCTTTTTTGTTTTTTAATTTGTAGGGCTTCAGTTGGAGGGAGGCAGTCCTTCTCAAAGTTCTGTTCTTGCCTGATAGGATGAGTTTCTTGGCCAGGTAATTTGGAGTGTTATGGCGAAGAGTTTTGAGTCAAGCAGGCAGTTTTTAGATGGATGGTTGCCTCGTAGTTTAGCCAGTTTTGTGCTTTCAGGTCTGGGGTGATGTGATTGCTTTTCTTTTTAGAGCCTGTGATGTCGAGCCGCTGCGTTATAGGTTGCCTCTGGAGTTGCCAGTTTTGCTTTATGTAGCCCTTTGAGGGTGCTGCTAATGTGACCTAGTTTAGAGATTTATCCGCAGTCTTCCTCCCCTGCTCCTTCTGCCCTTCCACTTGCAGGTGAAACAGAAGTTCTCTTGAAGGGGATTTTCGTGTATATTCATAAGAACTTGTACAGTCCCGCCCACGTGCGGGGACCCCGGAGCACTTCTTCTAGGTATATCTTCTTAAGTGGAGATTATTCGCCTTTCTTCAGAAAGGCCTGCAAAGACACTTAAGAGATAGTCAATAATGCAGCCTAAATACATGGGCTACACTGACCGCATTTTCATCTTGGAGTGTAAAAAGGGTGCCAGTACACTATATTTTGTGTAATTTTGTAGTGTTTAGCACACAGAAGAATCCCCTTCACAAAGCTCCTCTTTTCATGAGATATGAGAGGACATAATAGCCCCATAGGCTGCCATTATATGTCTTGAAAATAGAAGCTGTGCCTTTAAGAACCCAGAGACCTCCAGTATCCCATCATACATAGCCAGCGCCAGTTAGTCCAATTCTGTTTTTTACAGCTCCTGCGAGCAGAACCCTAGAGCATTGAGCTCAACCAATTTTGTTTTTTTTCTTCAAAATTCTCTTCTGAATTTCCCAGATAACTACTTCACTCGACGTCTTTGGCCTTTCCCTACCCTTTTCAGTTTTTTTCTGACAGGAATTTGTACAGTTTTCACTTCAAAATGTCATCTCCTTTTGATAAGTGTCCTGACTGTAGTAGCAAGGACAAGGCTGATCCTCACAGAGTGTGTATACTCTGTTTGCCTGAAAGTCATATTTCTGGCTCTTGTAAGATCTGTAACACTTTCTCAACGCGCATTCTGTGTGACTGGGAGAATATTATCCTCCAAGGAGTAGATGAGCGGCAAAAACAGCAGGCACAGTCTTCAGGTGGGACTTCAGGGCGATGAGACGGTCAGTCCTCCTTCAGGGCTCTATCTTCAGCCTCTAAAGGGCTCTCCAGCAGACAAAAGGGTGAAAAACTGCACCGGTCCCGGTTGAGGACGATGACGTTGAGAGGAGGTACAGTGCCAATCTGTTCACTGTTGACCCCGGGCTCGGTGTCCAAAAGACTTCGATGCTCCACACCGAGAGGAAGAATTTTTACATTGATCAAGATGACTATGACACCCCGTTCGGTGTCAGGAAGCCTACTGAAGGCGGTGACACCTCGCAGTTCGCCATCTAGGTGTTTATCGGCATTAATGCATAACCACCGATCAATGTTGATGCCCCGTCAGTCGCTCGACATCGAGACACCACCGCCGATCGCTGACTCACTTCTGCTGTCATTCGACACCAAGACATCATCTATCACCATCGAGGCAGCGTCGATGATAGCCGCCGAGTAAATCGACTTCGTGGAGGGAAGGAAAGATCATCTTCAGTGACTATGCCAGCCTCTTCAAGGGTTCAGGAACCGTGCAAAAAAGAGTAGATAAATATATACTTCGGATAATTCCCAGACTTATTCTCCATCTTGGGATGTCCCCTCTCCGACACCAATGCTTCCTTCTTAGCATCCTTCCTCTCCTCTACCAGATGCATAATCAAGACCACCTCTGCCTTCTCCTTGACCTTCTCCACCCCCTCCGCCGCCACCACCAAGTTCTAGGTCTCATACTCTACATCGGTCACCCAGACGACGACGCTCCTCTACTCACTCAAGATTCTCCCATCTTCAGCATCAAAGATAGATCTAATTCGAGACATACCAGGCATACCTCCTCAAGCAGATACACTCCGACACTCTCGGACTCCCCTCCTCTACGCATTTAACCAGTAGAGGACATCTTGACCTTTCAAGAGGTTCTGGTGAGGGGTGCTTCAAAATTAGATATCTCAGTGTATTTCCCAACGCCGACAACTTCTGTAATATTTGAGACTTTACAGCAAAAACAAGCTTCACGCTTATTGTTGCCTCATGTTCCGGGTCTCCTAGAGCCAGCTGTTGAGCTTTTTCTGACACCTTCCATTAAGTCAGCTCCATCCAGGCTGCAAAAGAAATACCGTCCTCCAGAGAGAGGACCCTCCTTTCCTGCGCACAGACCCGGGTCGGGATTACATCATTGTGGTGCTGCCGAAGAAGCAAAATGCCACGGCTCCAGCCTTGACTGTGCCATCAAACAAAGTGAGACAAAAAACGACTCAGTAGGGAGGAAGGTTTGCAACACAGCAGCAACTACCATGAAAGCAGCTAATGCCACAGCCTTATGAGGCAGATATAACAGGGCACTGTGGGAAGCACTCCAACACTTTCTGTACTACTTCCCTAGAGACAAACGAGAGAACTTTAATAAAATCTTGACAGAATGTTTTATAGTCTCTAATTAAGTCATAAGTGTAGCAGCGGACACATCTCTTCTTGCCGCACACAAAAATTACCACGGCATGGCTCTTCGGCAGCACTGCGCCTGACTTCTCTTAAACCTGAATCACAACAGCGCATCCTGAATCTCCTGTTATCGGGAACAACTCTTTTCAGCACTCAAGCCGATGTAGAAATGGCCAGGATGAAGGCAGAAATGGAGACACTGAAAGCTGTTGGCTTAGAAAGACCTAAGGAGCAGTGTAAAATTTTCAACGCCGCTATCCCACAGAGAGGGTTCAAACCCTTTAGTGGTATCCGGGTCACCAGTCAGGTACACGACCACAGTACCAACGATCCTATCAGCCTTATCAGAAGAGGCAGGCCAGAGGAAGATCAGGACAGCAACCTGCGCAAGCAGGAAAACTACTAGCAGGGATGAAACCCTGAATCCTTTCTTTCCCCTCTTCCATTACCCAGTCTGATGGGGAGAAGCATTTAACATTACCTGGTGGAGCAGCAAAAAATCACGCAAGATAATTGTGTTCCGAATATTGTTCGCAATGGAGGTGCTCTGATTCATTAGTTCCCCACCGTCGATGTCTCCGAAACAATCCAGGTTCCATCCGCACATATTACCGTCAGAGGCCAACATTCTCTTACAGAAACGGGCACTGGAATCCGTGCCTCATCTGCAACGAGGCACAGGGCTATATTCAATATTTTTCTCGTCAAAAAGAAAGATAAGAACAAGTTTGGCCCATTCTCAACCTTCGGACAGACAACAAGTGGATTCGCAGAGAAAAGTTCCAGATGCTGGCATTGCATCAAATTTACCCTCAGTTCTACCAAGGAGATTGTCTATGCGCCATCGACCTCAAAGACACATACTTTCACATACCCATTACCAGAAAGCATCGCAAGTTCTAGAGGTTTGCAGTGGGACCCAACCACTATCGTCAACCATGCAATGTCAACCTCTATCCCAGTACAATTCCTACAATACTTGGGGGGGGTCCTCCATCGATACTCTCAAAGCCAGTGTGTGTCCTTCGGAGGAGAGACGTTTATCGATCCTTCGTAAGGCTCATGCTCTCATGGCAATTTTTCAGCCAACAGTCAGGAAGGTCTCCTCACTCCTGGGCTCGATGGCCTCCTGCACATTCCTCACACAGATTACATGTCTCCAAATGAGGCCACCACAGGAATGTCTAGAAGACCAATGGGACCAACGAACACGAGATTTGAAAGACAGCTTTTGATTGTCTGAACATGCCCTGCGGTTCATCAAATGGTGGTGCTATTGAACCAATTTCCTATGAGGGATCTCGTTTCACAAGGGAGATACCTTCAGACTATAGGCACGGATGCCCTGCTCCAAAGACGGGGAGCCTACACAGCCACCTTCAAATTCAAGGAAAATGGTCCCGCAGAGAATCCATGTTGGGCGGTGAGTGGACAGTGGCAGTGTCTCTGCTGCTTTGACGGCGCGAGCTGCAGCGTATGTGCTGTTCATGTTTTAAAAGGCTGATTATGAGCATTTTAAATAACTTGTTTTATTTGCAAAAGGGGCATTAGGAGGTGAGCGCTTCTGGCTTCCTTTGGTTACTGTCACTACGGTGACTCGTAACTTTGATTGAGGGCACTGCGCACTGCTGATACCTTACTTGTAGGCAGGCGCAGAGACATCACGCAGAAGGGCTTGGCTCGTTTCCTCCTTCCCGCCTCGTTCTGACGCCGGTGACTAGCACCGTTCGAGCAGAGGGCGGGGAAGGTCCGAGCAAGCCACTTCCGGTGCGGAGGGGAGGACAGGCAGCGCTCTAGTGTTGCTGACGCTGGGGGGAGATAAAAGGCACTGGACCTCGGGCCCTGGTGGCGGTAAGTGGACAGTGGCAGTGTCCCTGCTGCTTTGACGGTGCGAGCTGCAGCGTGTGTGCTGTTCATGTTTTAAAAGGCTGATGACGAGCATTTTAAATAACTTGTTTTATTTGCACAAGGGGCATTAGGAGGTGAGCGCTTCTGGCTTCCTCTGGTTACTGTCACTACAGTGACTCGTAACTTTGATTGAGGGCACTGCTGATACCTTACCTGTAGGCAGGCGCAGGGGCAGAGACATCACGCAGAAGGGCTTGGCTCGTTTCCTCCTTCCCGCCTCGTTCTGACGCCGGTGACTAGCACCGTTCGAGCAGAGGGCGGGGAAGGTCCGAGCAAGCCACTTCCGGTGCGGAGGGGAGGACGGGCAGCGCTCTAGTGTTGCTGACGCTGGGGGGAGATAAAAGGCGGATGCCTACCCAGCACGCAGCGGACGAGCGCAGCGGGCGCGACGAAGGCGCGCCGAAGTCGCGCTTAAGTCAAGCCCGTCTGCGCCTGTCCGCGGGCCAGGGCCAGACTCCATGTCCCTCCAGGTGGCCTACTACAATGGAGTGGAAGGGAGTCTATGTCCCTCCGCAGTGGCACCTCCTGTCCAGGTCTGCACAGCATGAGGGTGGAGGAGAATGAAGGCTGCAAGCACTGTCATTTTTCCTACAACTTGGATAGGGATGTGGGAACTGAGCGCCACGACCTGGTCTGTGGCCTGCTGAATGTTCGCTCTCTACGGAAACACAAGCTGGACATGTATGACCTACTCATGGAAAAGAACTGGGACCTTGTGTTTCTTACAGAGACCTGGCTCGATGAGTGCTCAGGCCCAGATATTGCAGAGGCGCTACCAGAGGGCTACACCATGCTAAGGCAGGATAGACGCACTGGTAGAGGAGGGGGGTATAGCTATTGTAGTCAAGCAATGCTTACGTTGTCAGCTAGACTATTCCCCTACCCCGGACAGCGAGGCGGCAGCTTTACCATCAAGGTAAATGAGAGCTACACCATGAAGGGTCTTCTGATCTACAGACCCCCGGGCCCCACGGCCGGGTTTGGGGATAGTTTGGCAGAAGGCATCATTGAAGCTGCGTTGCGCAGGGACAAGTTTCTGGTACTGGGGGACCTTAATATGCACCTGGAGGACTCCACGGACAAAGCGGCCATGGACTTCTGCCAAGTATTGGGGGCCCTTCAGCTAAATCAGATAGTAAGAGGCCCCACCCACCAGCAGGGCCACTTGCTGGACCCTATATTTGCTAACTGGGGGGATGTTGATGCCTTGACCCCGATTCCCATTCCTTTGGTCGGACCATTATTTGGTACCCTTCACCATACGTATCCCGTGGGTTAGATTACCAGTGCCAACGACCCAGTACCACTCGAGGCGGAGATGGGCCACTTTCTCCCAGGCTAAGTTTAGTGTGGCACTGATTAGAGGAGAAAGCCCAGGGGGGAAAGATGTGGAAACAGCTAATGCCAACCTCTGTAAACGCATTACAGAGGCACTTGACTGCACGGCCCCACTTTCCCTTGCAAAAGTGGGGGGCCGTGTTAAAAAAACTGCCCCGTGGTACAGCAACGAGCTCCGTGTCACTAAAACTACAATGAAGCGGGCTGAAAGACAATGGCGGGGGACTTTCGCCGCGGATGCCAAGGAGGCTTACTTAATTGAGAGGCGCGCCTATCACGGGTTAATCAGGAAAACCAAAGCAGCACACTTTGCCACTAGGATCATGGAGGCGGGGAACTCCACCAAAGAATTGTTTTTAGTATACAAAACTCTTTCAGGGGGGTTGCCCTCCACTACGCCAGAAGACTGCTCAGTGGAGTCCTGCAACAGGATTGCGGACTACTTTGCTGACAAAGTGGCTAAAATATACTCGGCCTTCCCTAGCCATCCTACTGCAGGGTCTGTGTTCGTAGAGTCCGCCAGGGAGGGGGGGGGACGACGACACAGGCTAACCAACTTCGTTACCCCATCCCGCGAGACTCTCTTGCAGATCTGTGGGTCAGTCAAATCGGGCTCCCCTCGGGATCCCACTACGCCTAAACGGCTGGTTGACCGCTTGCCAATGCTAGAACCATACATTAGACATCTTTTGGATGTCTCTTTCAGGACTGAAACTGTGCCTAAAGACTGGAAACAGGCGGTGGTGCTACCACTCCAAAAGAAGCCAAACATCAGCTTCGAAAAATTGGAGAACCTCCGGCCTATTTCCTTGTTACCTTACATGGCTAAAGTGGCGGAGAAAACGGTAAACACTCAGCTGATGGATTTCGTGGAGGAGGCGACCCTCCTGCACGAAACCCAGTTTGGTTTCCGTCCCCGCCACTCGACTGAATCAGCGCTATTGACGGCAGTGGAGACCTTACGCCAGGGGTGGATGAGGGCCAGACTATGGCTCTCATCCTACTGGATCTAAGTGCAGCGTTCGACACTGTAGCTCATACCACCTTGCTACAGTGTCTGAATGATGGAGGGATAACAGGAGCTGCACTTGCTTGGATCCAGTCTTTCCTGACTGGGAGAGGCTTTTAGGTTCGCCAGGGAGACTACTATTCGAGGGAGATTGGTTTGGGACAGGGCGTGCCCCAGGGATCGTCCCTGAGCCCAACCTTATTTAATCTTTGTCTCCCCGGTGGCACGTATCGCTGAAGGTCATGGCCTACGCATAGTGTCCTATGCCGATGACACGCTGTTGGTCATCTCCCTATCGCGCGTACCCGGTCTTGCGGTGGACAGGGTCAGGGCCTGCATGCAGGAACTGGCCTCTTGGATGTCCACCAATTGTCTTAAATTAAATGGCAGCTAGACCGGGGTTGCTCGTGGTGGGGGGGGAGTCCGACTGCCTGGTCATCGGCATGGTGGCCACCCTGTCTGGGGGATGTCCCCACATCCTGCCAAGAAGCTAAAAACCTAGGAGTGTGGTTCGACGCAGAACTCTCCTTTGGACTTCAGATAGGCCGGGTGGTGGGGTCTGCTTCGGCGTCCTGAAAAGCTTGCGGAAGGTTTTAGATCTCCGCCCTACGGCAGCTCGCAGGACGCTGGTGCATGCCCTCGTCACATCGCGCCTGGATTATGGCAACCTGCTTTATTTGGGAGCCACCGGGAAGGCCATCAACCGCCTTCAGGTGCTTCAGAATGCAGCGGCCCGCCTGATCCTGAAATTCCCTAAGAGATCGGCGTCTAAAGCAGCCCTCCAGGCCCTTCATTGGCTCCCTGTAAGGAGAAGGGTCGAATTTAAGGCCCTCTGCACATGCCGTCGCATTTTGGGAGGTAAAGCACCCGCTCCTCTGCAGGGCTTGATCACCCGGTATGTACCAACGCGCGCTTTGCGCTCTTCCTGCGCAGGGCTACTCCAGGTCCCAAGGATAAGGAAGGCACGCCTGGGGGGCAGGTCCTTTAAGTATCTGGCCGCGAAAAGCTGGAATGCGTTGCCTGTGGACCTTCGCCTGGAGCCATCTGAACCTGGTTTCTGGAAGAAACTAAAAACCCACCTATACACGCAGTAGATCGGGATGTCCTTGCGGTTGGGATTCTGCTCATTCCACTCACCACAGCGCGGGGACACGCCTCTGGAGCGTAACCAGGCGCTTTATAAACTTCCCTTATTATTATTATATCCATCTACACGCCCTACGGGTAGTTCATCTGGCACTGAAGCCCTTCAGCTATCATTCCTTTCCAACTCCCTGCTTGTTCAGACTGGTAATACAACAACAATGTACTACCTCAATAAGCAAGGAGGATCGAGGCCCTGAGCTTATATGTGTTAGCCCAGGCGATCTGGAAGTGGCTTCTGTCAAGAAATCTCATAATTGCAGCAGCTCACCTCCCAGGTGCTAAGAATGCTCAGGCCGGCTCTCTCACCAGGCTACTCCAGGACCACAAGCGGGTCTTAAACGACAACGTGGGCCATGATTTCTTCGGAAGATTGGCTACTCCGGGGGTTGACTTGTTCGCCACCACAGAAAACAGAAAATGCCAAAGCTTTGGATCGATGTACTACCAACCAGGAGCCCTGGGGAATGCCCTATGGATCAACTGGTCCAGCAGATTTCTCTATATGAATTTGGCCACATGGCTCCTGAGCTAGTACAGTATGGACACTTGAACTTACCTCACGTCTGCCTATGCCCCTTAATTGAGATTCTGTATTTGGTGCTCAGCGTACAATGCAAATCCTACCCCTTGCCAGGATGATGTCATCCTTCCATAGTTGCCCCATTTGGCACCGTCTGGCCTTTTTCTTCTATTAAGGTTCACCTGACAGGAAATGCTCTTCACAAACTTCCCTTTTCAGAATTCCTGTCATCAGAGATTTACTGGAGGGTCTGAAGAAGATTTTTCCTCCCATTAGATATCCGTCTCCTCCTTGGGATCTTAATGTGGTTCTCTCTCGCCTTATGCAAGAACCTTTTGTGCCCATACATAAGGCTTCTCTTCAGCATCTGTCTTGGAAAACAGCTTTCCTTCTGGCTTTCCACAGGGTTAGTGAAATTCAGGCACTTTGATGTCAAGAGCTATACACAGTATGTCATGCATCCAAAGTAGTCATGAGAACTAATCCGACATTCCTCCCTAAGGGGTTTTGGATTTCCATGAAAACCAATCTCTTTACCTACTTTTTTCCAACACCCATCTACTCCAGCGTGGAGAGATCCCTTCATTCCCTGATGTTAGACTGGTTCTTAAATTGTATTTGGATAAAACTAAGGATCTACAGAGAGTTGACCAAATATTTGTGAATTATGGCTCCCTCTAGCGACTTCTAAGCAGTCCATCTCCCAATGGATTGTTTCTTGCACCCTACTTTGTTATCAAAAAGCTAGCTGCTAAGCCTAAAGCTCATTCTACCAGAGGAAATGCAGCTACCTTAGCTTTGCTCCTCAACATTCCCAGTCCAGAGATCTACAAAGCAGCAACCTGGAAACAGTTCATACTTTCACTAAACATTACTGCCTGGACTTGGATGCCAAGGCAGATGCTCAAGTAGGACGGGCTTCCCTTAGGAACCAATTTTCTGAAATCTGTAAATCATTATCCTGTCTCCTCCACTGCGTTCTGTAGAGATAGGCTTGCTAATCTATTCAAGTGCTGATGACTATACATGGAAATCCCCTACGAGAGAAGGAACAGTTTCTTACCTATAACTCCTGTTCTCTCGTAGGGGTATTTCCATGATAAGTGATAAGCAACCCTCCTGCGTTCCCAGTGAAATAGACCGAGGGATCCAGACATGAGGCATATATTCACTTCTCATTGCCCTCAAAAAGAACTGAAGTAACTGCCACTGGCTGTGCATGATGGGATACTGGTGGTCTCTGGGTTCTTAAAGGCACAGCTTCTATTTTCAAGACCAATGACAGGCTACGGGGCTATTCTGTCCTCTCTCTTCTCTATCAGGAAAAAAGGAGCTTTGTGAAAGGGATTCTTGTGTGTGTTAAACACTACATAATTGCACAACATAGTGTACTGGCCCCCTTTTTTCACTTCAAGATGAAGATACGGCCAGTGTAGCCTATGTATTTAGGCTGCATCATTGTCTCTCTATCTCTTAAGTGTCTTAAGTATCATCCTGTAGAGTATATATCAAAAAGAAGTGGTCAGGGGTCCCCGCACGTCGGGAGGACTATTCAAGTGCTTATGACTTACGGAAATACCCCTATGCGAGACCTGGAGTTACAGGTAAGAAACTGTTCCGTTTCGTAAGTGAAAGGATTTCTCTCTGCCGCACATCGATGGGCTTATTGTGAAGAGTATGCAAATGTATTTATGTATTTTTGTAAAGTGTACTCTCATCCGCAAGGATATCTTGGTGCTGACGCCATTTGTTTCTCCTTGTTCACCCTTCTGTAGAAAAGGGTCACCTTCTAGACTTGCAGTGCGGGGCACAGCTGTGCGAACAATTGATCTGTTCTAGTGTTTTTGCTGATTTCTATTAACTATCCCCTGTTTTGGTGACAGCCTCTAGTGGGTGCAGCTGTTATAACCTTAAATCAATGGCTATTGACAACCCATTCATTCAGAATGTAAAATTTATGGCACATGGGAATAGGTTCTTGATTGTATACTTTCTCCTGAGAGGAGAAAGGACCGCCATTTTCTTTGAGACATGTATGGTATAGCCACCTTTCTCAAGAATGTAAAGATGTTGCTGGTGACCTCCTGGGAGAGAACCTGCAATTCTTCATCGGATTTGGCGTATCAGTTTCTGAGAAGGAAGCTCCCAGTGAAACGGTGGCTACTATACATTCCCAGCTTTCTGGCGATGTCCTTGGGGTTTCATTTGCCCCCTGCGACATAATAATATTGGTCCGGGGCAAACAGGCCTTCTATAGACACCTTGACAATGCGACATGTATGATTTGGAGCATAGTCAGCACGTCCCCTGAATGCAAGTCTTCTGAACCATTTGGTGGGGAAGTTTGGGGGGGGTCACATAGGCAATCACCCACACCCATTTGAGAGGGGATGAGTAGTGAAACTTATCACATGCCAGAATATAAGGTCGGTTCAGGAGGTAATGAAAGCTAGAGCCTATTTTTATCCCAGAATCTGGTGTTGTGTTTCGGTCTGCACACCCAACTGAAGGCACTCCACAGTACATGCAAAGTTCTAGCTTGTTTAAATGGCTTTGATGGCTACAAAATTATCAAAAGACTCGCTAGGATTGGGAGTGAAGTTTTTATATTAAAGGATCCATTCACCTGTAACTTCATCAAATAAATGCCTGATCTTATGACTTACCTATTACCCTATCCAAACATCGAAAGCTTATTGTCATTTAAGTTGAAGGAACAATCAATCAAGCTTAATGTGTACAGCTTTTTGAGAATAGGAAACCTGTGTAGTTTGGTGCCTGCGCCATACATTTGGGTGTTGATAATTTCTTGATTATTATTCTAAAAGCTTTTGTAAAGCTCCTGCTTTTTTTATTTGGTTTCATAGATACAGGACCTTCTTTCCTCTCAAGAGCAAAAATCCACAGAGACCGACACCAGCACAGCAGATACTGGTAAGCACAATTAGATGGCAGCTGCTGTCCAAATACAATATTATGTATTTGTTGTCCTTCAGTCTAAAGTGCTTTACCCTTGTTTAAACTGTATTTGATGTCTGCATAGTTTGTTTTATCTTGTGCACTGATGCGCCATACCTACCACAGAATGTTCTTCTCCATCCAACTTCCATTCTTTCTATTGCGATTTGCCTTGTGTGCTTTCCTTATGATGTGTGGTTAACCTAGTGTGCTCCCTGGCAGCTGCTTCACACAATGTTCTCTGCTGGCATATTACTTGGCAACCTCCACCTGATTTCTGTGCTTGTGTAGTGTCCTTTTTCCTGCTTGGCGTGTGCTTGAGCTAGTGAGCCTGAGGTTCTGAAAGGAGTTTGGTCATCTTGACTGCTGTCAACTATGCTTTCAGCACTATGAATTGACTTGTTATCACAAACCAGCGTTCAGCAAAATAAATAGTATGTGTAAATAACCTTGAACTTTGTACCTCCTGGAACACATTCCGCGTGATAAGTAGGAGCATCAATGGCCTTTCTAGGTAGCATTCCTATAGCTCACATCTGTAAGGCAGCAACATAGTCCACACCACGCACATTTACCAAACACTATTGTGTGGATTTATTAGCACATCAACAAGCCATTGTAGGCCAAGCAGTGCTATAAACACTTTTTCAAACAACTGCAACACCTACCGGTTAGCCACCGCTTTGGAACAATACTGCTATATAGTCTATGCAAGGCATGCGTATCTACAGCACACATGCCTCGAACAGATTGTTACTTACCCAGTAAGCATCTGTTCTTGGCATATAGAGCTGTAGATTAATTCACATGCGCCCTCCCACCTCCCCTGGCACCTGTAGTTGCAGTTTTCATTATTTACATTACATTGGCATGGACATCTCTGTACTACACTCACTCACTCCATTCTCACCTTCTTGCGGGAAAACAATCGAACAATGGAGTCGATGCGCATGCACACTATCACCGAAAGGATGAGACACCTTACCTCATGACTGGGAAAGACTTCTTTGAAGAAAAGCAACTTGCAAACATCCTGACACAACACTAAATGGCAGGAGTATGCAAAGCATGTGAATCAACAGCTCTACATGCCAAGAACAGATGCATAAGGGGTAAGTAACATAATCTTTCTTAGCTGCGGGCGCATCCTTTCGAGAAATTTGTGAAATGCAAGCAGTCAACGGTAAGGAGGACACACCCACTATCTATCTCAAATGTCACCTTACACATAGATGTTAATCAAGCATGACAGCTGCTAGCCTTTTTCCAAGATCAAAAAAACACTGACAAAAAGAACCATGCACACTCTGGACTGAAAAAGAGCATCTCATTTACACATCCCAACAAGGTGCACCAGTCAGAAAGGGATAGTCCAAACAATCTAAACTTGCTATTAAATAGCTGGTGCATCGCTAACTCAAAAACCAAGAGCGCAATTTACTGGGAAGAGAGGGACATAGCAAATGTCTCCATAAAGAAAAGTTATATGGCAGTAACATGGTCTTCCATACAGATCTTCACAACACATTACTGCATGGATGTCCAACCATACCGAGGCACAAGTGGGACACCTCAAACTCATGAACATCCGGGAGGGGGGCCAGACTGCTATTCAATCAATGCACAGCTTGTGAATCCAGAACAGGTGAATTCTGCAGAATGCAGCTTGAAGAATTTTCTGGATTTACATGCTATCTCTGCAGAAGTGAGGATGCTGATAAATAGGAAGTTCAGACAGGAGTGAGGAATACGAGGAAGCCACTACAAGGATAAAGTCACCAAGCGAAAGGGGAAAAAAGAAACTAAAGATGATAACCACACAAAGGAGCTTCCGTGGTGGGCTTCTGCTGTCACAGGAAAAGGTACCAAATGGCAACTCTGCCCAAAGGGGGTGGGGTGGAGGAGAGGAGGAGGAAAGAGACTAACTAGATAATTCCATACCAGCCACTAGCTGGGGAATAATGCTCCGCATGCAAGTTCAGAAAAGTCGTCACACTTCAAAACTACTTCTAGAGGTAAGTAACCATTTTGAGCTACAACTGCCTTCAACCCAGGGGAAAGAGTAACTTCCTCAATGAAGTGTTTCAACCCTGCCAATTCTCATCTGAACCTCTTCTGCCTTTTACCAACGTACTAACGGATAGTCTTATGAGCACTTGGACCAATCACTACTTTTGTACGCCAGTAAACTGACCGTTGGCATATAGCCACAGACCCGCTCCTAGTGACCCTGCTTTTTATCACACAACATACTACGCCAGAGAAGAACCTGGAAGTACAGGCCTCCGCTAGCAGGGTTAACCCCAATTTATTTTCCCCCAAGACCTGCACCCTTTGATCGTAGTGTTTAAACCTCAGTCCTGGGTCTCAGTGAAGATGGCTCTGAGACTTCTTGGTCTACTGGTCACCAGCAGCCTGTTTGATGATCACACCAGGTAGCATGTGTGGGCTGTGCAGCAAGATCTGAAGTCTGTGGGCCCAGCTCCAAGGAACCTCGGATTACATCCAGGTTTTGAAGGACACTGGAAAAGATCCACAGTGGTGGCTGCTCTACATACATTGAACCAGCAGCAGACCCCTCTTCCTCCCCCACTCAGACCTGACTTTGAGAGAAGTGGTGGTCAGAGGAATGCGGTGTCCGGTGGAGACCCGCCTCCACATTAGTCTACTGGAGTTGCAGGCCATTCACTTGTTGTTGAAAGCTTCGTGATGTCCATCAAGGGTAGGCTGGATTAGGTCCTCGCGGAAAACACCACCCATGTGTGGTATTGAAGCAATCTGGGTAGGATTGGGTCCTGGTTTCTGTGCCAGGAGACCCTGCATCGTTGGACCTGTTTGAATAGTCATGGTATTTCCCTCATAGTACTCCTCCTGGTGGGATCTTTAAACTTCAGGGCAGACAAACTCAGGCAGCTTTGCTAGTTAGACTAGAAATAATGTTACCGATGGTAAGTGACTTTTTCTCTTGTTGACAAATAGTGTGTACTGATGGTGGCATTGTGAACGATTCCAAAGGAAATTGACAGCAGAAATATTTAAAGATGCAAATAGCAGTGATTTTATAGAAAATAGCAAATCTGCTAGCTGGACATTTCACAGAAATTGTGTCATGTGCTAGCTGTAAGAATTGTGATGCCTGCATTGGTAGCTAATTGTGACATTTTGTACTGAAGTAGTCACAAGTTAAGTCTGGTAAAAGATAGAGCATTCTCTAAAAGACAAAGCAATATGCTACAGTAACATAACACTGTCTTTTTTCTTCTACTGTGCCCTCTCTTTTAGTCAGAGCTGCAATTTAGGCCATTCATCATCCATACTATATTCTGTTTGCTGTATTTTTGCAGCTCCCACAAATCCAGCTAAGGATTCCAATTTAATTTTTTCCCCCAATTTCAAATCCCTCCAAAATTACAAAAACCTTTTTTCTTTAAGTTATTTAACATCTTGCTTTTTTTTTACAAACTGTTAAAAAAAAATTAATATTAAGGACCACTGATCTGGAGTGCCCACCTCAGAGTCCCTATCACTCACCCCACGCACAGACGCCCCCTCATGAATGACAACACCTAGATGTTTCCTGAGAACTGCTAAGATAATGACATGTGAAAATCATGCTTGCATCACTGATTGATTGGTGCGGGTCAATGCAGATCATTCTGGACGACTGTCTACGCACAAGCCATAACTTACCAACATCGGAGTTGGCCTAACGGCTAGGGCGCTCGACCTTGGACCTGGGGATCTGGGTTCGAGTCTCGGTAACGACGCCAAAACTTCCTGTGATTCTGGGCAAATCACTTAATCTCCCCGTGCCTAAAATTAATGTGTGTCCGTCCCGTAACTGGTGCTATGTGAAGCGCTCTGATACCTGATTCGGTTCGGGTCTAGCTAGCGCTATATAAAACTCTGCAAAAATAAAAAATAAATACTTGCAGGCCACAAATTCTTTAATGTGACCTTAAATATTGTTACCTTAAATATCAAAAGAGAAGTTCAAGGTCTACTTCATTAATCATATATTTAGTTTTTGTTACTTTTCTATGAACCCATTGACCAAGTGTTAATAAAAAATTATTCACAGAACTGGAAGCCCTCTGGGTAGGGAGGTATCGAATCAGGTTGTTAATTGTTGCCTATGCCCCTTTTTTCATGCCGTGGAGATATTTTTAGATATGCATCCCATTCATGGAGACGAACAAAGATACCCACGACTTGTCAGTCAAAATAAAAGTGCTTGAGTACTTGTGTGGTACGCAAGATCCAAACTATTGTGGAAATTCTGAAATGAGGTCGTCATTGACATGATCTTTCATTGGACCAAGAATGATAACCGGTCTTGCATAGTGAACTAATAATTTTAAAAAAAGTAAAACCTTATGGGCATAAACTATGTACCTCAAACATATGTTCTGTGCAGTCCACCATTCTCCAAACAGTAGTGTACACACACACGTCAAGCAAAAAAAATAATATAAAAAATGCAATTGTTTTAAATAACAACATTATGCTATAGGTAAAACCTCCGCTTATCGACTGTGTCATAGGTCTGTTGGTGCACATCATAAATCAATGTAATAAACAGTGCTGTTTTTCCAGCATGGGGTAAAGGACATTGGTTCGTATAAGTGCATTGTTTCATTTCAGTTACCATCCATCAATAATACCAGACATTCCAACTACTCAGAGCTTCATCTCCACCCCATCTTACATTTCTGAAAGTGAGCTCCTATCGTCTGTTGAACTATCCACTTGGGCATTCATCAATGTGTTTGGTTCAGTCAGGACATCAACCAACTGGTTATTCATCTTGTGTTAGAGCTCCCGATATCGGTCTGCATGCTCATTCACCTTGCACAGTTGAAGTTCCACTGCCAAAGCCCAGTCATGCTGGTTCACCCTTCAGGATTGGCATCTCAGGGTGCTGGGGAGAAACAATATATAGCTATTCGTCTCTTGCCAGGAGTAACCCCAGAGATGCAAACCTATTTCAGAACATGGGCCTTTTTTGGGCCAAGGTATCAATTCCAGCAAGCATTGTTTAACTGTCACCGTTCTCTGCAGTAACATCACCCCAGTCTAATAATATATCAACTTACTACAAGACCATGTCATGTGCAGAGAGGTCTCATTCCACACCGCAAACAAGTTGTGTATTTGGTAGGGAAAATTCTATGCATTCTCTAGGGCACAAAATAGGTAGGATGTAGAAGGTAAAAATGGGCAGTGTGAATATGGCGCTACTGGTCAATAGCTGTGTCCGTAAGTGGGTCCTGGAGATAAGGTGCACAGTCAGTGGAAGGCTAAAGTGGCATGCTCTTGCTATCCTTTAACACAGTGTATAATTGCTAAATCATACCTCTACTTGATCCTGCATCGAGGACCAATTCCAACATGCGACTCACCTTGCTCAGTTGGAAAAAACAGTCCAAATCTCCCGCACAGTTCTAGACATTTTTGAAAGTTGAAGAAACTGCCTTGACTCTAGCTTAAATGTCTGCTGTGCCACTTTGAGTAATGAATGTACCATCTATGTGCAAGTCCCCCAATGTCCAACATCACCCCTTAAACCGCTGCCTTACACTCATGGCATTTTTCATCTGTCGGAAGGGAGTACACACACCTTGAGCGATACAGATCCTACCATCACTGCCTCTAAAACAGACTTTACCTGAAAGAGAAGCTTTGTCTTACACTGGTTACACAACCCCATAAAAGAATGTTAAAACTCTGATCTTATCTTGTACACCAGTCAAGCAACTACTCTTTTGAAACAAGTCACGTAACCTCCCTCACAGACTCTATCTCCACAGATCCGGTCATTCATACCCATATACTTTTGAGCAGTACACACACTAAGCATTATCACCCCGTTCACACAGCTCTCACCTGTTCATTTAACTGGTGACGTCTCATTCACCCAAATCTAATCCGCACTCGCCCAAGTTTAACACATTTTCCCACTGTATACCCACCACCTCACAAAACACTTTGGGCACAGTTTCTACGACTCGCTATCAACTCATCCTGCTTCCCATTCAGTCATATAGCAGCCATTCCTTCCTAACCAAATCACCTGGAGGCTAATGGCTCCCATTCATCTAACCTCATCTTCTGTCACTGATACAAACTTGTGCCCCTTCTCCCAGTCCACTCTGCTCCTACTCGTCTAGTCTGTACCCCACCCCCTAGCCTCCAGCTATCATCTACTCACTCCAGAGAGCACCCATAATTTCCATCTCTTGCATGGAACCTGCCATTAGGCAGTCTAGACTATTTGTAATGTCACACATCCTGTTTTCACTGTAATCTTTTCGAGCATATTCACTTCAAGCTGCCATGTGCAAACCTGCCCCACCACTCTACTCAACAACACTTGTGCACCCTTGCCATTACCATAAAACGTGGTTACTTCTCTTTTATTCAAGCCTTACCCACACCTATTCATCCAGATTTTGCAACCAATCACTCAGCCTGCCCCCTGCTCTTGTTTATACAGCCCACACACACAACCTGCTCACGACCCACACTGCACACACACGCCATAGATATACACACACATATATCCCCCCAACCCTACAGATTCTAACTGCCTGCCAACATAAAACAGGGTGGCAAAAAACTATTGTATGGAAAAATCCTACAATAATGGAGCAGTTCTGTCCTGCGAGCTGAATACCTCGCCTCCTGCCTGTGGAGTTCTGGCCCCCGGAAAATCCAGATAATCCGCTACCTGTCGCCAGTGTTCGCAATCTGGGCGTCATGCTAAACACCAAACTTAGCATGGAAACACAGGTAACAAGAACAGTCGCCACCTGCTCGGCCCTTATGCGATCATTATGTAAAATCTTGCCACTATTACCACCTCCGGCCCGAGCTTTGATAGTCAGGTGCACTATTCTTAGTCGCATCGACTACTGCAATGCCCTCCTGCTCGATTCTCCCATGGTACTGTTGGACAGACTCCAACGAGTCCAGTCGGCAGCAGCCAAACTGGCCCTTGGATGGACTAGGAGATCCTCGGCCACTGCTGCGTTAGCCGAGCTACACTGGCTCCCCTTGAAGCAACGCATAGCCTTCAAAGCCCTCTGCCTGGTCTTCAAGGCAGTACACGGATCAGGACCAAGACCCCTACAACAAATGTTTTCGTGGTACATCCCAACTAGAACTCTTCGATCCACGACCGCCCGCCTCGTAATAGTACCTAGATTCAAGAAGGCCAGGATCGGGGGAAGATCGTTCAGAGTAGCTGCTGCTAAGCTCTGGAACAGTCTGCCTGCCGACATACGCCAAATCACACAGCTCCTACCCTTCAGGAAACGAATAAAAACATGGCTCTTCCCCTAGCTCCCCCCTCCACTTCCACCCCCCCTTATTCAACTCCCTTCGCTTTCAATTCTAGGAGTAAGCTTCTTCAGCGCCAGGATACCTGCCAGGTGACAGCCGCGCTCTACAAATGTTTTAAATAAATAAATAAATGTAAAAGCTTCTGAAAACATTAGGATGGGCAAGGGCTTTGGATACTAGTCTGAAGTAGCTGTATTCATCTACCCATGGATGAACATAAAGTGAAGGCAACACACATTGCAGCAAGTCTGTCATAGAATACAAGGCCATTAAAGCAGACTTGGTTACGGGTCCAGCAAGACTTTCGAAACTGCACAACACTTCTCAACGTGTCCATAAGGAGCACTGGTGACAGTATTACGAGGGGAAAAAAAGCCAGAGTTAAATAGCATAATGAAGCGTGAGGCGATAGAACTGAGGCCCAAGCACAGTCTATAATATTAAAATTGAAAGGGTGGTTGAGCCGAGGTGGGATTAGGTGTCCTAATCTGTTTCTATGAGAAGTCCTTGTGAAACAATTTTCCATTCTGAGCATATACCATTATTGCAGACAGCACAGCCCCCTTATTCAGCCTTTTCGAAGACTTGCATAGTGTTGAGGACTTGCGCTCTGCATTTACGATCTCCCCTTGCTCAACCAGCCCAAGCGATAAGTTCACAGGACATTACATATTAAACAAGCTTTTGCAATGCAATAGGACGCACATTTACGCAAGACCTATTGCATTGCATCATGGACAACAGGGGGGGAGCACGGACAAGTGGTGGGGGTAGGGAGAGGGGGGAAAAGAGGGCAAGAAGGCACGGACAAAGTAGTGCCCACACTCTAAATAACACATACTCTACCACGTAACACTCAAAGTAAAGGGGCCAGTAGCCATGGGTGGGTACAATTGACGACATGACCATAACAAGGAGGGATTAATAAGCACCATAATCAATCAGAAGGCAGCATTTACGAAAGACAATGACACGAGCCAATTAAAAACATGGGTGGAGAGTGAACGGAGCTTCCACTACATACTCCATTACTGCATGACTCGCAGAGCAAGCAGCGCATGTGCGCTGCTGCTATAGGCTTGACCTAAAAAGGAGCCACTATGGCATTCCTGGGGAACATTCCAACAGTTGACATATCCACCCCACACAATGTTTTAAAAAATTACTGCGTGGACGTCCAAGCACTCCCACAAGCCAATGTTGGGCAGGCAGTAATCTGTACACTTTTTCAATATACTACAACATCCACAGGTTAGCCACTGCTTTGAGAGGATTACTTTACAGTCTGTGCACAGCATGTGTGGCTACAGACACACATGCCTGTTACTTACCCTGTAAGCATCTGTTTGTGGCATTTAGTGCTGTAGAGTCACATGTGCCCACCTTCCTCCCTGGACCCCTATGTCAGTTGCAGCGTCTCTTACTATCTCTTTTCCCTCTTTTATATGAGCATCCCTCTATACTACGCTTTGCTTCACATGCCATCCTCACCCGCTGTGCAGGAAAACGTTCTTAATAATCGATGACCATGCGCATTACCAGCAAGAGAAGGAGTCCCAGTACCTCATGACTCGAAATATTTCTTTGAAGAAAAACCTATTGCACACATCCTTGTCCAACACTAGTAGATGGCAGGAGCATGCACAGCATGTGAATCTGCAGCACTACATGCCAAGAACAGATTCTTACAGGGTAACTAACCTACTCCTTTACAACCTACTAAGTTTTCAAAAAGTTACCAGACTGTTAGGGTACACAAATACACTATTTGCCAAGCTACCCCCAAAACATCCTTGTGTAAATCACAATTCCCTCTCCCTGTAAAGTGGTCTTTATATCTTACCAGGTTTTGACCAGTTTTGCTGGCTTAAATTTGCTTTAAATGTATTTTGTCTCCAAGGCTTTTAATACTAGTGCCATGATGCTGGAAGCAATATTTTTCTCACTTTATAAAATCCAACACTGCTGTCTTTGGAATTTTATTGAGTGCGATAATTCTTGCCTGGTCCAAGGAGTGCCATCAAAAAGTAGAAAAATAATATTTAGCTCTTCAGAATTGGATCTTTCACTTGACCCATCAAAATTCATGTGGGTGATGCAGATTCTGTTGCACCTAGAAAGTACAGGGTACAATATTGTCCATACAACTCATAGTTCACTATATGTGCACTATCTGAAAGAGACATGTTAGTGATTGATTCCTTACCTTAGAACATCCCCAGGCGTCTGACTGGATCCGGAATTTTTTTCTGCTTAGCAGTACCTCTGCGCACCAGTAGGTGGCGTCCTGCGGCTTCGCGTCCGTCACTGCTGTCATAGGCGCCGAGATGACGTCACGGAGAGTACTTAGGCGCCACCCATGCGCCCTGACGTCAGTTCTTTCTTTTTCCGCTCCAAAAGCGCAGATCCGGATTGAGCACATACCTCGGTCATTTTTTGGTCATTTTTTGGCCACTTTTTGTATCCTCAAATTTTCTCCTGGTGCACGTAGGGATGCCCGGCTTCAAGTCTTGTGGGTCGTGCCACCATAATATGTCGGTGGCGGACCCCCATGATGTCTGCCTCTACTTCCTGGAGCCCGACCATGACTCCCGGGATTGTCGAGACTGTCTGGCCATGGCCCCGAAGGCCTTGCAAGAGCGGTGCCGCAAGTTGCTGGAGGCCCGTCACTCCTTTCTTCACCGCTCGGGGTCTAGAGACCGTTCGCAGGATTGCTCCCGGGACCGGAACCGTCGCTCTTCGGACTCCAAATTTTCGCCTTCAGAATCTGGTAAGCAACGCCATAAGAAGTGGAAGAAGCGTGCTTGCTCTCCAACATACCCATGTCGCTCCTCAGAGGCAGAAGAGGGGGACAGGGGCTCCGCCCCTGCGGCTCCTCTGGAGCCTGGGAGTCCCACGGCCTACCCGCCATTCCCGGGTCCGTCAGCGACTCCCGAGCAGATGCAAGAATTTCTTGCTGCCATGGGCCACCTTTTTAGGCCTCTGGCTCCCACCAGCGAGCCTGCAGTCCCGTGTCCAGATCCTGTTGGCCCGGCAGCACCGCCCCTGGCGCCAGCCCCTGAACCAATGGATCCAGCGCTGCTGGCTCCAGCACTGCCTTTGGCTCCGGTCCCTGCTCCGCCACAGGTGCCGCACTGGGTGCTGTTTATGCCGCCCCTGCCCCGGACCATTTTGATGACCCCCTCTCCGGTCCTGCCGCCGCGGCCTGCTCCCTCTACCATGGAGCCAGATGAGGACTGGGACGGCTCCGAGGACCCCCTTGCACGGCAATGTGACTCCGAGCAGGATTGGGTGGATGACCTTCAGGATGCAGGAGAACTTGGTGTGTCGTCTGACCCAGGATTTGCCTCTCCTCCACCTAGTATGGAGGGGGGCGCTTCCTACTCTATGGTGTTACGTCGGGCTGCGGAGGCTCTTCATCTCAACCTCCCTACGGTGGCCCTTAAAACCAACCTCCTTACGGAGGTGCTCCAAGCGTCGTCTACATCGTCAGAGCCCCTGCTCCCTTTCAATGAGGCCCTCACCGAAGTCCTCTTGGGCACTTGGTTGCGGCCGGCCTCGAGAGCGCCGGTGGATAACGTTGCTAGGCGTCATCTCCCAGCGCCTTGTGATCCTGCCTTCTTGACCACTCACCCCACGCCTGAGAGCCTGGTCATTCAGGCCTCGACTTCGCAGAGTGCCTTTCCCACGGCTCCGCCAGATAAGGACTCTAGGAGGCTGGACCAATATGACAAGAGGTAGTTCTCCTCAGCCAGATTGGGGTTGCGATCGGTTAACGTGTGAGCCGCTACTCACACGCGGTGTGTGGGATTCGGTAGCCGAGATCTTGCCTCAGTGTTCTGAAGAGGTCCAGGCTGTCCTTTCCCAAGCGGTTGCAGAGGGCAAGGATGCGGCGAAGTTTGCCATCAGGTGTGGTTTGAACACCGCTGATTCGTTAGGCAGGGCGATTTCCACGACTGTAGCGTTTAGGAGCCATGCCTGGTTGCGATCTACCGGGTTCTCGCCCGATGTCCAGAGCTCGCTCATGGACATGCCCTTTGATGGCTTCCGCCTCTTTGGTGACGAGGCTGACAATGCCCTGGAGCTCTTTAAAGTTTTGCGGGCCATGGCCAAGTCTTTGGGTCTTTCCACGAAGGGCCCTGCCACATCTGGGTTTCGTTCCTTTCGTAACCAGAGTAAGACCACCCACCCACCCACGCACGCTCCTCCACTAATCCTGTGCAGAACCAGCCCCAGCATGGCCGCGGACTTGGCTTCCGCAGGGGCGGGTCTGGTAACCAGCGAGCGGGTCTGTCCAGCCCCCCCTCCCCCCACCCTCCTCCCTGCTGCTTCCGCCTCTAAGCCGTCATAATCCGAGCTTCAGGGGGCACCACACGCCGGTGGGTGGCAGGGTCCGCTGCCACCGCCACCACTGGCCCGAAATTACTCTTGACAAGTGGGTGCTGCAGATAATCTGCCACAGTTACACACTCCCCTTTCTGTCCTCCCCTCCGGCCATGCCACCTCGGTACCACCGCATGTCGGGGGATCTTTTGGCTCTTCTCCATCAGGAAGTCACGGCCCTCTTGGCCAAGGGGGCCATTGAGTGCGTTAACGGTCAGGAAGTGGGGAGTGGTTGTTGTTCCCACTATTTCCTGGTCCCCAAGAAGGACAAGGAGGGCCTACGCCCCATCTTGGACCTCCGGGACGTCAATCGCTACCTCCGGAAGGAGAAGTTCAAGATGCTGACTCTGTTTAATGTCCTGGCTGACCTGGACCCTGAAGACTGTATGGTGGCATTGGACTTGCAGGACACCTATTTCCACATCACCGTCCTGCCGGCCAACCGGCACTACCTGCGGTTCACGGTAGGCCAGGAGCATTTTCAGTTTGCCGTGCTCCCCTTCGGTCTTACCAGTGCCCCTCGGGTGTTAACGAAGGTGATGGCGGTGGTCGCAGCTCATCTGCGCTGGTTAGGGGTGTCAGTCTTCCCCTACCTTGATGACTGGCTGTTGAACGAGGGCTCGCCCCAGACAGTCATCACCCACCTCCAGACTACAGCCGACCTCCTGCACTGGCTGGGGTTCTCCATCAATGTGCCAAAGTCCCACCGGAGTCTCTCTCAGAAGCCCCCCTTCATCTGAGTGGTTCTGAATTCGACACTGTTTCGGGTTTATCCTCCCGAGCAGCGAGTATGGGATATTAAGGCTATGATTCCGCTCTTTCAGCCTCTATCCCGGGTTTTAGTCAGGGTGACCCTCCCCGCATCTGGGCCTGTTGGCCTCCTGCATCCTGCTGTTGACGCATGCCAGATGGCATATGCAGGCTCTGTAGTGGGACCTGAAGTTCCAGTGGGCACAGCATCAGGGCAACCTGTCTAATCACGTCCTGATCTCGGAGGGCGCTGCACGACAGTTGCAGTGGTGGCTCACGAATTCGCGAATGGGTCAGTGGCAGATCCCTCTCCCTTTCACAACCAGAGCACACAGTGGTGACGGATGTGTCCCTCCTGGGATGGTGAGGCCACATGGGAGAGGCAGAGATCAGAGGCCTCTGGTCTCCGGTGGAGTCCCGGCTCCATATCAACCTTCCTGAGCTGAGGGCGATCCGGCTTGCACTGAAGGCATTCCTTCCCTCTGTCCGGGGAAGTGTAGTGCAGGTGTTCTCGGACAACACCACCGCTGTGTGGTATTGCAACAAACAGGGCAGGGTGGGTTCATGGACCCTATGTCAGGAGGCTCTGCACCGCTGGACATGACTGGAACATCAAGGCATTACCATGGTGGTTTAACGCCTGGCAGGTTCTCTGAACGCCAAGGCGGACAAACTCTGCCGCCAGTGCATGGTGGATCACGAATGGTGTCTGAACTCGGACGTGGCGCAAGGTCTCTTTCTGCAGTGGGGAGAGCCTTGGTTAGATCTATTCGTAACGGAAGTTCTGCTCGTTGGACCTTCCAAGGTGGTGCTCGCTCAGGAGATGCTTTTCGTCGCGATCTGGAGCCGCGGTCTGTTGTACGCCTTTCCGCCTATATCACTTCTGCCCAGAGTGATGAAGAAGATCAGGCGCGACCGGGCCTAAGTCATTCTTGTGGCTCCGGACTGGGCTCGAAGAGTTTGATATCCCGAGCTACTCAGTATGAGCATCGAGCCCCCGATCCGTCTGCCTCTTCGGGAGGATCTTGTGTCGCAGCAGCAGGGGACGGTCCTCCTCCTCTCTTTGGCTCAGCAGGGCTCTGCTCTGGGCACTATCAAAAGATATCTTTCGGCCATCTCCGCCTTTCTACGGCTTACAGATCAGCCTTCTCTTTTCAAGTCCCCGGTTGTTAACCGTTTCCTTAAAGGCATTACGCATACGTTTTCACCTGTGCCCTTCATAATGCCTCAGTGGGACTTGAATCTTGTCTTGACTTTTCTGATGTGTGCTCTTTTTGAGCCCCTTCATAACTGTCCCTTATGTCCTCACCTTGAAAACGGCTTTCCTGGTAGCTATCACCTCTGTCAGAAGAGTGAGTGAGCACCAGGCTCTTTCTTCCAAACTTCCTTTCCTTTCTGTTCATCCGGCCAAGGTGGTTTTAAGGACCCGTCCTTCTTTCTTGCCAAAGGTTGTCACACCCTTTCACATCGGGGAGACCATCACTTTGCGCACCTTCTTTCCGCCTCCGCATTCTTCCAGGGAAGAGGAGAGGCTCCACCGTCTGGACCCAAAACGTGCGCTTGCATTCTATCTGCAGCGTACACAGCAGTTCCGGGTGGATGACCAACTCTTTGTTGGCTACGTGGGCGCCAAAAAAGGTCGGGCAGTGCACAAACATACCTTCTCCCGGTGGGTCGTTCTGTGCATCAAAGCATGTTACTCATTGGCCAAGAAGGTGCCTCCTGTGGGGCTGCGTGCCCATTCGACCAGGGCAGCTGCAGACACTACTGCCTTGGGACGCGGCATTCCCTTGCAGGACATTTGTCAAGCACCTACGTGGGCCTCGCTGCACACGTTTACCAAGCACTACTGCCTAGACAGTCAGGTCCGGGGAGATTGCTTCTTTGGTCGTTCTGTGCTCCGTGACTTTCTTGTGTAATCTTGTTCGCAGACCCACCACCGGGGTTGGTATTGCTGGGGTATCTATTTTAAGGCAAGGAATCTATCACTAACGTGTCTCTTTCAGATGCACAAGTTACTACTTGTTTAACAGAATATCTGTAAGAGACATTAGTTAGTGATAGATTCCTTACCGCCCCACCCATCCTCCCTGTTCTGCAGACTGATTACTAGGGTGAAGGTCATCCCTTTTTAGGGCCCTAGTTTTATGCACCACTTGTCAGTATCTTGCATGGCTCTGCATATCAGCACGGAATAGTTATGTACAGAACTGACGTCAGCGTGCATGGGTGGCCCCTAAGTACTCTCCGTGACGTCATCTCGGTGCCTACGACCCCAGTGACGGACGCGGAGCTGCAGGACGCCACCTACTGGCGCGCAGTGGTACTGCTAAGCAGAAAAACGTTTTGGATCCAGTCTGATACCTGGGGATATTCTAAGGTAAGGAATCTATCACTAACTAATGTCTCTTAAAGATATATCATTACACAAGTAGTAACTTGTGCAACAGGAGTAATTTCTCATAGTAGAATATACAGAGGCACTCCTATTCGAGACTTTAATGTTTTAAAAGGTCATAGTACTCAGTTATTCCCTACTTCCTTGTTAAAAATATTTACATCTAAAAAATTTATAGGGAAGACCACCTAGCGAGGCACTACGTGTCAACCACATTGGGAGCTGCTTAATAGGGGCTTAAAAGCTTCAGAACCATGGGGAGTTTTAAACCCCTTCTGTCTTCCGGTACTCTGTTAAAATTAGATCGTCCATCCTTCATCAGGCAAAATGTTCTAATAGCTTTAAAGGCAAAATGTTCTAATAGCCTCATGCTTGCTTAGTAGGAGATACTGGCCATTACATTCCTGCTTCATTGGTATAGGCTCTCATCTGTAGCTCAGGCCTATGCTGCTGGGGAAGGTCTTTTGTGCCCGGCATAGACTGCTACGACACAAGGTTTTATCAGCATCCCTTTTAGAGTCTGTGTGGTTGTTGAAGCCCTGCTTGATATCACCTTTCTTGGTTTCTCCCTCCAGGAAAGCAGTTGGTGCATTACACGGCCCAGCCCCTGTTTCTGGTGGACTCCAGCGTGGATGTGGGTAGCGCAGACTTACCCATTTTCTTTGAACTTGGAGAAGGGTCCTATTTTGCAGATGGAGAGGAGTATTCAGACGATCCAACTGTAGCTATGTTGTCTGCTGTTGACCAGCCAAAAGCCAAAGACCCTGCAGTCTCGTAAGATGTAGCTGAGCCAAGGGGACGGACAGAACGAAAAAAGGATCTCGCTGCAAAGGGAAATCTGAACATTTATTTATGCTCTGCAACAAACTGAAATCTAAATCGCCATTCGACTCATGCTGCCTGCTTCTTTCTGGACCAGGCCTCCTATTTATGTGTGTTTTTATGAGGTGTTTTGAAATTCGCTTTTTTAATTCTTATTTGCACTTTGTGCCCAGTTCAGCACAGGCCCTAGTGGCCAAGAGAGGATGTCTCAAATGTTTGTAATGTTTTACTGTTTGACAGAGAGTCTTGCTGTTATAGCTTGTTGTTTCGCCACAGTTTTGACAGCCTAGAATTGGGAGGTCTGCCTGCACTGATCCTTGAACAGTCGAGCTGGTGATGGCCGGTACTTCCCATCACAGAACGCACTGGGACCTCGAGCATTGGCTACACTTGACAAAGTGGACAAACTTTGGATTAGACTGTTTTAGACTTGAGTGGTAACCACTGTTAATGCTGAGAGAGAGTTACAGAATTCATGTTTTAATGAAGGACTTTGGGAACATAAAAGGAGGAAGACTGTACAACATCCTAGGCGCCGATGGAATAAGATCTGTTGATTTAAGGTGGTACAGGTATGGTAATCCATGGTCCTGGCCGTCACTGTCTTGTTCATCTCGTCGGCTCCTGGAGGATCTCGGCTGCTTTGAAGAGCTTCTCTGCAGTAAGACTCTTACCCTTCCAGTTATTCCTCTTTAAATGCAATGAGACACTAAACCAATGAAGTCTTTGGTTGTTATTTTGCTTTGTGTGTTTCCTGTTCCTGCTTAGCAGTAAAGATTTGTACATTTACACTAAAATGGTTAATAGTGACAACTGTATTTTGAATTTTTACATATAAGACGCCCATCCACTTCTCAAGATCTGTCAATTCCTCTCTAAAATATATATATATATATATACGTGTGTATATAAATATACAGAATAGTTTATAAAGTTATGATTTTCAGTCCTGGAAACGTACTTTTTTTGTGCAGTGCATTGATAAAGTAAAAATGTTGGGATGCTGATGGGTTGAGAAGCTCCAGCGTGGACCCATCATACTTTCATTAATCCTCTGTCACTGTGAAGTGTGGCTGGATGAGTTGAAGAGTCTTTTGTGTGCATTTAGTTAAAAACATTCATTCACAATGTATCCCGTCACGTAGGAACAAACACCGATGATTTTCGTTATTCGCCCTACTTAATCTGTTTGTGTGGGGAATTCAAACTCATTTTTTTTATGACCGGGATTTCTTCCATTACTCCCTCTCCCCCCCCCCCCCCCCCCCCACCCCCCCCCAAAAAAAACACCCCTTCTCTAAACTCTCTGGTTACTCTTGCTGCACTGTTCTTTTTGCAGGAAACACTACTTTTGGAGACTGAATCTGTTATAGAATCCTATACTTTGTGGTATCCTGGTATCCAACGTTTATCAATAATTGTACATTTTTCCAATGGTTCTTTGTACCAGAACGGGCCGAGGAAACATTTGTTTCTTTCTTTAACCATGCAACAGGGACGTAAAGGCACGCCGTCTTTTCTGCAAGTGACTTGTTTTGCTCTAAATAGGCATGACCTATGCTTGTAACATGTTACTTTATCCAAGTCCCAGTAACATTTGAGGTCTGCTAAGTTTTTTTCAGTTCCACACCTCTCCCGTTTGATGTTTTCTTGTGAGGTTCCATGCTGCTATCTCTAAATACAAGAGGCAGATGTCTCAACCAGATGATGCATCTGGCTATTTCATGTGGTGTATTAGTTTTGACCATGATTCGGGACAGATTTGTGCATCCAAAGACTGTACCTGTATATTTTAGGACAAACCAGAGCAACCCATATGCCAGTAAGAACCTGGGTCTAGGAATATCTAGAAAAACAGTAATTCATCTGGAACCAATTTTGAATAATACCGTTTTTGACAGTAGAAATTTGTGAAAATCCCTGCGTACAACAAATGTGACAATATTTCAATATTTTGATGGATGCTTCTACCTGCAGATCCCACTACAGGAGAATAATCGCAAGTACCAGACTGGATCTGGAAACTTCACAGCTCTCATGTCACCGGCTTCATATTGAAGCTAGAAGTGGCTTTAGAATATATCACAAATGTCACATGGCACCCACCCTTGTTCAACAACGCCTTATTCTCGTACCTTTGATGCAGATCCAGAGCTCGCTATCCTATAGAGCTGTGAGCTTTTCCTTACATAAATTCCTGTCGTCTCCTCCCACACATGCAGGTGTTTTGTACCCTGTAGGGCTTGTACGTGATAAATGTCCATCACTGACTGTCAATGTTTCGCTTGGTTTTCTTTAGTCCGACCACTATTCCTGCTTTACTGAGTCATGCCAGAGCATGCATCTGAAGGCCATCCTGGAATGCAAAACGAAACTGTTCACGGCCTGGGATAGCAAATGCAGACAGCGCTGCTTAAGGCTGTGCTCCGGATCATCATCCTCTCAGTCCTCAGATGAGCTGCAGAAACATAAAAAGCACAGTTGTTGTGCAGCGGGTTCAACCTTCTCTGAGCTCCACCTCTTCTGGCCTTCCTGGGCCCAACGGAGCAGAGTTCTTCATTTCGAGGACACCCGATGCCTTCATACCTGCACTTTCCGGCACCAGGCTCGGGCACAGCTGTGTTTTTATGTGCCATGATCAGCATCTTCCCCAGACCCACAAACTAACCCGGTGCTCCTTCTGGCCCATGGCTCTACATGAACTTCCATTGTTCATACCCTTGGGTCCGACTGTGATGCCCTTTGGATTAGCCCCTCCAGGACAGACGCTGGCAGACTCTGGTGCTCTGATACATTGTCAAATCTGCCTGCAACGTAGCTGGCTTTACCACCACTGATGCCACCACTTGTGGCACCAAACTGCGCCACTGGCACCACGAACACAAACTGCGGTGCAAAACAGAGAGCACAGAGAAACATAAACTCCTGCAAGATGGGGTTTACCTACACAGAATCCACGGCCTAAATGTGGGATACTTGTAAAGCGCACTGTTACTCTACCCGAGTGTCCTGGCGCTGTAGACCGCTGGGGAACCCGTCCTGGTTTTCCCTGTGAGATGGTCCCTTTCTGGGTATCTCCAGGGTGAAACCAGGCATCTCCGGCGTCTGTGGGGGGCCGTTGTAGAGTTGAGGCAAGCTTAATGCCCAGAGTTACCGAGTGTGTTCCCTGGTTAGAGTAGGCACTGAGGAGAGAATTATCGAGTCCGTTGACCCTGGTCCAAGACCCTGCCGCGTCGGGAATTGAACCCTGGTCCCGGGCCCTGGTCCCGGGCCGTTCTCTGCTTACAGGTCTGCCGCCTCTAACCAGTCAGCCACACCTCTCCACATGTTTGGATGTTACTCTGATCCCTTAAACTTGTATGCTCTGAGTGATAATAGTGATGACGATCAGGCCCCTTGAATCGACAGACCTATCTTCAGCCAGTGAGTTGGGATACCTCCCTGGAAATGGAGATAAAATCCCCCTTCACCGGAAGTTGCTTTATGTGTTCCTTTCCTTGCATTCCCCTCTCACCTACCCTTCCCTCACCATAAAAATACCCTTGATTCCCCGAGTTCTGAGAGAGATTTGTCAAGACTGCGCCCTGGTCAATCTGATAGCCCTGGATTGGCCAAACAGGCAGTGATATGCATTCCATCAGCGCTTTTCTCTATGTCCCTTGCTCAAGCTGCCATTTAGACTGGACCGGTCTTCCAGTTGGAGGGAATGGTACTGCATAGATTGAACCTATGATTGGATGTCCAGCTCTTCTCTTTGCAAAGAATTACAAATTCAGCAAATTCGTTCTGCAGGATTACCTCATCTAACCATCCATCAGTCCTCCTCATGGAAAGGTTCTTCTCTGGAATCTTTTCTACCGGTGCGGGATCTGCAGGCAGAAGTATCAATCAGAAGAAAACCTTACCTAGCAATAAGGATCTTTCTGTTGGATACTCTACCTGCAGATTCCTCACTGACATGCCTGCCTCACCGTTTGATGGATGTGTTTAAGAAAGTTAGTAAATTCCCCAGATATTTAATTTTGGTACTGCACTACTCAATAGCCGTCCATCCACTTGCCTTGAAGGCTTGTAAAAAAAATTAATGTAGAATGACGTTACACCAGGATGAGCGATATGTGACTTTGGTTACATCTTTTGATTCCACTTCCTGCGTCGATACAAAGCCAGGGCACCCTGCAAGTGAGGTGAGAGCTTTGAAATTTCCGAATACAGACTGGTGTGTGGGATTATTCTACAGATGAGGAATTTTCTGGTAGATAAGAGAATTCAACTGACAGATTGTTATTGCAGGTATGTAACTTTTTCTTTTTGCAGTGAAAATCAGTCTATGCAACAAATGTGGCCATTAGAGACACCTTTGATGGTAACTTAATCCACTATGTTTTTTACAGGAGGTTAGATTAGAAATATATATAACATTCACATTTCTGAAAAGAAAAGGATGCATAGTGTCCCTTGTGTTAATGAAAGTGCTATAAAATCTGTTGCTAGGCTGTATAAAAAGGTAGATATTTATGAAAAAACAGGGTTAAACCCAATACAGTCAAGGAGGACCTGGGTAACAATTGGGATGAAATGAAGGGGTCCTCAGACTCAGAACAAAGAAATTTACAGATTCATTCCATTGTTTCAAATTAATTCAAAAAAGCAAAGCTATTGGATGCAAAAGGAATTTAATTCAAAATTGCATGTATGTCCTGTTCAATGGATTAGAATTTGTTACATTCAACAAATTTTAATACATGTATGTGCCCACATTCACAACGGGAAGGGGTGAAGTGAGGGAAGTGTCGGGGATAGGATAGATGTGATCTGAAAAATTCAGTGACAAGTCTTATTCGTAAACTGAACAATATATACAAGTGGTCCCTTAGAGTGAGGGCCACATCTTGAGGCTCACACAGAGTCCAAAGTACAAATGGCAAAACAGGCCTAACTCCGTTAAAGCGATGAGTGTCTGGATTGGGCCCGGAGTTGGTAGTTGATTGTGTAGTCGTCTACGTTTCGACCCAAATAACCCGTAGGATCCTTTTGCCTTACGAAAGGGTCTTCATCAGGACAGAGAAGTTGTGGGCGGGCAAACTCCTGGGGGACAATTAGAAAACTAATTAGAAACCCACCCATCCTGTTTTTAATTCAAAGGAGGGTGGAACATACTCAACAGTTAAAAAACAGTTAAAAAACCGTGTTGACTATCTTGTCTGAATCCCATATTGTTAAGTTAAACATTGGACAAGAGACTAGTTCTCACCTATCGTTGAGGGCGAGAGGGGTTGGATCAACTGAAAAGTGGATTCTCTTGATCCGGAGTGGAAATTAGTTGCTGCAGATGACCGGGATGTATCTACAGCTCTATTTGATGTCAGCTGATGCAAATGAGAAATAAACAGTATAAGGAAGTTGTTTAGTCATCCACTTTCTTAGTTTGAGACAACATTTTTTAGGCCAATAGAAACATAATGGCACATTTGGAAAAATGCCACATTGTAGTTTCCCTATTGGTCTCTATGGGTTAGAGTATCAAGAGGTTTAAACAACGTTTCCTATCGTTAGGTTTAGTTTTAAGCAGCTGGTAACCTACGTTGATGCTTCAATATTTCACATTATTCAGTGTGGATAAACTACCAGTATTTAGACAGAAACCCAATTATGTAAAAAGAGACAATTATGCAATAGGGACATGGTGATGTTTGGAAAACGGATATAAATTAACTCTGTTACAAGTGTCACTAACAAAAGAGCTCCCAGAAAAAAACTTTTTGTGGCTTACCACTATTACACGGTAAATTTTGTCAGTAGAAATGGATTCGCCCTCGAGTTAATTATTCCAGTATGTCTTATTCCAAAAATTAATTCTTGAAAAAAGTCAGCGAAACCCTAATTGAGTGGGAAAACAGATTATTCATTTCTATTCAGTACATGCATAGTCACTAAAAAGTGCGTAGCTAAGAATAATCCTACTTAGAAAAGTTACCGCTTCTTGTTGAAGGGTGAGAGCATCGAGCAGATTGAAAAGTGGTGAATTGTGCCTGGAAATTAAAAGAAGGAGAATGGTCCATTCTAGTTATTGTTACACTACCGTTTGTAACCATAAGTTCAGGGGGACCTTTTGGGTTTGTCAATTACCTCCAGTAAATGATGGCTATTACTGAGGGAGAACCGGATTCCTCGCAATGTTCACGGCCTCCTGTAGGAAAAAACAACAAACACCCAAGAGCTCAGAAACGTATTAGGGATTTTTTTCACGATTTCTATAGCGCGGGGGGCTGACAGTAATTACCTTATGACGTCTTGAAGACCGTCCGAAATTCAATCAGGGGACACTCACTACTCAGTTTCCCACAGCCGGACTATGAATTCGCGTCCCGACTATGCCTCCGGATAGTTCTATCATGAAACTACCGCCTCTGAACCAACACTTCCTGGTTGCTTTTAAGAGGGCGGGGCCTCGTATCATAAGGGTAGACAAAAGACTCTACCTCTTCAGAAGTTCATGGTCCAGATTAATCTCGAATAGTATAAATACAATTTGGATTCCCAAATTGAATGAAATTACCGTGCCCACAATAAAAAGGTAGGGCATAAACACTTTTAGTTGTGTGATCGCCACTGGTGCAAGTCATGTCCAGAGGTTTAATCTATAAAATGTATGCACACTAATGAGTAATTGCATAAATATCCCAAAATATCTCATGTATTATTAAATAAGTGACAGTAAGGTTAGTAGATTAAATCTTACATCGACTTGATAATTCTAGCTGTGGATTCTTTACCTTAGAATATCCCCCAGGCTTTAGAGTTGATCAGAAAAAGCTTGAGCAGTACCCCTATGGCTCCATGCCAGAGGTGACCTGTGCGGTGCCTATATTTACGCACTACCCCAGGTCGACATCAGTTCCTCTCATTCTCTGACAACCGCGTGGATCTAGAACAGCTACCCTAGTACATTTTTGACATGTTTGATATTCTTGTGAAAGCCAGTGTTTTTTAAACCCTGTGGGCCTTTCACAGGCAAATGTCTGTGATGAACCCCCATCTGACTTGTCTGTAGTGCCTGGAGTCGGACCACGCGTCCAGGAAATGTCCTAAATGCCGTACCATGAATCTGAAGTCAATTTTGGAGCAGGAAATTAAGCTCTTGGGAGCCCGACATTGGAAGACTCCATACCTCTCCAGGTCTTGGGCCATGTGGATGGTTCCATGGCCCCACTGTTATGTTATGTTATGCATTTTTTATTAGGCGCACAGCTGCTCCAGCGAAGGAGCGTCCTGGCGCCGCGACAAGGTAGCAGCACAACACAACAGGATAAAAACAACAGTGAGGATGGACTAAGGGAACAGGAAAGTTTTCACCGCTCGGCGGAATGAGAGCAAGTCCCTAAGGGCGCGAATCGCCGGGGGGAGGGAATTCCACAGCGTAGCCGCGCGGACTTGGAAAGAACGTCCGCCGGCTCTGCTGCGCTTGACACGAGGGACAACCGCTAGTTCCAGATCAGCAGATCTTAATGCTCGTGCAGGGGTGTAGTGGGCCAGAAGTTTGGACAAGATCATGGCTGGGGATCCCTTAAGTATTTTGTAGGCGACACAGAGGATCTTAAACTGAATCCGCTGGGCCACCGGTAGCCAATGCAACGATCGCAGGGTGCTAGAGGTCGGACAAGATCTAGGTAGTCCAACCACCGCTCTCGCAGCGGCATTCTGAATCCGCTGCAGACGACCAATTTCTGCTTGATTTAAGCCAGCAAATAAAGAGTTCGCGTAATCCAGCCTAGAGATGACAGTCGCTTGGATCACGAGTTGCCGGGTAGCGGCATCAAAAAACTTAAGCACCGGACGTAGTCCCCGTAGAATGCCAAAACAGCAGGCCGCCGTACGTTTAGTATGACATACAAACGTAAGGGTGGGGTCCAACCAGACTCCGAGGTTTATTCCAGTCTGTCATCACTGCGGTTGAAGTAATCAGGTAAGTCCCACAAGCACAAAAAATCTAAGAAAACATAGTGCTCTTCTAATTTACTGCACAGGTCCAAGTCATTTGTTGTGGTGCCCGGACGACACCACAACACCTTTCAACAGCACAAGACTGTAGTCATTCCTGACTCCGACACAGAGCCGACTGTCGTCATTCGACGTAGACACCGGCTAATGTCTGCGTTGAAAACATTGCCTCCTTTCCTTGACAGACCTTGTTGGGATTTTTGCTGGGGTGGATCTGATGATCCTTGCAGCAATACTGAATCCCATCAAGACTCTTTGGCCCAATTGGATGACAACACCTGGTATGAGGAGCTGCTGGATCTCAGTGGCCTAAACAGCTCATCAGACACTGGCCTGGTGTCTACTTCTAGTGTAGCTACAGCAGAAAGGGCCTCCGTTGCTATGATGGGGAGGGGCGACTGAGGTCCTCGACCTGCATTTCTCCTCTGGAACTCAAGAGCAATGTCTTGATGAAGGTTCTTCAGCCAGGGGTATCCCACACAGAGCCCCTTCAGTGAAGCCGTCTGATTTCCTGCTCGGGCCTGGGCCAAGCCCTGCACAGGAACTCACATGTACAGGCCAATTTCACATCGCCCGTCCCATTTCTTTTCTTTACCCAGCACTCCACACCTGAAAGCCTGATGATGCAGGCCTAAATGTCCAAGGATGATTACCTTCAAGAAGAGGATTTTCTTTTCTGGCAGCCTTGCACTCAGGTTGGTTAACTCTGCGTGCCTCTTGGGCCAATGTAGCCACACTGTGCAGGACTTGGTAGCGCATGTGCTGCCTATGGTGTCGGAGGAGGCCAGAGCCATCCTGTCTCCTTCGACACCACTGATAGCAGGGAAGCAGCAACGTACCCTCCAAGACACCCTTGCCTTCAGACCACCACATACCATGCCCCAGCTTCTGCGAAGCGACCTCTGACCTAATTTCCCGATCACTATCAACTCAGAGCACTACATCTTTCTAGGAGATGTTAACTTCCACATTGATGAACCCAGCTTCACCAACAATACCAACCCCCTGGAATAAATGAGCGATTTCGGCCTCAAGGAAATAGTCACCGACCCAACCCACATCGCAGGATACATGATCGACCCCCATCCTCGCATCCAGCAACAGTCCAGTACAACCACATCTCACAGTCTCAGTACCCAACGGACCTACCAACACGGGCACCATGTCCTCTAGTTCCGCACGTAGAATATCCAAAAAGATACAGAAGACAAGTAGAACAATGTTCTTAACTCCCACCTCCCAGACGCAGCATTCAGCCCAGAACAGGATGGGAAGAACTTCTGCCCGAAGATCACCGACTGCCTCGACACAATCGCTCCTGCCAAGCCAGCCAAATCCAAAGAACCTGCCAGAAGAGCTAGCTGGTTCACTGCAAAATAGAAATTCACCAAATTACAACTGTCTGCTACTAAAAAGGAAGTGGCGCACCAGGAAAGAGAGAGGGGGCCATACCACCTTCAAGACAGCACTCAACCAACACCAACACCTCCTGAAAGAAATAAAAACGAATGCCCTAGCAGACTGAATAAAAGCCAGTGCAAACCGCAGCAAGGAGCTCTTCGTCATCGTGAAGGAGTTCTCCAACTCCACAGCTGCCAACAACCACATCACCTCTTCCCAAGAATAGTGTGACACCCTGGCGGGCTTCTTCCATGACAAGCCATCTACTAAAACTTCGAATCCCCTGCCTCTAAGAGCATCAACCCGCTCACTCCCATGAACACAAACCCCGAACACCTGCTTACCCACTGGGAACCTCTCACTACTCGGTGCACTCGGTAGCACAAGCTCAGGAAAGTCCTGAACATACCCGTCACCTCAGCCTTCTTCCCTGAGGACTAGAAATTCAGGGAAGTGAGGCACCTCCTGAAGAAACAATCCACCGACCCTGCTGAACTGAAGAATTACCAACCCATCTCCCTGCTCTCTTTTCCTGCAAATGTTCTAGAGCAAGCAATCAACCAGCAACTGACCGAACACCTGAAAAACCACAACAACCTCCTGGTACCCTCTCAATCTGGATTCTGAGCCAACCGCAGCACCAAAACTGCAGCCACCGAAGATATCAGGGCCATCCTAGACTGCAGTGTAATGGCAGCCCTCTTCCCCCTGGGCTTGTCACCCACCACATCTTAATAGAATCCATCACATCGGAATCCAGGTAGATACTCTCAAATGGATCGCCTCCTACTTCCCTCCATTCACCTCGAAACCCAAGAAGATAATCTGCAGAGTCCCGAAAGGATCGTCCCTCAGCCCCACCATTTTCAACACATACTTTACCCCCCTGGCCCATACCATCAGATCACATGGACTCAACATCCTCTCTTACGCGGATGACACCCAGCTAATCCTCCCATTGTCAGACGACCCCTCCACCACCAGAGCAACCTTCCACAGATATATGGTGAACGTTGATGACTGAATGAAGGACAACCATTTAAAGTACAAGGTGGAAGTCCTATTCTTCGGGCACACCACTTCGCCATTAACCGGCTCATGTTAGCCTGCTGAACTCAGCCTACGCCCCACCTCAACAGACCACGCCTGCAGCCTTGGCATAATTTTGGTCAGCAAGCTGTCTATGAAGGAAAGGGTACGCAAAATCTTCAGGTGGATCTCAATCAACACCAGAAGGACTGTTGCACAGGCCCTCGTAACCAGCAGGCTTGACTATAGGATCAGACTCTCTGTAGGGATCAGTGCATGCCTCCTGAAGAGCTACAGACAGTTCAAAACTCAGCGGCAAGACTGATCCTTGACCTCCCCAGACAGACCCTCTGGAGAACATAGTTCGGAACATTCGTGCTATGATCCTAGATGTTGATGATACTGTTGAGTCTGATTGCCTCCTGCTGGTGAAGTATGCTCAATGGCATATGGGGCTCTGTAGTGGGCTCTGAAGTCCTTGTGGCCACTGCACCAGGGCAATCTCGGACCAGCTCGTAGGAGACTGCTAAAGATCTGCAGTGGTGGTTAACGGACTGCGATTGGGGCAGCTGCAGACTTCTTTTCCTTCCTCACCCAGAACAGACAGTGGTAACTGGTGCATCGCTTCTTGGCGGCTGCGGCAATCTGGGAGAGGTGGAGATTAAAGGCTTCTGGTTTCCAGCGGAGACTCGGTTACACATCATCCTTTTGCAGTTAAGGGCAATTCGCTTGGCATTAAAAGATTTCTTGCCTTCCATCAAAGGGAAACTGGTCAAGGTGTTGACAGACAACACTACCGCACATGGTATTGCCACAAGCAGGGCGTAGTGAGGTTGTGGACCCTGTGCCAGAAGGCTTTGTACCTATGTATATGGCTGGAATGTTGTGGCATGTTTCTGATCTTGCAGCACCTGGTGGGATCTCAAAACGTCAACGGCGGACGAAGTGTGCTTTGCAGACCACAATTGATGTCTGCATCCATGGGTGGCTCAAGTTCTCTTTCAGGACTGGGGAGAACCTTGGCTAGATCCATTCGCTACTCCAGGGAACATGATAAGTTAGCACTTCTGCACAGGGGGGTTTTAAAGCGGCTTTTCTCAGAGACACATTTTGACTGGACTGGAATATGCAACTTCTTTATGCCTTCTCACTAATACCTCACTTTCCAGAGTTCTGAAAAAGATAAGAACTGACCTTGTCTAAGTCATCCTAGTTGTTCCATATTGGGCAGAGAGAGTATAACATCCAGAACTCCTGAGTAGGAGCATCTGTCTTTCGACCACACTACCCTTTCGGGAGATCTACTGTCGCAGCAACATGGCAGGGTCCTGTAAATGAACCTGCGTACACTCCACCTTCATGCGTGGAGATTTAGTGGCGATAGTTGAGTCTTCAACCTTCTCCTGTCTGTTACATCATCTTGGAAGGCAGGCATCGTTCAACAAAAACTGTATACACCTGCCATTGGCGCTAGCTTGTGGGTTGGTGCACCAAGAAACAAATTGACCCACTTTCTGCACCCCCTGTCTACAGTGGTGTTTGATTTGTCCTTAGCCCGGCAGGCCTTGTTCTGGGCACAGTTAAGGGCTGTCTTTCAGCCATATCTGCATTTTTTTTGGATAGCTGACCAACCCGCCCTGTGTAAGTCACCCAATGTGACAGATTTTCTGAAAGGTCTTCAGCATGTTACCTCCCAAACCTTTTGTGGTACCCCAATGGGATCTTAATTTGGTTTTAACCAATTTGATGTGTTCTCCCTTTAAATCCATGCATAGCTGTCCTCTCAGAATTTTGACAGTCAAGGCCGTCTTCTTGGGGCTATCACATCAACCAGGAGAGTTAGCGTTTCAGGCTATTTCTGTTCGCCCTCCATGCACCAGGTTCTTCTGAGGAAAACCGTTCTTTCAGTTTCCTCAGTCAAACCTACAAGGAGAAAGAGACTCCATCACCTCGATCCTAAGAGGGCACTGTCAGTCTATAGCAATCTTACTGAAGGACATTTGGAGGACGGTCCAGTCCTTGTTGGGTTCACTGGAACAAAGAAGGGGAAAGGCAGTTCAGTAACTAACCATCTCCAAACTGATTGTACTTTGCATGAAGATCTGCTATGCACTAGCCGGGAAACAACACTCTGAGGGCTTGTGGTGTTATTTCAAAAGAGCTAAAGCCGCATCTACTGCTTTAGCTCATGGAGTTTCTGTCTTGGATATCGGTCAGGCTGCTACGTGAGCATCCTTGCACATGTTTACTAAACACTGCGGACTTGGCAGTTAGGTCCATCGTGACAGGCACTTTGCCCTTCCGTCCTCCAGGACTTTTTGGTCTTGAGCCAGTTCATAGCCCCACCTCCAGGGAAGTATTGCTTTTATTTCTGTTCAAGGATAGGTAATCTGTAGCTAGAAGTCTCTATCAGATTAACAAGTTACTTACCTTTGGTGACACCTTATCTGTTAGAGACTCTATCTAGCCTCAGATTCCCTATTGATTCTCCCCTTTCTGCTAATTGGACTTTTCTGCATAAAAAAAATCCTTCAGGCCCCTGGTAGATCAGCTTTCTGACGTGGCTCCGTGCTTCTGGCACATAATTAGTCCAGAAAAGGAATGGATAACAGCGTGCTGGGATGTCTCCTATATAGACACTGTGTACGCCAAATCGGGAATGGACGCCACTGCCATGGATCACTTTGACACCACCTACCGGTGCCCAGGGGTACTACCCAAAATTTTCCGGATCCAGTCTGGCACTTGGAGAATATTCTAGGGCAAGGAATCTGCAGCTAGATAGTCCCTACTAGTTAAGGCATTACTGAAGGTAAGTAACTTGTTCTACTCCTTGGTCTGTATGGATGACCTAGTGTTTGAAAGTTATAGTGTGAGTTAAAAGATCCAGTGTTTATGTTCAGTAGTACAACATGCTCATTTATGGAGACTTACCACGAGTTGTGTCCTGAATAACTTTCTACAGTGGTATTTGAAGATGGAAGTAGCACTGCCTAAGATCTGAAGCAAGTGTTTATGCATGGATTGGTAAAATAGTTGGCGGGTGGGTGTGCACTTACATCAAGCCCACCGTTGAGATTCTGCAGAAGCGTGTTAGCCCACTAGCTGTCTCAGTACGTCTTCAAATTACTCTTGAACATCTGAGTCTAACAGCAGGTGCCTCCATCGAGAATGAATTAAAGTGTTTGAAACAAGGGACCAGTGGACGATCACTGTCTCCTCTAGAAGAATCCCTTGTGCGTTGGATGTGAATCTAGCCACAAAACGGACCGCTTGGCCAAAAACACATAGGTGAATAACAAGGGGATATGCATCAAATGTCTCATACAAGGGAGGTGTTTCTTCTTTGTGTGGATATCAGGTTTGGGCACATATCAAATTAATGCGTGGTATATGTTGGTGGCAGAAGAATAAAGTATTATATTTAGTAAAGGGTGTGCTTGGTTGGAATATACGCATAAGCAATACAAGTTGGTACTGAGTCAATCTAATTTATTTTGAAATACCATGTCTATTGTACTGCATTATCAATTACAGGTATACAATAAACTAAAGGATTATAAATGAATATAAGAAAATGATTATAGTGCCTACTCATACATGATTATGTATAAGAAAAATTACAGTGCCTATTCCCCATAATTAGTGTATAATTTAAACATTGTTCCAATGTGAAAAGAAAAACAGACTGTCCTTGGGGCGTCTAATTCAATATCTACACGGTAAGTCAAAACCTAAATAGAAACAAACATGCCAGTTCAAGCTGTTGGTGCCCAAGTATCCGGTCCAAACTATTACATAGTGCACACTGCAACAAATCCACGCCACTCTTGCATCGTATTCAGTCCATTCTCAATGGAAATAAATTTCTGGATCCATTTACATTCCATCATTCTCTGTAACCTGGTGGTGCGGTCTCCTCCTCTGTGCAGTAGGCATGCCATCTCTATAACCTGCCATTTAATGTCATCCGCAGAGTGATATGTTTATACAAGGTCTGCCACTAGTGGAGCTTTGGGTACTTGACATCTAATTTTGCATTGAATCTGGCCAATCCTTTGTTTTGCTTGTTTGCCTGCCCCATATAGATTAGACCACGAGGATACCATATACAGTACACCATATAGTGGATTGCAATTGGTGAATGTTCTCAAGTCAGTTTCTATTTTCATGCACAGTGTTTAATGTAAGCTGGCATAAATACACAATTACATTTCTGATGACCCAAAGTGTAGCAGGTAAGTCCCAATTGACAAGGCGTTTATGTTATGGTGTCTATCTACCAGCTGAAAGTATTATGTTCTTTATTACTCTTTTCACTCTAGCATGCAAACATGGGAAATTCAAAAGAAGTCTAGAGCCTGCAGTATATGCCAATGTTTTTTCCTCTTTACTGTTTAGTTTGTGTGAGGACAGTATATAGTTACACAAACCAGTCTTTTGTTTCTTTTTAAAAATTTTATTCTATGAGCTGCTGTCCAGGTGAAAACTGTGCCCTTTTCACAGCCCTCCCTACCTTCCTGGGTAACTCAGTTTAGTGATCAAAATCTTGGCTTCAGTGGCCAGCTGCCGGGAGTAATGGCCACATACTAACGCGGCTCTGGCCCCGATCGGCCTCACCGGCTGCCTATCCTTTTACAAATCCAGCTTAAGGCATCACACAACGGGATGGGAATGTGAGCGGCACCTGCAGACCCGACCCCGGAGTCTAAATGTTATTCTGAACCGAAGAACAAGGGCAAAAAAACATTGTGTCCGAATCGACGAGGGAAGCAGCGGCCTCCAGTATCTGGTTGGCCTGCCCACCAGAAACTGAGAGCGAGCTGGCAGCGTAGGCGGGACCGTGGAGGCGACATTCTAGATAGACCTCGGCCCCGTCATCAGCAGGGACTGCATAAAGACGAGCAGTGACAGAAGATGGCATACCATGGCAGCACATCTGCGAGATACCTTTGCAGTAAGACTTAAAAAGTCATTGATAGCGTGGGGGCAAATAGCGGGCTGGGGCTGGGATGAGTACTTCAATCCGACGTGCGGCGCACCGGATGGCCTCAGAGTCCCTTTTGGAGCACTTCAGGTCATCAAACTGCTGGTATTGCTCCTGCATGGCTTTATGGGAGTACAAAAACAAATGCTAGGCACAGTTCACTACGGCTGGAGATGTATGGCCCCAATGCAGATTGCAGAGACGACTGTGGTCCACATTGAAAGCAAATAAGAGGAACTATCAGCATGTCCCAGGTAATGCTTCATTGCATAATTCAGTGTTGCCATATACAGTGGAAGGCGGATCACAATCTGGGAAGGAGCTAGGGCAGTGCTACCCCTCGTGCTGCATTAATATATCGCTGCGGTCCGTTCTCAGAGGGGCCAACCAGGACAATGTGCAGACCCCATAACAGAGCTAGCAACGTGTACAAACCAAATACTCTCATACTGGGGCTTGGCAGTAGGGGAATACCAACAGGCCCACGTGAGTCATATCACGGTGGGCGGCAGAGAGTACCCAGCCAGATTAACTCAACAGGCCCAACCCAAGAATGGTGTCTAATAAAGGGGATCGTGGCTCGCAACAACCAAAGATAGATCCATTTACCTGCCACAAATCACAAGATGGAGGGGCAGTCAGCGCAAGCAATGATCAAGATAATCCAACAAACCCAAAGGAACAAGATTCCTTTACGCTACAAGACATCATGGCGGTGATTAACGGAGTTTGTACCTCGTTAGAAGGTCGCATAGACTCGGTCTACAATCATATTTCCTTGCTTAGAGCAGACCTCAGGAAAATGGACTCTAGAGTACTTGAGGTGGAAGACTGCACCAAAAGCCTTGTGGTTGACATGTCGGCACTAGAGAAACAAGCAGAGGAGCTGCAAAGTCGCACCAAACTACTTTCAATGCAACTTGATGGTTATGAAGTGCCCTCCAGACGGAATAAAGTCCGCATCCTAGGTGTACCAGAAAGGCCGGAGTGCTCAGCGGCAGACTTGTTCGTCGAAGACCTAGTGTTAAAACACTTGCAACCTCAGCGCCTTCCCCAAATATTTCTCTGTTGAGTGAGCTCATCGTATAGCGGGGGAAAGCCCAAACCAGGGGCATCACCCCGGCCTATCCTTGCAAGGGTGTTTAACTTTTGAGACCGAGACATTATCCTCCAAAGAGCTCAGAGTGTGCCCCCCCTTAAATACGAAAACAGCACCATGTCTTTTTTTCCCTGATATCACCACCAAAGTGCGGAAACAGACGCTCCTTCCTGGAGGCCAAAAAAGCTCTCAGGGCACAGGGACTTAAGTATGCTATGCTGTTTCCAGCAAACTGCGAGTGGAGGCGGATGAAAAAAGCTGGTACTTCGTGGAACCAGAGGCCGCCCTAGACTGGCTGGATGGCTGACGGCAAGTAGGATCCGGAGGGAGATCGAACTGCGGCGTGATCTAACACAAGACGGTCGGGAACAGCACGTCTCGGGAGGATCCTGAATGGTCCCATGATTAATAACATGACTGAGGCTATGAGCAGCACAGAGACGGGGAAAACAAAATTGAGCTCAGTAGCCCTGAACTGCAACACTTGCGCCTGAAAGTAAGAGGACAAAAAGGGGGAGGGAAAACGGTGTTTGCATGGTTACCCCCTCATTTTTTTCAGATACCTGATGCCAAATTGACTGAGTGTGTGCTGGTATCCTTCAAAGCAGGCCCCAGCACCTGTGTTCTTTCCCAAAACTGTAAAATGTTTACTCACAATAGGCACACCTCTGGGCCACCTGTAATTCCATTGTAAAAAGTATCCCTGGTAACAAGGGCCTGGTGACCAGAGCGGGCCTCTGAGGACTGCAACATGAAATATGCCACCCTCAGAGGCCTGCACCGTAACATCAATACACTGCCAGAACAGCCTGCGTGTTTTGGTGCAGACCAAAATGAAGAGTTGACATGGCATACATCTGTGTGCCCAGGACCCGACTGGCCGAAGCGGGCACAAGCCATTTTCCTGGTGGGCCGCCAGGGTGGCGGCTGGGTTTGGACCCCTGCTGAGCCATTTTTGTTACAGGGGGGGGCAATTTTGCATCTTAGCTGCAATATCAGCACCCTGTAATAAAAGCGGCAGCAGTGAGAAAGGTGGGAGTGGTGCTTCCAACTAGTTTCCACCCCCCCCCCCCCCCCCCCATCCCGGCTGAGCTGTTTGCCTGTTCCAGTCTTAGTTCCCAGTCCGGCTGTGTGTGTGCGCCAGGCCCCCCAACACTAGCATGGGTAAGACACCCCTCTAGCATCCCTAAAAAGGCTGAGTGCACCATACCACAGGTGAGGGCATAGCTGCGTGAGCACTATGTCCCTTCAGTGCTTGTGCCATTCACAGACGTAAGTGCAGTGGAGCCATTTTGAGTACATGGGCATGGAGTTTGTCAACACAGACTCCCCAGCTCAATGACAGTTTTAATGAAGTCTGGTAAGTTTGGTATCATACTTCCCAGCACATTACACCCACGCTGATGCCAGTGTTGGATTTATTGAAAAATGTACACAGATGACATCTTACAGATGCCCTCGGAAAAAGGACAAACTCTGGTGTGGTTTCTGACTGCCTCCCAGCCATCTGCCACCACCAGAAAGGTTTCTGGGCCCCTGGATAGAGAGCTTTCTGCTCTCTGGGTCTGGAAACAAAGCACATCCTGGGCAGAGGGGTCATGCGTCCTTCCCCAAGATGGGCAGGTTCTTCAAAGAGGTAGCTTCAAAGGCCTGCCGCCTTTTATAGCTACCCCAGCCTTTTGCTGCTATAAGCAACTGGCTCCCACCTGTTTTGACTCCCCATTTTGTGTGCGTGGACCGGTGGGAAAACCTAGCTAGGGAGGTGTGCCCACCTTTTCCAGCCTCACACTTCAGGTGGGGGAGGCAAGGCGCAGGCCACAGCTCAGTCCACGCCATCTTGTAGAGGGGGGTGCCCACAATCAAAGAGACTTGTGCCCCCCTCCCACTGGAGAGTGGCATACTAGGGGCTGTAGACACGCCAGGGATGGCACTCATTGGTCCCAACCTGCACACCCCTAAATCCAGTATTTAGGGGCACCCCTGATCCTTGCCTCTTCAGATTTGACGTGACAAGAAGACGGACCGAAGAGCAGTGCTGCACAAGGAGGAGGAAGACCTCAACAACTTCTATGGCCCCGCCCTACCAGCCTGTCTCTTGCTTTGAAACTCCTGCAAGCTGAATCTGGTGTGTCCTGCAGCTAACATTCTAAAAAGAACCCAGGGGACCTATCCTGCCTTATCAGAGAACCCTTATCTCCCGTGGACACCGGATTTGTCCAACACCAACCCAAGCCAGGACTCCAGATCCAGCCGGATACGCAAGTTCTCACCACTCTGCACCCGATGCCCATTGCCCAAGTTCAGTGGCCCAACCTTCTAGAGAGGTCCCCCAGCAATCCTGACCTGTGATCCAGCGTTGGAAGACCTCCACCAATCTTCTCTTTGATGTCTGCAGCCTCATTCCTAAGGGTTACCCCAACCGTGACAGTAACCTGTGAGAAGAACCCCACATGGGAGAACACCCCTGCACCCACAGCTCCTGAGTATTAAGGTGCCCAACTGACAGTGTCCTTGTGTCCAGCAACTCTTCAAATACATCCCTCAGCTGTTGACTCTTCTTGCTCCACTCTACAGTCCTTTTTCGCGACCGGCATCCTCCATTGAAAAGCATTGAGCCCACAACACCTCATGAGCACCCTGCACCCTGCGGCTCCTGCAACGCTGGTGGTGTGGACTTGGTGCGGCGGACCTTGCCCTGACCTTAACCCTAGGAGCTGGCTTGCCTGTGAGCAGCCCGCAACCAAGGCGCCTCTTTGGCTAACATTGGCACTGTGCACCCAGCTGCCCTAGTGCTGCTGGCGGTGCCCCTTGACTGTCAACCTGAACCATGGGGTACCTTGGTTCTACCCCCTCCCCACCCAACTCCAATGCTAAAACCGTTTTACTCGCCTGTAAAATTAACACTTAATTTTCTCCATAGGACTGAATAATGGGTTTTCTCTGACAATTCTTCTAAGTATTGAACTGTCTTGTACTGCAACAAAAGTAACTTAGTGCCTTGAAAAGATTTAATGTGTTTCCTAATGTCCTGTGTTGCTTAGACTGTGTTAGGAGTTTATTTCATGCCAAACTTGAAAAGTAATTGCAAAGTAATGTAAAACTAGTTCAGAAGTAATCTCAAGTACTTTTAACCACTTACAACGCATTTTCTCATTGAAGAGTGTAACTTACCTGCTACTAAATATACATTAGTTCTAAAAATAAAACCAGAAAATTACAACTTTTTGTACAAACAATTGGTCTGGATTCAGTCTTTGAGTGTGTGACATCATTTCTTGCCTGAGTGTGTATAACAAGTGCTTAACACTAGCCTCTGATAAAGCCTTACTGCTCGCCCACACTACCACAAAAGAGAGTATTATCTACTTTAGTCTCTGCTATATCTCTGGAGACCCACTGGACCCTGCACACTATACCTTTCTTTTGGACAGTAAATACATCGCCAGCTTCCTACATTGGTGAATCAGCAGTGGGGTCTACAACTTTGCATTTGTTGGACCACTTGATCAACACCTGATTTCCTTTCGCTCAAATTCATTTTTTGTATTGATTTTTTTTTCTTTTATTCTTAAGGTTTGTTAGGGTCCTGGTTAAGTCTCTGTCATTTTAAAAGTCTTACAACTCACTGTTGTAGGGGTAGAAAGTGTTCTAGAAGTTTTTGACCTGGTAAAAAAGATCCACACTATTAGTAAAATGACTGATGCACAGAATGTGGTTGAGGAGCTCGACTTCACCCCTACCTCTCTCTAATTATGAGAGAGTTAATATACCTGTGCAAACTTAAAAATGTTCCTGTGGGGTCCCATCCTTCCATGGCAAACCTCATGGAGCTCTTGGCAGATTATGCTAAGGAGCACCCATCTGAGAGGGAAGATCCCACCTCAGAAATAAATGAAACCAGTGATGGAGAAGATCTCATCCTACCACCACCACTGAATAGGGAGAATAGGGCCCCTGACTCTGAAGATAGTACTCACAGCACCTAGAATCCACACAGGTGTCAGGTCTTGGTAAGATCACTGAACCAGCCTCAGTGAAAAGGACAACCTTCTAGCAAGGTTGATGTTGGAGACAGTATTGGATTTGGAAAGTTGTGACCGGTATTACGATGTAGCAATGCATTATCCAGTCTGTGGATGGTGTCTCGGTGAAAGGTAATTGGTCTAATTTTTCAATGTGCAACATGGTATACTTTGCATCTCTGCGTGCCATTTCTGTCTGTCTTTCCCTTTGATCATATTCAGAAAAGCCCGTATTTCATTGAGGTCCTGTAAAACAGCCCAACGTTCATGATTGTCAAATGGTGTTTCAGCTGCCACTGTGCTGATACTATCGCAGTCTGATACCCTTATTCTCACACCAAACCAGAGTTCACAAGGTATACGGCTCCCTAGGGATTTCCTTGTCATGTTGTTAAGTGCCTTCTGGACCCCATATAGGTGATTGACCCAACTGTCACCCAAGCCTAATACCCTTGCTCTAAGTCATAGTTTTTCCTTTCAATTACCAAATTTCCCTCTGGGAGGTATGGGGAGGAGCACCGCAAGGCTACACCCAAACTTCCCGCGGCTTCTATATAAGCCCCAGAGCTAAACGCCGGACCCTGGGCAGAATGTAAATGTGCCAATTGTGTATGTCCCGATAAAGACTCGCAAAACCGTTATAACAGTTCGAGGGTCAACTGAGCGTCAACCGAGCACTTTGGCCAAACCCACAGGAATTGAGCATGAATCCACTACCACCAAGATATACAGATAGGCCCCATCTGATTGTAAGGAGTAGCAGTGGTGAAAATAAACACAAGCTAAAGGCTTGTCTGTGCTGGATGTGCTAAGGTGGAACCTTTCATCTGCTGACATGTCGCATTTAAGAACAAAGTCCTTGGTCCGTTTCGATAGACCTGGCCACCAATAGTGGTGCTTTAGTAATGAAACTGTAGCAGTAATCTGTGCGTGAGCGGAACGCATATCCTCATGTGCAGCTAGCATCACTCCTAATCTGTGATTAATGTTTGGTATTACTCTAGCTCCCACTCCTGGAATCTGAGTATATGGAATGTTTGGTGCATCTAACTTAAACGAGTACTTGAGTGGAAGACTTTTTGGCAGGGCTGATGCTTTGATTGTGGCATTAACTGCCACTATAGTTGTTCCATCTATCCTCGTGCTTGAGAGACTTATTGCAACAACAGCAGCAGTACGAACTGTTGTCTTGGCAGCTTCATCTGCCATGGAATTTCCTTCAGCGTGAACGCCTACGTGTTGATGACTCAATCTATAAATAACGTGAGCCTGTGGCAGGCCTTCTTCTAGCTTAGCCACATGTTCCCAACGCATCTTGTGTTTTACTGTGCAACCTTTAGAATCTCTAAATCCATGCTCTCCCCAATAGTGTAAATATTGATTATAGGACAGCACACAGTAAAACGAATCACACACAATAATTGTGGGGAATTCACAATCTGTATTTTGTAGGGCCAGTATCAGGGCATTGAGCTCTGCCAGCTGCGCACCTAGTGTGTACGTCATGCATGCGCCCTTTTACAATTGTGTATGTCGCGGAATATTGCTGTTTTGTTCCTATGGCAGGTTGTCCGAACCATCGGTATAAATGATGCATTCAAATACATCAAGAGGCAAAATTTCATTCGGCAGAGGATATTCATGTTTGTACTGCAGAAATGGTTGTGTTTGTAGAGTTGAATCTGTAATCTACATCTGTTGCAATGAGAGAAGTAGCCCATTGAATCCATCTGGGATGTAAAGCTTTTGCAATTGGAACGCTTTCTTTGGTGACGCCTCTCAGGTCGGTGCCGGGGTCATGACAATTATGCGTTTCCCCTGCACTAGTGCTCTCTCTCTTTCTGTCTCACTACAGCAGTCTGTAACTTTGTGAGTATTTTCTCAGTGGATGTAAAACGCATTTCAGAGTCTGTGTACAAATTTGATTTGTAAGCAATGGGTACTCTATTGCCTTCATTGAAAGTAATATAGGTGTAACCGGTTGGTCGAGCGACTACGCGGATCACCAGGTTAGTAGTGTTGATACGCATATGTAATGGTCTTGAAGCAATCATGTTTGCTTGTATGGAAAGTAAAATATCTGTATGTTCCTGTGTCCAATGATGCACTGAAAAATCAGGTTTAATTAAGTCGTAGAAAGGTTTTACTTGTTCTGTGTAATCCAAACTGTAAATTCTGCCAAAATTTAAAAATCCTAAAATTGATGTAATCTTTTCAGATTAGTTGGAGGTTGGAGCAGCACACATTTTTCTAAAAAATTGTCTGCCAGGCTTTTCCCTTCACTTGACAACTCCTGTTCCAGGGACAGTACATTAAGGTGGGCAATTTTTGATTTTTTTTAAAATAAATTTGTAGCCCAAGTGAGCAAACCCAAGAATTATGTGGTTCACCCTAGCTAAGTGTTCCATTAATTCATAGTCTGTCAAATAAATGTCGTCTACGTAGGACAATGCCTCTTCATCACAATTTTGAAGTAACTCTGTCAGTCTGGCTAAAAACAACCCGGGGTTGTTCTTATACCCCTGAAGTAATCGACAAAATTAGGGTTGGGATCCTAGCGCTGAGAATGCTGTCAAATACCTGCTCCCAGGTTCTATATTTTGACAGTAAAATCCATGTGAGATATCTAATGTTTTGTATTTTTCAGCACAATGTTATTCATAAGTGCAGCACTATGTGCGTTTTGAACTGCAAATATGTGTGTGGAAGCATTCAAATGTCTATAGTATAAGACTAGACAGTATGAATTATCGGGTTTCATTACCGGAAATAAGGGATTATTCATAGATAAGGTGCAGTTCTCTATCACCCCTGGTATTCAAGTTGATCTAGGATCTCCCCAAATTGTTTCTTTGTTTCATGTTTTATTGGCTATTGTCTCTGTGGTTGAGGAATTAATTTTAAGGGGATTTTGTGATGAGGTGACTCATTATCCCACCCAGCATGGTTTCTGTGAAGTGCAGGAGCTAACACTCACTCCTGCGTGTATGAATTTTTAACTGATTCTGGTACAAGGTCAGAGAAAGCTGGTAAAATTACGTCTTCCCCTATTGGGAACTCCATTAAGAACTCAGGTAGCCAATTTTTTTCAGTCAAAAGAATGTTGTAACCATATGTCTGGTTCTCCCAAAACAGACCCTTCACTTGTCTGGGCATGCCCCCTTCCATTTGGAGGGTTATTTCGTAGAAACAACACTTACCCTTAAAACAGGTGTTTCCACCATGATCTGCTCCGTCAGCAGTACTGCCACCAGATAATCCATCAGGTTACAGCGAGCTATTGTGACTTCTGTGGCACTGTCCAGCATTGTCACTTTCCATTCCCTGTTAAGAAGCAGGGTCCTCAGTAACATGGGCATTTCTAATTTTAATTGCGGCTACCTTTTTCTTTTTAAATTGAGGTTTCGAAGTTTTTTGTTCCTGTTTAATGATGTAGTCTGAAGTGCGATGTGTGCCTTTTCAGCTTGACTCGCTCTTCCGATCTGTGCTCTGTCCCGTCTGTCTCTTTCCGAATGTTTTACGGTTCACTCCTAAAAGGAACGAGAGGAACGTGTATCAGTATCCTGATACCGGTCAGGCTTTCTAATATTGTCATGATTTCTTAAATTGTATTTCCGCTCGGTGTGTTCTGTTGAGTAGACCCACCCCGTGACTGTGTTTTGTTTATTTTTTTGTTTGTTATCCCATGTCTTCTTGGAAGAATTGGATGCCTGATTAGAATTACTTTTCAGAATTGCTCTTAACTATTGGTTTCCCAGGTCTTTCTCCCAGATTATCGCTACCTAGTGATGATATGTTGCATCAATAATCTTTGGCAATTCTCGCTTGTGCTGTGCAGGAGTGTACTCCCTCAGGTGTTGGCATAGAGCCACTGCTGCTACCGCCTCCCCTTTGATGTTACTTAACATATTTGCAAATACATGGGCAAAATTGCCCATTAGTTTCATCCCCAGGTCCAAGACAGGCTCTGCCCCGTACTTATTTTGTATTTGTTTCAATACATCTGATAATACTGCTACTGAAGGGGTACCATGAGTTTTAGTGTGAACTGCAGCGAAGGTTGTACCCCAAGGGGCACAGTTTTCTATTGGGCGAGCCATCCCCATCGGCAAGCAAATTGTTAATATCCTATGCTTTTCCTGCGGGACCATATGGGGAAAAAGCACTTCAAGCTGAGCTATCTTATGCCCTATCCAGAACGGAATTTGCTCCCGACTGGTGGGAATCCTTCCCATAACGGCATTCAGCGTTTGGGGATGGATACCCGTAGTAGCCAATTGAGGTTGTGCAGCCTGAGCAGCCCTCGCAGGCTGAACGGTCAGTGTTCTCATTATGTATTGTGGAAGATTCCTGTAAGTGTTTACTAAGTCTCTATACACGCATTCCTGCTGCTGGTAGAGTAGCAATGTTTGGCTGCATTGTGTAAGAAGCTAAGACCGGCCAGGTTAATCCTTCTTTCCTAAGCGGACCGAGTCTCATGTGTTCTGTGGTATGGGGTAGTGTGCCTTTAAGCAAATTATTATGTGCTTAGTAAGTTAACAGGGCTTCCATGTCCACGTATGAAAAATATTTTTCAGGTGGTTCATCTTCAATGTAGGTGTGAAACAACTGTGTGCATGCATCTGCAGGCGGTAATTTAACTTAAGAGTAGAATACATCTTTTCTGAATTCTTTGTGTGCCTCAACCACAAAGGTAACATTTCCACCTGTTGCCGGGAGTCCATGTTGTAATAATTTCATAGTAACTGCGTGTCTGCAATTTTCAGTAATATTTAGAGCAACTACCTGCTCTTCAATGTCCTCACCTGCTTGTTCGGTCATTGTTAAAAAAAAATATATATATATATATATATATATATATATATATATATATATATATATATATATATATATATATATATATATATATATATATATATATATATATATTCACTGAAAAAACCATAGGTTATAGACCATATATAGTTAGGAATTAGCATTTACAAAACCTTATTTTACTCACACAAAACCATTGAAATTCCATATATAGTTAGTTGCACTAACTATATATCGCGCACCCGCAATCCACTGCTGATGATGTCACATATTACATCATTCATGACATGGTCAGTGACATCACTGATATCACTGATGACATCATCTAGTGTCTGTGTGTTTTTGTAAAGTTTAAATACGTTTTACATATTGAAGAATGACTGGATGGATGGAAGACTGAGTGTGTGTGTGGCTGGCTGGGAGGTGTGTGACGCTGTGCATATCAATGTGTACTTCTATCAGTGATTGTATAAGAGAGTAAGTATGTGTTAGTATATGTGTGAAAAGTATGGTGTTCTGTGTTTAACTATAGATGAGGAAATCGAAGTGTGATTGATTCTTCACAGGACTGACTAGGTGTATGAGTGCATATGATAGTGTTCTAATAATAACTGACTGTATGTATGAGTAATTGTATGGGTGAATGAGTGAATATGTGTGTAGACGTACGAATCAGTGAGTGCGTATGTAGTAACTGGTATTGGTGTGTCATGATGTCATCAGTGATGTCATTTGAGATGTCATCAGTAATGTCATTTCAGATGTCATCAGTAATGTCATCAGTGATGTCACTGAAGTATGGTGTTCTGTGTTTAACTGTATAGATGAAGAAATGGAAGTGTGATTGATTCTTTACAGGACTGACTTGGTGTGTGAGTAACTCCATGGATGAGTGGCAGTGTGTGACTGTCTGTATAGGTGTATGAGTGCATGTGATAGTGTTGTAATAATGAGTGACTGTATGTATGAGTGATTGTATGGGTGAATGAGTGAATGTGTGTGTAGACGTAGGAATCAGTGAGTGCGTATGTAGTAACTGGTATTGGTGTGTCATGATGTCATCAGTGATGTCATTTGAGATGTCATCAGTGATGTCATCAGTGATGTCATTTGAGATGTCATCAGTGATGTCATCAGTGATGTCACTGACCATGTCATGAATGATGTAATATGTGACATCATCAGCAGTGGATTGCGGGTGCGCGATATATAGTTAGTGGAACTAACTATATATGGAATTTCAATGGTTTTGTGTGAGTAAAATAAGGTTTTGTAAATGCTAATTCCTAACTATATATGGTCTATAACCTATGGTTTTTTTAGTGAATTTCAATGGTTTTTTAATAGCAAATATCATAAGCGGTCGAATGTCAAGTACGTGGTAAGTGAAAACATTTTCGTTTTTATGCACACTGATCTGCTTTGAATGGTGCCCCCCCCCCCCTCATTTCTATTAGGAGTACTCTCTCTTTGCAGATAGTGAAAGGTAGTTAACGCAGGCCTTTGCCCCCGTTGTAATCCATCGTGCCTGCTTCTCTCTCCATTTGATTGATTGTTATCCAAGTATTTACTGTTTTAGAATTAGTTCTCTTTGGTTCATTCTCTATTTACAAACAAACACAGAGTCGCAATACTCTGTTTAGTCTTTGCAGATAACGAAAAATCGTGTAAAAAAAAAAGAAAAGGAATCGAGCAAAATCAGTAGGCCACTAATGGGATCTCTTTTTGACCTCGCTAAAATAGAAACATTAGGAACAACCCCTCATGACAAATACAAAACTAGTGAGATGAACTGAACTCCACACAATGATGGCTGCAAAACAGCTCGGCTCCGCCACCCACCCCGCCCAAAATAACGATAAAGAGCGGCTGCCATGATTGGTTGCGGAATGGCCACGACGGAGCTACGAAATGGTGCTGCTCTCATGCTAACCCCAGCTTCAGTCTGAAACATCCAGAAACACTGTAGACTACCAATTCGATCAGTTCCGGTAGCGCCCCAATGTAACCCGGTAGAGAAGAACTAGCCCTCCCCTCTTTGACTGATGGTTCTTGTTGCCTGTCCCTTCTGTTGTCATTTAACAAAACTATTTAGCCTGCTGAAAGGGGTTGTGTTCCGACCGCTGGTTGGTGGAGACATTTTGACTATATTCTGGACCTGCGTTGTCGCGTAATGCGTCATATGACGCGCCGCGTTAGCGCATCCGGAAGTCATCCGGGGCGCGCAGCGCGTAACGTAAGCATAACAAGTCATGTGACTTGTTAATAAAACTTTTCATTGGTTCATTTTACTTTTCTTATTGTAATGATGAAAGGCTTGGTCATATGACCTAAAAATTACGCTTTTTATTACTTCCGAACATTATTTTTTCTTAAATATATGTTATAATGTTCCAGGCTAATGTACTTTCCCGGAAAATTTACAACTGTCCTGCAAGTAAAATATATTCTTTTTTCGAGAAAAAGAGCGTTTCTTCGTCCCATGACGGAGCCGTTGAGCAAAAGAGGGTCGACCTGCTGTCTTAGTCGCCGATACGCCTGAATATGAGATTCTTATCGATCACTTTATGTTGCAGGAATAGAAAACACAACAGCCCTTGACCATTTATCTTTACTGCGTTCCTTCGTATTATACCTTTTACCCTTCATGTAATTGGTCTGCTTTATTTCACTTGCCTTTTAATGATTCTAAAACAGTGACTATTATTAAAAACTTTACCAATGTATATACTACTACCATGTTTTCTTTTAAAAACCTTTATTGTGAAAATTTCATTATACAAATACGAGCCTATAACCACGTGGGCCTGCCACGGAGCAAACTGTAATCGTATATGATGAATAGACATTTACACTGTAGAGGAACGTAACGGGCGGGCCATTAGGTTGCAAGAACTAAGGTGTCTAACAGTTACGGAATCGGTGGACGTACATTTTATAATTAAAATACGACAGGGCCAGTTACAATAAAATTATCTAGATATACATTTGCGGGCAAGTACCATGGGTGACGTTAATTCGAACTTTCAACAGTACAGTAATCAATAACACATCAGAACTTAATATCAATAGGGATGTCGAAATATTCAATCAATTCTCGTCCCCGCCCGCCATGTGCTTTAAAACTGCATACGTATCTCGTGATTTCAAGGTTCTGCAACCAGTACACAACAAGGAGTTACGAGTCCCATTTATTCCGGCGCCATTTTGGGCGAGGACGGGCAGGTCCAGGATATAGTCAAAATGTCTCTACCAACCATCGACTATGATGATGTTCATATGCTGTATTTATTAGAGTAACACTCATCTGTCCACATGAAATTAATTTGCCACAATCTAAACATGTCATTTTAATCTTTCCAAAGTTCTTCTAAATATTTGGGACCGTTTCCCTTGCCTCTGAAGCTCTCAGTGCCACTTCTTTGATTAATGTACTAGCAGGTCAGGGGTTCTCCTCCAAATCTCTCTTTTATGCAGCACTATAATTAATTGGTGCCACCTCTCCATATGACGATGCATGGTATAGTTACCACAACTATATTTTTTTTCGGTTCCTCTGGAGAGTTTATCGTGGCAGATGAAGCGTGTAACGTACCGGGCATTTACCTTTTTTTGCATGTACAGGAAAGGAAAAAAAATCGAGCGTCCGAGTTCTAAGGTGTCCCAGGGCCATTTTAGTGGACCAGGCCCAAATCCAAAGAACAGGCCGCCATTTTGAGAGTCCTGTTGCAGCCGCCTGTCGCTGTAGCATCAAGAGCAGCCGAAACTCAGCTGAATGGCAACTGAAACGGTAAAGGGGCGCCCCACTACAGCAGACGAGCCTCCACCTAGGAAGGCCCGTTCACGCCGCCTCCCCCCCCCCCCCCCTTCGGGCACCCCACGCCGTTATTCGGAGCAGTATTGTAGGATGGCCACACCAGTGCGGCAACTTGCTAGACATCACCTCGGTGGTAACCGAATCTCAACGCCTTGTGGTGTCTTCTATTCAGAAAACATTGTTATGCTGCCTTCGACCTATTCGCCGCAAGTGCGCACACAACTCAACTGCATAGCTTGCTAGACACCACCTCTGTGCCATCCGGATCTTGGAATCTCAGCGCCTTTTGGTGTCTTCTCTTCAGAAAATATTGTTCCGCTGCCTTTGGCCCCATTCGCACATCGGTCCGCTACTGACGCCATCTCACAGGCTAATGGGGCGCCCCACGCCGACTTTCAGCATTGTAGGATGACCACACCAGTACAGCAACTTGCTAGACATCACCTCGGTGCCATCCGGATCTCGGCGCCCCACTGCAGATGAAGTGCCTCTCAACTATGAAACCACCACGGTGACATCCGGATCTTGGCGCGTTGTGCTGCCTTCGGCCTATTCGCACATCGGTCCGCTACTGACGCCATCTCACAGGCTAATGGGGCGACCCACGCCGAGTTTCAGCATTGTAGGATAACCACACCAGTACAGCAACTTGCTAGACATCACCTCGGTGCCATCCGAATCTTGGCATCTCAACGCCTAGTGGTATCTTCCATACAGAAAATATTGTTACGCTGCCTTTGGCCCCATTCGCACATCAGTCCGCAACTTAGACATCACCTCGGTGCCATCCGGATCTTGGCATCTCAGCGCCTTGTGGTGTCAGTCAGAAAATATTGTTGCGCTGCCTTTGGCCCCATTCGCACATCAGTCCGCTACTGACACCATCTCACAGGCCAACAGGGCGCCCCACGCCGACTTTTACCATTGTACGATGGCCACACCAGTGCCACAACTTGCTAGACACCACCTCGGTGCCATCCGGATCTTGGCATCTCAGCGCCTTGTGGTGTCTTCAAATCAGAAAATATTGTTGCGCTGCCTTTGGCCCCATTCGCACATCGGTCCGCTACTGACGCCATCTCACAGGCCAACGGGGCGCCCCACGCCGACTTTCAACATTGTAGGATGGCCACAGAAGTGCGACAACTTACTAGACATCACCTCGGTGCCATCCGGATCTCGGCGCCCCACTGCAGATGAAGTGCCTCTCAACTATGAAACCACCACGGTGACATCCGGATCTTGGCGCGTTGTGCTGCCTTCGGCCTATTCGCACATCGGTCCGCTACTGACGCAAACTCACAGGCCAACGGGGCGCCCCACGCGGACTTTCAGCATTGTAGGATGGCCACACCAGTGCGGCAACTTGCTACACACCACCTCGGTGCCATCCGGATCTTGGCATCTCAGCGCCTAGTGGTGTCTTCTATTCCGAAAATATTGTTGCGCTGCCTTCGGCCCCATTCACACATCGGTCCGCTACTGACGCCATCTCACAGGCCAACGGGGTGCCCCACGCCGACTTTCAGCATTGTAGGATGGCCACACCAGTGCGGCAACTTACTAGACACCACCTCGGTGCCATCCGGATCTTGGCGCGTTGTGCTGCCTTCGGGCCTATTCGCACATCGGTCCGCTACTGACGCAAACTCACAGGCCAACGGGGCGCCCCACGCCGACTTTCAGCATTGTAGGATGGCCACACCAGTGCTGCAACTTGCTGGACACCACCTCGGTGCCATCCGGATCTTGGCGCGTTGTGTTGCCTTCGGCCTATTCGCACATCGGTCCGCTACTGACGCCGCCTCACGTGCCAACGTATTTTCTCCGCATTTTATACCCTATGCCGCATAACAGGTCATGTGACTTGTTTATAAAACTTTTCATTGGTTCGTTTTACTTTTGGTTTCCTAATGATGGAAGGCTTGATCATATGACCTAAAAACAACACTTTTCATTGGATGAAAACTTTTTTTTTTCCCCAAACGATGAAAGCCCCACCTTGTTTCTGGATGTTTCAGACTGAAGCTGGCGTCAGCATGAGAGCACCACCATCTCGTAGCTCCGTCGTGGTCATTCCGCGAGCAATCATGGCAGCCGCTCCCCACCAGAAGCCTGCAGGAGTCGGGGCCCCCAAAACTTTTGATGAATTCTCAAGGCGGAGGAGACGCTTTCGAGAATGGGGTCCAAGACCTAGCAGACAAGCGTCCGATTTCCAAGGTGTCCCAGGGCCATTTCAGTGGACCAGGCCCAAAAAGGAAAGAGCCTGCCGCCATTTTGAGAGTCCTGTGACAGCCGCCTATCGCTGCACCGCAAGAGTGGGCGCAACTCAGCTGAATTGCGGCTTTTGACACAGTGGACCAAAAACAGACGGAATGGCAACTGAAACGGTAAAGGGGCGCCCCACTACAACAGATGACACTCCACCTGGAGAGGCCCGTTCACGCCGCCTCCCCCGGGGCGCCCCACGCCGTTATTCGGAGCAGCATTGTAGGATACCAAAACCAGTGCGGCAACTTACTGGACATCACCTTGGTGCCATCGTTCTGCTGCCTTGGAACTATTCGCACAACAGTTTGCTACTGATGACCCACCCCCCGCGACGCCCCACGCCGGAAATCTGGACGTTGTGCTGCGTTGGGACTATTCGCACAGCCGACCGCTACTTCGTTGTTTTTCCCTAAAAATGTTTATATGTTATTACTATTTTTGTTTTCTTGTATATATTTATAAATTATTAAAGTTTTATAATCTTACTACTTTGTCGGAGTGCTATATATTTTTAATGTGACACATAATTGTAAAAACTTTGATGTACAAAGAGTCATCCCTGGAATCTTCCGCTTCAGGCTCGGTCCCCTCCCCAATCACAATACAGGATGGTTTTCAGATAATAGCAACGCTTCTGCTGTGACGGATCTCATCGAGTGTGGGCCTTGATCTACTATAACTCCTTTGAAGAGGGGTGATTCTTTACAGCTGGGGCCATAAACTACATCTGCAGGGCTAGCTGATAACCTAGGACCAGCCTGGACAATCGGACACAGAGGAAAAGGAGTGTCAGAGGGTGCGGTAGTGAATAGGGCGAAAGGGAGGTGTCGGGCAGGCACAGGGTGTGATTCTCAGGGAAGAGCAGCGCAGATGGGGGGAGGTTTATTACCCATGCATAAGACAGAGAGCGGGGGTGACCACTGCCTGGGGGAGATGCTTGCGAGGGTGGGGAGCCATGCTAAAGATCGACAGCGTGCACAGAGTGGGTCTGGTCAAGGCATCTAAAATGGCTGCCGTGCACGACAAAAGTGTGGCATTTGAAAAAAGACAAGATGGCGCAGACAATGTTTTTCAACACTTCCTGATTTCCTTTGAATCGAACGTTAACAGACGTTGGGGCATATTACCAAAGTTAAGCGATATTTATCCCTAACGATGCTTAGCAACGATTTTTTTACCGCTAAGCATCGTCAGAAATTATCGCAGATAAACCTTGCTATTATCAAGGTTTATCGCAAATACGATAAAAAACGACCGCAATGCATTAATATCGCTGAAAACTCAGCGATATTCATGCATTACCGAGCTAATGCTCTTAGCCATGTTATCCACCTCCCATTGGATAACATGGCTAAGAACTGCTCAGGGCAGGTGCTAGCTTTAGGAGATATTCGCGCTTATCTCGAATATTTCACAAGTTGATAATAGGAGATAGCGATGTTAGCGACTGTTGCCCACTTTGCATGTCATTAGTGATAAATATCACTCACATGCAAAGTGGGGCCCAAGATGGTCGCTATCTCGTACTAGCCGTCGCTAACTGGTGTTAGCAACAGCTAGGTAATACAGATATAATTTTATCTCCGCGAAGCGGAGCGCTGTTACAGATATATATCTTGTTTTTGAACGTTAATTTCTCAAAATGCACTGAAGCACATATATTGAGACCTAGCAAAGGCACATCGAGCTACCAGTCCCTACAATTTTGCCAAGTTTCGTGCAAATCCATTCAGCCGTTCGATTATTATTATTATTTTTTTTTTGCCCCGCGGGGCCCTTTTAAAACCTCCACATCAAACCTAAGAGGTCAAGGAGGATCTACTATGCCCCCTTATGGTCATTTGCCCCTTCGCTTTGGCCTCCTCTTGTCTCTCGATCCTACCGAGAGACAAGATGGCGGCCGCTACGGACTGTTTGGAATGTTTACAGACACCGGAGAGCCAATCAGCTTCGCTTCGCAAAGCTCCGTAACGCGAAAAGTACGCGAAGCGGTGCGCTGTTACAGATATATATCTTTTTTTGAACGTTAATTTCTCAAAATCCACTGGAGCACATATATTGAGATCTAGCAAAGGCACATCGGGCTACCAGTCCCTACAATTTTGCCAAGTTTCGTGCAAATCCATTCAGCTGTTCGATTATTATTATTTTTATTTTTTTTTGCCCCACGGGGCCCTTTTAAAACCTCCACATCAAACCTAAATGGTCAGGGAGGATCTACTATGCCCCCTTATGGTCATTTGCCCCTTCGGTTTGGCCTCCGCTTGTCTCTCGATCCTACCGAGAGACAAGATGGCGGCCGCTACGGACTGTTTGGAATGTTTACAGACGCCGGAGAACCAATCAGCTTCGCTTCACAAAGCTCCGTTGCGCGAAAAGTCCGCGTACTGGAGCGCTGCCCGGTCCGCTGTTACAGATATATATCTTTTTTTAAACGTTAATTTCTCAAAATCCACTGGAGCACATATATTGAGACCTACAAAAGGCACATCGGGCTACCAGTCCCTACAATTTTGCCAAGTTTCGTGCAAATCCATTCAGCCGTTCGGGCTAAAAGTGAGGCCAACCGCCCTATGGAAAACTCAATGTTAAAAACACGTTTTGGGACCCCCCTTTTTTCTCTGCCCCCCCTTGACAAACCCCCCCCAAATTTCCAGGGGCTGCTCAGAAACAAAATGTTCCATTTTCCTGAAAATTTCAGCCAATTCCGTCCACAAACGCCAAAGTTATTAGACATAGAATTTTCAAAAATCCCATAGAGAAAAAATCCTAACTATATATACCTACTGGCGACCGCCAGTAGGTAATATATATATATATATATTATAGAGATATGGTATGCACAGTTGGCAAAACTTTTAATCTTTTAATCCTTTAAGCTTGAAATATCCTTCAGCCAATACATAGGGTATACCTACCCAGCAGAAATGGATTTATTTCCCCTCCCACTTCGGACGTCTTCGGTTTAAATGCGAGTAGGGGTCCCTGAGAAAGCACGACTACTCAGACTGTTAAATAAGAACCCAGCCAATGTTGGCGTGCCATGTCGTGTAGTTCCTACTAATCCGTAGGATCTGCACGTTTGTTGGACAACATAAACTAAAGGCTTGGTGTCTAGACTGACTCCAGCCCCCGGCTGAATAAGTTTGCCAAGAGACCAGCCAGCTCATAGTGCCACCGTAAGCCCACCTATCCTTATGAGGGAGCGAATGGTTTCTGGCAATCACTGAACATGACAACCCTGACCCCTCAGGGATCGTGGAAACAGTACAGAACCTTTTGGTCAATCTTTTATACTTACTTATTCTCAGAGAGGTGTACAAGGTGGGACATTTACGATAGATTTATTGAACCAACGTTCTTCATGTATAAAATACATGTGCAGCAATGATTATTAGACCAAAGCAGATAAGTGATTGTGAGCACCAAAAGTGTAAATAGTAGATACAGTTCTACCATGGTACTAAAACAATGTATACATGCATGCATAAAAGACAAGGCAGTAATTGAACATACTCCTACTAAGCGAACCCTAAGTGTACCTAGAGTCTGTTTAGGTGTGGAGCCAATAATCCCCTCAAGGGACGATCCAACCCCCATTACCTGGTGGGAGAGAATGAAGGATCCTGTCTTGGTCACAAACTGGACACTCCTCACTAGATGTCAGACCGCTATGTGATGAAGTCTCAGCATGCAAGGACCCTCGGTGTCTACTTATCTATCAGGATGCTCACCTTTTATAATCGAAATCAGCCTTGAGATGTGTGTATTTAAGTGATGTTATGGATAACTAATTCTGCCAGTCCCCGGTCCACCGCAGCGTGTGCTGTTTGTGTGGAGGGATGTGGTTCTGCCCTCCTCCAGACATTTCCGCTTCTGGGGGATATTTAAACAGGGTGCTTGACCGGCCGCACAGCACTAGGTAGCAGCGCATTCACTAGCCGGCGCCTGCATTATTTCATTGAGTGCTTAGTTTTTAAGATATTGTGGCATTTGTACAATTGTTTTTAAACCCTCCTCACCTTTGCGTGCTGCTCCCCGCCCTCCTCCACACATTTCCGCTTCTGGGGGATATTTAAACAGGGTGCTTGGGGGGTGTGGCCAAGATGGCGGCGGAGTAGGACGTGTCTTCGGTCCCTCAGGCGCCACAAATCTCTTAGCTTTGTTTAGCCCCTTCTTATGCACCCATCCATGCTTGAAATTGTGCCTGGGAGGCCCCGGGTGCTGTGTGGCGGCGTTCAGCACCTCTATTCTATCGTGTGGCCGGAGTGAGGAGTGGCGCTGCTAGGCCTAGGCGGGAGACGAGCCGGGGGCTCTGTTGGACGCCAGTGCTGAGTGACGGAGGAGAGGTGCGGCCTACCCCGGGATGCTGAAGCGGCAACAGCGAAGGTTCTGGAGACTGTTACCGGGCACCTCGCAGCAAGGGGCCGCAAACGAACTGGCGCGGGAGTATTCTGAAGGTGCCTGGGCCGGGCGACTCCCCGCTGCGGACTGGGGGCTTTGCTGGCGCCTGCCGCGGCCTGCCTCATTTGAAGGCGGAGAGTGCGTGGAGGCCCGCGCAGGACGGTGTTCACCGGCGCGAATCTGCAGTCTGCCTGGAGCTGCTGAGAACGTGAAGAGGGGAGGAGCGGCCCGGGAGCGAGAGGCAGTGCCCCGGCCCCGGCGGGGGGCGAGAAGGACGAACCGGTGGTGTGGTCCCCTGGAGTGCGGTGGAGCTGTTTAGATCGACGGGGCCTAGCCGGAGGTGATGAGTGCAGCGGGCTGCAACTTAAGGCGGCTGCGGTGGTGAGATCCCTGCTTTGCAGGTGAGTGCTCCCTCGCGGTTTCGCTCTCTTGCCTGCATCGGTGAAGGTGAGAGGCGCGTGGGTGACCCCTGAGGGTTAGCAGTGTCTCGGTCCGCATTTCAGCCGACGGGGAGGCTTGGAGGAGAGTGCGACTGAGTGGAGGTCGCGGACTGTGGTGTGAAGCTTTCCTGGACTTGGGTGGGGTTGGCCATTAGCAGGGCCGGAGGCTCCGCTTGCGGAAGGTGCCTCTTTGCGTCCCCAACCACCACTACTGTCTGAGCGCGAGTTTCTACTCGGCCCACGTTTTGGCGGGAACCGCGCTACCGTCCGTTGTAAGGCCTGCTGCTTCCACATCGCGGTGGCGATCTATGCGACATATCTGCTAACCGAGGGTCCTTGATCTGTGCCCTGCTACCTGGACACGGCTGTACTTGGAGGTGGTGCTTTCCAGGCGCTTGGCTACCGTTGTGCAGGCTGGTCTGCTTGTTGATTCCACGGAGGGTCCTGAACTGTAGTTGGCAAGGACGTTGCTTGGCTCTTCGAGGTTGTGGCCCCTTTTACCGACGCATGGAGCTGCGGGCTGCTGGGGAGCGACAGGGTGCGGAGCAGTCTACTGGGTCGGAGCCGGCTGTCGACGCTGTCAAGCACCCTCAAGCATGCAGCCGTAAAGTACAAGACACGTCGAGGCCCCCGTTGTGAGCCACCGGCGGAGTTAGAATGGCCACGGCCAGGCTAAAAAAAGATAAGCTACCAAAGGACAGCACTCAGAAGCCCTCTCTGCAGTCTACCTCGCTGCCCATTACGAAATCCCCACGTCAGCGCCAGCGACCAAAGCATTCATGCTAGAGTTGTTTGCGGCCATTAAGGAAGATATAACGGAACTACATTCCCAGCTGGCCTCGGATATGAGGGAACTGCGACGGGATGTGGACAATGTAGGGGAGCGAGTTGCAACTTTAGAGGAGCACGATCTGGGGACGGCAGAGGATATTCACAGGCTGCAACAGGATGTGCTCCGTCTCACGGAACAGAACTTAGACCTCCAGTCCCATGCCGAGGACCTGGAGAACAGGTCTCGGCACAATAACATTCGGATCAGAGCAGTCCCGTGGAAGGGGGAAGGTGCGGATCTGAGAGAGTATGTGGAGGCCCTCTTTAAGCACGTTTTGAATGAGGAGGATTTGCAGGAGATCAAAATGGACCGTGTACACCGGGTGGGCTCACCGAGGGGACCCAAGTCCCCTCCTCCGGACATCCTTGTCTGTGTGCATGACTTTCAACTTAAAGAGAGAATCCTGAGGCGGGCTCGTGACCTCGTTCATCCAATTCCGGGATCACCACCCGGTGTTGTTCCAAGACTTAGCAGCCTCCACATTGCTAAAACGAAGGGACTTTAAGCCTGTCACTACCTACCTGAGGGAGCAGGGGGTCCCCTACTCCTGGGGGCACCCGTTACGGCTTATCTTCAAGTGGAAGTCCAAACTGGTTCAGGTCCGGTCCTTGGATGCAGCTCGTAAAATTCTGGGCTTGGAAAGACCTGCTACCCCGTCTGAGACCGGCAGCTCCCCTGACAGACGTCGACGGCGCTCAGCGGAATGACAGAAGCCGGATCGGTCGTTAAGCCTGAAGGAGAGGGGAGAAGCAGTGGCCTCGGTGGCCTTGGTGACGGACGCTCCCGGAGATGCCTGAGGCTTCCATCCTTTAGCTGGGCCTTTTAAGGACTCTGCTTGGCGCCAGAGGGATCCGGATGAGGACCATCTGCGTCACCTGTGAGTGTCTTTGCCGAAGGGAATGTCCTGCATCAGGAACCTGGTATGGGGTTGGTGGGTGCCGTTTTCCCTTGCCTTTGGGGCCTGTTTGACGGACTATCGTCTATCCATAATCCTTGTGTTGTTACGTTCTGAGCCTTTTTGGTTTTCCTTTTGTTGGGGGGTGGGGGGAGGGGGACTAGGGTGGTGGGTGGGGGGGGCTCCGCATCAGCTGCAGGGGGGCTTATGGAGGCGGGAGGGGCTTGGTCTTCTCCCACAGGAGTGGATGGAGTGCGATTTTACGTACTACTCCGCGGCGCACAAGACATACGCGCGTCTTGACCACTTTTTAGCTACATCGGCCTTCCTGCCCCACTTATCTGATGCGGACATCCTTCCACGCTCTCTTTCCAACCACGCACTAATAACGGTAAAGGTATCGTTCGTGGGTGATAGACTGCCGTCAGCCGGCTGGCGGCTTAGGCACTCGGATGATGTGGTGACGAAGATTCGGGATACTATTACCCATTACGCGGGTGCAGACCTACGCCATCACTGACATCAAAGATAGCCAGGCGAACCTCCACACCACTGACTCTGCCATTCCAGATACCTTTCGTCACTTTTATCCGTCGCTATACACAAGGGAGGGTACAACACATGAAAACATAGCACAATACCTCGCCGTGTGACTCGGTAGAAGCGCTGGACTCAGAGATCCGCATAGGTGAGGTTATATCGGCCATTTCCAAGCTCAAATTGGCTAAGTCGCCAGGTCCGGATGGGTTCTCTGCCATATTCTACAAAACATTTTGTAAAGAGCTGGCTCCCTTTTTGATCCGTCTCTTTAACTCCTTTCTTGACACAGGGGTGGTTGCTCAGTCCATGACTGAAGCGGCCTTAACGGTTATTCTCAAGACTGGGAAGGAACCAACGAATTGCGGCTCTTATAGGCCGATTTCGCTTCTTAACATTGATGCTAAATTATTTGCGGGAGTTTTGGCGGCGAGGCTTAGTCCTTTAATGGACGGTGTGATTGAACCTGACCAGGCTGGGTTTATACCAACTAGGCAAGGGGCTGATAACACCAAGAGGCTGCTCCATCTGCTGGACCTGGTCCACCGATCTAAGGCCATTCCCCTGTCTATAGATGCGGAGAAAGCCTTCGACCGGGTGGACTGGGACTACGTGTTTGAGGTGCTGAAGGCCTTTGGCATTGGCGGCAATTTTTATGGTGGGTGCTGTGTCTGTATGCGGGGCCCAAGGCGGTGGTGAGGGTGAATGGTTGTAGGTCAGCCCCTTTCCCCATTGCTCGAGGTACGCGGCCGGGGTGTCCCCTCTCCCCGCTGCTCTTCGCGCTTTATATGGAGCCCTTTGCCCAGTGCGTTCGTGCCCACGCCACTATCTCTGGTATCCGCTTTGGGGTGGATGTCCATAAAATAAGTATATATGCGGATGATGTCATCTTAGCGCAGACTGACCCCTACCCTTCTCTACGGTGCTTGTCCACTGAGCTCCTTGCCTTTCACGAAGCGGCGGGGTTTAAGGTTAATTTTGCCAAGTCACAAATCCTTAACATTTCCGTGCCAACTCCTGACGTCGTAGACCTGCAGAATGATTTTGCCTTTCAGTGGGTGCACTCGGATATTACTTATCTGGGAGTGCGTTTAGCCCCGACTCTCGCCAAAACCCTTTCTCTAAACTACTGTGCGCTGGTTGAGCAAGTTGCTAAGTCCCTCTCAGACTGGTCCCGTCTTAAATTGGCATGGTTTGGCTGACTAGCTGCTATTAAAATGACGGTGATCCCCCATATACTCGATCTCTTTCAGATGCTGCCCCTGACACCACCGCCGGGCACGTTGAGACGTATACAGGGCTGCCTAAATACATTCTTATGGGATAATAAGAGACCTCGCTTTGCATTCAAGGTAACCACCTCTCCGAAAGCAATGGGCGGAGTGGGCTTCCCCCTCCTATCTGCGTATTTCCAGACGTCCTGTCTTAGATATGTGGTGGAATGGAATAGGCCTATGTCCAGTAAACATTGGCTGTTTATGGATCAGATGGTGGCCGGCTGCAACATTTGGAGGGAGCTTTGGCTGCCGCGCAAATGCAGAGCGTGGGGGGTTGTACTCCTCCCCAGTTTCGTCCCCGACGCTACGAGCATGGGATCAGCTGGCGCTCTGCAAGGGTTGGACCTCCTTCCCCTCCCCAATGACGCCGATAGTAGATAACCCTGACTTCCCCCCGGGCTGTTCATCCTCCGTCTTTCATCGTTGGCGGGAGAAGGGTTGTAAGCGAGTAGGCATGCTTTTCGATCTAGAAGGACTGATTCCGTTCTCGACACTACGATCGGACTACTTCCCACTGGGTCCAGAAGATGAGTTCGCTCATGCGCAAGTGGCGCACTGAGTAACCCGGCCGGCTAATGTGGCCCTCACGTTGAGACCGCTGACGGCCTTTGAGTGCTGGCTGGTCTGTAAGAAGGACGATCGCAGCCTTATTTCGGAGCTCTACGCCATGATTATGCACAGCCCCCGAACGCAGCGTACAAAGGCGCAGGTACGGTGGGAGACAGAATTGGGGCGCCCCTTGTCGACCAAGGAATGGGAACATGTGTTCTACTGGGCTCATCACATGACCTCTAACACTACAGGAACTGAATCGGCCTATAAAACAGCTACCTATTGGTACTACACCCCAGCACGCGTTAAAGCTTGGGAAAGCGAAGTCGGGCCTCTGCTGGAGAGGCTGTGGGATGTCCGGGAACCTAGTTCATCTTCTATGGCGGTGCCTGAAGTTGGAACGCTACTGGGCAACAGTCCTGGACGAGCTTGATGCTGCTTTTCAGATTACACTGCCCCGCCTGCCCGAACATACACTGCTGGGGCTTCCATGCCCTAAGTTTTTTCCCTTGCGCTCCCTTAGGGGCAAACAAATAGCGTTGGCTCTATTGGCGGCGCGGCAAGTCCTCTTAGCACAATGGGGTTCCCCGGCACTACCTGATGTGAGGGACTGGTTTCAGCGATTGTGGCACACCCTTGCTATGGAGCGCCTTTCCTTGAGTATTGATGGGAAAGGCTCTGAATATGCTACCCTCTGGGCGCCGTTCTTGCAATTGTTATCTAAAGAATTGCGGGAAGTGACATGCCCGAAATACCTGCAGATGCTACAACATATTCCCTTGGAACCTGCTGGGGCCTTCCCGCGCACCTGAAGGCCTCCTAGTTGTAACGAGCAGAGAGAGTCTGACACATGGAGGATAACTGTCGCCTGGATGAGCTGATGTGGAGGGGAGTAGGTGGGGGGAGGGAGTGTGGGGGGGGGCCTAGGAGGGGTGGGGGTACGGGTAGGGGGGTTTCTGTTTTTCGTTTTGGCTTTTTGATTTTCTCCCTTAAAAGCGGTTTCTATGCTTCCAGTGAGATGGTGGTGATTCTTTAGATACGCGGGGTCGGCCTCCGGGATGTAGACCCAGAATCTGTGTTCTATTATAATGTGAATCCGCCCTGCCAGCGAGTTGATGTAGGTAGCTGGGCTGTGTTATAAGATACTCTAATCGCATAATAACAATAAAAAATGTTTGATTCTAAACAGGGTGCTTGACCGGCCACGCAGCAATAGGTAACAGCGCATTCGCTAGCCGGCGCCTGCATTATTTCATTGAGTGCTTAGTTTTTAAGATATTGTGGCATTTGTGCAATTGTTTTTAAACCCTCCTCACCTTTGCGTGCTGCTCCCCGCACTAATTCTGCCAGTCCTCGGTCCACCGCAGCGCGTGCTGTTTGTGTGGAGGGACGTGTCTCTGCCCTCCTCCACACATTGCCTCTTCTGGGGGATATTTAAACAGCATGCTTGTCCGGCTACGCAGCGGCCGCGCCAAAGGCAAGCTAGTCTGCGCCCGACCAGCGCCAGACGCCAGATATGCTGCCAATTTTGGGAAATCACTTCTCACCTACACCTCGAAGGAGTTGCTAAAAGTCAGAACTGTGTCTAGGAGATGCCTAACTCGTGGGTTGGAGGATTTAGAGGATCCCTTCAGCTGCAAACAGTGTGGGCTTACATCTATTTCCCTAGCTGCTGTACGAGACTGCCCTCCTACCCTAGGCAGAGATCTGATATTTTTCACCTAAACTGCCGTTCGTTGGTCAAACATTGTGCTGATGTTTATGACCTTCTAGAAACTGAATCGCCAGATACCCTGTTCTTAACTGAGACCTGGCTCTCTGAAGACTCGGTGGTGATTCAAGGGTTGGCGCTACCTGAGGGTTATGTTATTCATACCCTTAATAGAGACACAAGAGGCGGGGGTTTTGCGGCTGTTGTGAAAATCGGCTACCCCTGTTCCTTTACTAAACAGCCCATTTCGGGCTGTGAATGTGCCTATTTTAAAATCACTTTCAAACCCAACTATACGATGACTGGGCTATTGATATATCGCCCACCGGGTCCTTCTAAAGCCTTTAGAGAAGCATTCATTTATACTGCCTGCATCCTGGCTGCCAATTCTCCTAATTTTACAATCTTGGGAGATTTGAATTTTCATTTTGATAACCACTCAGATGTGGATGTGGCGAACTTGACGGCGGACTTAGCAACCTTGTAGTTGGATCCGCGGGTTTCTGGCCCTACTCATTTGGCTGGTCACCTGTTGGATCCACTGTTTACCAACATCCTGTCCCTCATGGTTCTGCCACTGGTACCTATATCATGGTCTGACCATTTCTTGGTCCCTTTGGCAATTCAGGGTATAGCTCCCAAGCGTAAATCAGACAACCCCCCACTTTTTTAATCGTCCTTGGCATAAGCTTAGGTGGGATCAATTCCATGATCTTCTCTCGAGCTCCGTTCCAGTGTTGCCTAAGGACTCTGACAAGGCCTTTTCAGATTGGATCATTCAGCCGTTGGACAAGCTGATTCCAGCCAAGTCGTCCCCCAATCGTCTATCTAAATTCAACCCATGGTATAGTGAAATATTAGCGTTGCTGCGAAAAAAAAATTAAAAATTTGAAAGATCTTGGAGGAAAGACTTTGATCCTGTATCCAGCGTTCAATATCGGAATGCGGTTATGATCTATCATAATGCAATCCATACTGAACGTGCGGCTTTCTATGCCAGGGAAATTAGTAACAGTACCAATCCAGCGAAAGGCCTTTTTTCCATTGTCTCAGACCTGAAAGGTCAGAAGGGGACAGCTGACCCACTGATCATCTCGAATCAGCAATGTGAGGAACTTGCCTTGTTTTTCTCAAAAAGAAGACATCTATAAAGGCTTCCCCATGGCTGATCTGGACTGCTCGGAACTGTCCAGCAATGGCACTTTGAATATTTTAGAGGTTTTCCCTCAGATTAAACAGGACCGGTTAACCGTTCTTTGTGCAAAAATCAAGTCTGGTTCACCAACTGATCCCCTGAAACCTGACCAATTTAGGAACATTTTACCTATTATCTCTCCCCTGCTTGGCCAAATGATCAACTTATCGCTTAGCTTGGCTGTTGTGCCTTTAGCATGGAAAAAAGCCAAAGTACTGCCATTGCTTAAAAAACCGTCTCTGGATGCCAAAAAGCGGGAAAATTTCAGGCCAATCTCCTTGCTTTCTTGGATTGCTAAAATTGAGGAATCCTATATTAATTTCATTATTTTGGAGCATTTTCGGCGCTTTTGGCGGTAACAGCATCTCTGGGCAGCATTGGACGCAGGACAGACATCGGCACTGATCCTTCTGGATCTCAGTGCCGCGTTCGACACTGTGTCCCATGCTATCCTGCTGCGCCGCTTGGAGGAGGCGGGCATCAGTGGACTTGCAATAAAATGGCTAGTGTCATTACTTTCTGACAGAACCTACCAGGTGATTGCTCCCCCGTTTTCTTCATCGACCTTTCCCATAAAGCCCGGTGTACCACAGGGTTCCTCCTTGAGTCCTCTGCTCTTTAATTTATATGTACAACCTTTGGCTGTATTGGCCAAGAGCAGAGGACTGACTGTGGTTTCCTACGCCGACGATACGCAGCTGGTGGTAGCACTTTCGAGCAACTCCAAGGACCACGCCGCTAAGTTTCAAGGTGATCTTGCGGTAGTTGCTAATTGGATGACATCTAACTGCCTCCAGCTGAATGCTAGCAAATCGGAGGTGTTGCTGGTGGGAAGGGACCAAGGGCTAAGGAATGACCATTGGTGGCCCAGGAATTTAAGTACCTCCCCCCCACCCTCCCCCCCCTAAACAGGTTGTAAAGAATTTGTGGGTGTGGATGAACTCCCAGTTCCCAGTGTCGCTCAGTTTCCAGACGCAGACGAAGAAGGTAGCAGGCACTGTTTCTGTCTATTACGTGGGTTTAAACCCATTTTAGGTTTCTTTGATGCCCCGACTAGACAGATCATTATTCAAGCATTGATTATATCTAGGCTTGACTATGTGAATTCTCTGTATTTAGAGGTGAACAAGGCAGAAATACAGAGAGCACAGAACCCTGCAGCCAGAGCTCTTGTGGGTTTACGCAGTCTGTTCGATGACCAGTACCATCCGCCAGGTTGCCAGTGGCTCAACGGATTGAGTTCAAGGCTCTCTGTATAGCCTTCAAATTTCTGAAGCTCGCATCCCCCAATGTTTTGACGAATTTGCTCTTTGTATGCTCCTTCTCGTCATCTTCGCTCCATGGGCCAAGAGGTCGTTCCATCCGGTACAGAGCGGCAACTCTTTGGAACTCTCTGCCCCCCCATATTTGTGGCCTCAACAATCTTACTGATTTTAGGAAAGCTATTAAAACCTTTCTTTTTCCCACTATGTAGGCTGCCGTCTGTGGTGTTGCTACCGTCTGCGGTGTTGCTACCGTCTGCGGTGTTGCTACCGTTTGCTGTTAGCGCCAGGACGCCCCTTGACTGGGGATGCTGTCACACTCTAAATGTTTTAAATAGAAATAGAACAAGTAGCTAGGCCCGTTGCCCTGTGGATGAAGATAGAGATGACATTTGTACATGGTGCGAGAAGAGACCTCGTACATGATGTTGAGGGCATTGTGATGATGTTGTGCCAAGCTAGATGTGTAAACAAGTTTAGTTTCAGAGAAACAAATACAACATTGTCGCACAAGCAAATATGTGCAAAAGGTCATTGCTGAAAAATTGGACAGGGTAAGAAATGGGCTGATTCGCAACATGGGCCTAACATGGGAATATAACACTTGGACCTTACCAGGTTGAGCCCCTGGGCCCAGGCAGACCCTCTAGGGAACAGTTGTGCCTTGGACAGCAAGTCAGTCCGACTCTTGAGAGCCTGTGAAAGCAAGCTGCTAAACATGAAAAGGAAGATGTCAGTGGCTCCCACATGATCTATTGGGAGGAGGGGCTCCTGTACACTGATGCCAGAGACCCCAAACCTGGTGTCACTAGGAGAGTGGTAGTTCCTCAACTGATTGGGAGTTCTTACTCACTTTGGCCCATGACTCCCCCCTAGCTGGGCACCTGTGCAGCCTAAAACCTGGGTAAGGTTTGCCAGCCATTTCTACTGGCCCCAGGTGTTCCAGAAATTGAAGGAGTTTTTCAACTCCTGTGTTGCCGGTCAAGCCATTGGCAAAACAGTTGCACACCCAAAGGCCCCCTTAATTTCACTACCTGGGGTTGTCTTTTCAAAGGGTAGGTGTGGACATATTGAGTCCACTGTAACCACCCACAGCCTCCGGGAACAAATCCATACTGGTAGTAGTGGATCATGCTACAAGGTATCCTGAAGCATTTCTCCTTGAGACCACTACAGCTCCTGCAGTAGCCAAGGCGCTCATTGGTGTCTTCGCCAGGGTAGGGTTTCCTAAGGAGGTGGTGCCAGACAGAGATACCAACTTCATGTCTTCTTACCTGAAGCACATTTGGGATGAGTATGGAGTGAACTATACATTCACTACCTCTTACCACCCACAAACCAATGGCCTTGCTGAAAGGCTCTCTGAAAAACTCAAAAAGAGATGAATGTCCTCTTTCCACGCTTGCTGTTCACTCAACGGGAGGTGCCTCAGAAAGGAATAGGGGTTTTCACCTTTGAAATTCTGTTTGGCCATTTTGTGAAGAGACCACTCGCACTTGTAAAAGAAGGTAGGGAGAGGCCTCTCCATGAACCTAAATTAGATGTGTTGACCTATGTGCTAGGCCTTGATCCAGGATGGCAGAGTACATGGAAAAGGCATCTAGAAACCTTGAGGTCAGCCAACTGCTCCAGAAGCACTGGTATGACCAAAAGGCTGCACTGGTGAAATTCTAACCAGGGCAGAAGGTGTGGGTGCTGGAGCCTGTGACACCCAGGGCCTTCCAAGACGGATGGAGTGGTCCTTACCCTATCCTTGAGAAAAAGAGTGAGGTTACCTACTTAACCTTGGGCACCAGCAGGCACCCCAAGAGGGTGATCCAGGTAAACCACCTGAAACTCTGTGAGAGGGCTGATGTTTCCATGCTGTGGTCACTGAGGAGGATCAGGAGACATGGAGTACACCTCTCCCTGACCTCCTCTCTTACATCCCCTGTGATGCGTCAGTTGATGGCGTGATCTATTCAGAAATCCGCTCTGCCCAACATCAGGGTGACTGCAGGCAAGTCTTGCACAGAATGCTGAGCTTTTCTCCCTAACTCCTGGGCAGACCCACTGGTGTACAAATGATATGGACACTGGAGACAGCTTGCCTGTTAAAACTAAAATATATCAACAGTCCGACCAAGTTAAGGAGAGCATCAAAGCTGAGGTCAGCGAGATGCTGGAGTTAGGAGTTATTGAACCCTCAAAGTCCCTGGGCCAGTCCAGTGGTCTTAGCCCCCAAACCTCACCCCCAGGGTAAAATAAGAGAGATGAGGTTCTGTGTGGACTACAGAGGACTCAAAGGTGTCACTAAGACAGATGATCAACCCATACCCAGAGCTGATGAACTGATTGATAATTTATCACCACCTTTGACTTGACTACCGGGTACTGGCAGATCAACATGGCCCCAGGAGCCAAAGACAAAACAGCATTCTCCACACCTGATGGGCATTATCAGTTCACTGCCATGCCCTTTGGTTTAAAGAATGCCCATGCCACCTTCCAAAGGTTGGTGAATCAAGTCCTTACTGGGCTTGAGACCTTTAGTGCAGCATATCTGGATGACATTGCTGGCTCTCGCTCCTCCTGGCAGGATCACCTGATCCACCTGGAGAAGGTTTTACATGCTCTGCAGACTGAAGGCCTAACTATCAAGGCATCCAAGTGCCAGAAAGGACAGGGCACTGTTGTTAATTTGGGTCATCTTGTGGGTAGAGGCCATGTACAACCCTTGCAACCCAAGATCCTACCCATTCTGGACTGGGAGGCCCCTACAAACCAGACCTAGGTCAGGGCATTCCTTGGCTTCATTGGGTAATACGGTTTGTGAAGGGATATGGGTCCATTGCGACCCGCGCACAGAACTTACCTCCAAGAAGATGCCCAAGAAAGTGAACTGGACTGTTGGCTGTCAAAATGCTTTTGACACCCTGAAAGAGGCAATGTTCTCTGTACCTATTCTAAAGGCTACAGACTCCTCCAAGCAGTTTGTGCAGACTGATGCCTCTGAGTAGGGATAGGAGCGAGCCTAACCCAGACCAATGATGATGGCCAGGATCAACCTGTTGCTTTTATAAGCAAGAGGCTAATCCCCAGGGATCGGCATTGGAGTACCATTGAGAGTGTTGCAGGCATTCTGCGAAATCACAGAACTATGCTTGAGGCCGTAGAACCTTAGTAGGCAGGGACTGATTCATCCTACCACCTTAGTACCCATGATCCCGGGTCTGACTGGCTATATTGTCTCACTTATCCTCCTACTCACTCACAGAGGAACAAGTGGTTAGACACCCCAGAGCACAACACTCCTGACCCTCTCAGGAATTGTAGTGACAGGACACACCCTTTCTCTTTCACACTTGTACTTGTCCACACTAAGAATTGACAAACACGAGAAACTTTTAAAATATTTATTTTAACTATTGTGCTCTAGTATGCAGTGTATGTGCCACAATAACTAAGAAGATGCCTAACACAAATACGGTCATTCATAGTAAGTAATCCGTAAATCATAAAAGGAGCTGTCTTTGTGTAAGACACTGTTATATAGAAGCAAAGTGATTGTATATCAAAAGATCGCTGGGTGTTTGCTGCAGACCCCGTACCTTAGCATGCACAGATGGAGGGTCTACATCTCAGATGTATTCGTTATCTTGTCAGTGCATGAGCCTGTCTGTGCATATCTATATGACAAATAGTACGTGTTGCCAAACAACTGCTGCATCTGTATGTTTTGTCTATGTGCTAGAGCCTGACCAAAACAGAATAACATGGGGCATTGTTTGACCTTGTCTACGGTCTTTAGACTAAATCCCAGGAAAATACATAACACAAATATAACAGAAAGTTCTGTGTGAACTTACAAAGTGGCACAAAGCACAATACATATGTGTAGTAACATGTGCAAAATAAAGATTTCAGCGTGCTCATGCTAAACGGTAATGGGCCTGCATGGAACACATGACAAGAGGGAGGCCTTTGCTGTGGTCTGGTCCCTGAAGAAGCTAATACCCTACCTGTTTGGGACTCACTTCCAGTCAAACTGACCACAGACCTCTCAGATGGTTAATGCAAATTAAAGGTGAAAATCCCAAACTCTTAAGGTGGTCCATCCGGCAGGGAATAGTCTTTACAGTGGAACACAGACCTGGGACTGTCCATGCCCATGCTGATGGACTTTCCAGGTTCTTCCACTTAGACAATGAAGACCCTCTTGGGTAAGGTTAGTCTCACACCCTTTCGTTTGGGGGTGGAGGGGGGGTAGTTGTGTAGGAAAGTGGCCCTTTTTCGTTGGTTACCCCATAACTTTTTGTCAGATACCTAATGCTAACTTGACTGAGTGTGTGCTGGGATCCTGCTAATCAGCTCCAGCACTTGTGCTCTTTTCCAAAATAGTACCTATAAGTTCCTTGCAAAAGAGACCCCTGGTACCAAGGGCCTTGTGACCAGAGAGTGTATCTGAGGACTGCAGCATGTATTATGCCACCCTCAGAGGCCCCACACTGAACATTTGCACACTGCGAGAGCAGGCTGCATGTTTTGGTGCAGACCAAACTCAAGTCTCCATTGCACACACAACACTGCCTGTGTGCATGCGTAAGTCACCCCTCTAGCAGGCCTTACAGCCTTAAAGGCAGGGTGCACCATACCACAGGTGAGGGCGTATCTGCATGAGCACTATGCGTCCTCAGTGCCTATGCCATTCACAGACATTGTAAGTGCAGTGGAGCCATTTGAGTGCATGGGCTGAGGGTTTGTCAACACGAACTCCACAGCCCCACGATGGCTTTACTGAAGTCTGGGAAGTATGGTATCAAACGTACCAGCACATAAAACCCACACTAATGCCAGTATTGGATTTAATAAAAAATGCACACAGGGGGCATCTTAAGATGCCCCCTGAAAAACGACCCGCTCTGGTGTGCTTTTGACGGGTTCCCAGCCATCTGCCACCATCAGACAGGTTACTGGACCCCTGGGAAGAGAGCCTCCCCTCTCTGTGTCTGGAAACAAACCCCATCCTGGGCAGAGGTGTCATGCCTCCTCCTGATGGATGGGTAGGTTCCTTGAAGAAGAAGCTGGCCCCAACCTTTTGCTGCTATCAGCAACTGACTCCCACCGGTTCTACGCCGCCCCCCCTTTGGGTGAGAGAACTGGTGGGAAAACTTAGCTGGGAAGGGAGGTGTGCCCACCTTTGCCAATCCCACCCCTCAGGTGGGGGAGGTGAGTTGAAGGCCACATCTCAGTCACTGCCATCTTGTATATGGGGGGGGGGGGGATCCCTCCAATCAGGAGGAGGCTTATTCTCCCCTCCCACTGGAGTGTGGCATCCAAGGGGGTGTAGACACCACTGGGAAGGGACACATTGGTTACAACCTGCACACCCCTAAATCTAGTAACTAGGGGCACCTCTGAACCATGCCTCTTCAGATTCAACGTGACCAGAAGAAGGACCGAAGAGCCGTGCTGCAGAAGAGGACGGCGACAACTGCTTTGTCCCCAGCCCTACCAGCCTGCCTCCTGCTATGAAACCCTGTAAGCTGAACCCGACATGTCCTGCAGCCAGCAACCGCCTAAAACCCAGGGGACCTGCCCTGCCTTCCCAAAGAAACCTGATCTCCCGTGGATGGCAGATTAGTCCAACAAAAACCTAAGCCGAGACTCCAGATCCAGCCAAATCCGCAGGTTCTCACCACTCTGCACCTGATGCCCACGGCCTGAGTTTGAGTGGCCCAATACCCCAGCGAGGTCCCCCCTGGCGTTCCTGACCTGTGATCCAGCATTAAATGACCTCCACCAATGATCTCCCCAACACCTGCAGCCTCACCCTGAAGGTTCCCCTCAAACGGGGCCGGGGCTGGAACCGGTGAGAAGAACCTGACATGAAAGGACACGCCTGACCCCGCTGCTCCTGAGTCCTGCAGTGACCAACTGACGGTGTCAAGCAACTCTTCATCTTCCAGTCGTTGATTCCCTTCGTCCAGTCTTCTGGCTCCAGCCTGCAGTCCTTTTTCGCGACTGACGTCCTCCACTGAAAAGCATTGGGCTCACAACACTTCCTGAGCACCCTGCAACCGGCCGCCCCTGCGCTGCTGTGGTGTCGACTTGGTGCTAACCTGGGACTCCCTTTGCCCGGACCTTAAACCTAGGAGCCTGGCTCCTGAAACTGAGTGGTCCGCCTGTGAGCAGCCCCCAACCAAGGTGCCCCATTGGTTAACATTATCACCCTGCACTCTGTACCCGGCTGCCCTAGTGCCGCTGGTCCTGCCCCTTGAGTGCCAACCTGAACCTTGGGGATCTTTGGTTCTACCCCGCAAAACACCAATCCTAAAACAGTTTTAGTCAGCTGTAAACGTCACTTTGTTTTCTCCAAAGGACTGTATTGTGGGTTTTCTCTGACAATTCTTCCAATTGTTAAACTGTCTTGTACTGCTACAAAAGTAACTTGGGGCCCGATGTAGGTGGCCCATTACCGTTGGTAAACCCGAAATTCTGTCAATTTCAGGCTTACCGACCGGTATTGAGCCATTTCTGATGTAGGGGATGATTCGGTTAATACCGAATCGGTATTTACCAAATCATTATTTACCGATTGGGTATTTACCGAATCGGTAAATGGCATGTAGGAAGCACTTTTTAGAGTGCTTATGTGCTGTAAGGATTCGTTATTTACTACCAACTGTTAGTTGGTAGTAAATACCGAATACCTTTGAAAATGAAAATCTGTGCATTTTCAACAGTGCCATGTGGCAGACATACATGCCCTCAGGGCATGTATGTGTGCCACATGTGCACACAAGCACTATTCAGGGGTGCAACAGGGTGTCAATGTGACACCCTGCCACCCTTGAATGTTTCCCTATTTTACCGAATCGGTATTTACCGATTCGGTAATTCGCATTCATTCCTATGGGCCTCGAGGCCCATAGGAATGAATGGGAATTACCGAATCAGTATATAACGATTCTGTAAATACCAAATCGTACCGATTCGGTAATACTTACCGAATATTTATCTACGTAGCATTTACCGATTCTAAAATACCGAATCGGTAAAATTCGGTATTTTAGAAATGGTAAATTTTCATTACCCCGCTGTGCTTCTCTCTCTCTTAATCTGTGGCTCTGTTTGGCGAAGCGCCGGGATGCTCTAGGGTAACCACGCGCTATACAAAACTGTTTTAATAATTACCTACATCTAGCCCTTAGTGCCTTGAAAAGAGTTAACCTGTTTCTAATGTCCGGTGTTGCTTAGAATGTGTTAGGAGTTTGTTTCATGCCAAACTAGAAAAGTAATTGCAAATAATCTAGATGTAATCTCAAGTGTTTTTGAACCACTTACAAAGCATTGTCTCTACTGTAAAAGTAATCTGAATGTTCCTACAACTCCAGTGTTCACTGTTGTTCTGAAAGTAACATTGTTTGAAGAGTTTAACTTACCTGCTACTAAGTATATCTTGTCTCTAGAACTAAAATAGCAACTTTTTATACAAACAATTGGTCTGGATTCAGTCTTTGAGTGTGTGACATCATTTCTTGCCTGAATGTACAGAAAATGCTTAACACTGCTGTTGGACCTGGCCCTTTTGGCAGGTTCACCCCGAAACTTTTTGCTAGCCTGTTTCTGTGACCTGGTGTTGGTGATTTTAGGCCTTTGCGCACTTTTTCACTGTGGTACAGTGTAAAGTGCGTGTGCTCTGTGTATGTGTGGTGAGTGACCTGCCCTCCCATAGGAATGAATGGGGAATATGTATGCCCATGGTAGTTCCTGATGTGTGGGGAGTGCAGGGTCGAGTTTGATATGTGCGAACTCGTGAGATTGAATGCTGCGTAATGGTGTATGCGGCATGGTTGTGTCTAGTCTAGAAGTGCCACTTTGAGAAGTTGGCATATTTGTGTAATTTGTGCCTGGCATGTGATTGGCTGGTGAGCCTCGCCCAGAGTGCATGGGCCTGCTTGTGGATTGACTGTCTGGTTTGAGGGTGACAGGGGCTGCAGAGCCCACAGGAGGTTGTCTGAGTCAGCCCGTGGATGAAAGGCAGCATCTGCTGCCAAGGAAGTGGGAGGAGATGGCACCTAGGAGTGAATGAGGCTGTGCCTGCCTGCCACAATGCTGGCTCCACCTCCCAGCTGGGCGACTGTCACCTCTGTCCCTGATACTGAAAGGACTTCCCTATAACCAGTTCTAGCTGGTTCTCACACTGCCTGCACAAAGACTTATAAGAAGGGGCTGTGTCCCCTTCCAAAATGTTCTTGTTTTTGGACTTGAATCTTGCCAGGGGTGTGCTGCTGCTTGGGCCCAGGGTAATCCCTGGGCCCTGCCCAGCCCCTGGATATCTGATGGACTTTGCTGGACTTATGGACCTTTACTTGTCCCTAGCGCTGGGAGTGCTTTGCTTTCACCCCTAGCACTTTATTTCTGCCCTTAGCGCTAGGAGCGCTGTATTTTGGTGTTGTAGCGCTTGGAATCGCTTGATTTGCTATTTTTAGCGCATGGAGCGCTTTAAATTTCCTTTAGCGCTTGGGGAGCGCTTTATTTGTTGAAGCCGGTGCCCACCTGGCATTTGCCCCGCGGCCATGCCGCTAATCTTATCTTTTTAATTCACCTCGAGGGAGCCCACCCCTCGGTCAAGTGATCCCTCGCCTGCCTGCCTAAGCGGGGCCGCTGCGCTGCCCGCAGCGACCCGGAAGTGGTTGGCCGGCCGGCCAATCCTGGCTTGACCGGCCGGAAGTCCCGCCCCCGCAGCCCGAAGGGAAGACGAAGCATGGCGGCGGCGGCATGGAGGGATTTTGTCCCGCGTTGCCAGGAGAGTCTCGGGTCCCAGGAGGGGGCCCGGGTAATGCCGCTCATTGCCGCATCGGGGAGCCCGCGCTGAAAGGAGTTCACGAGGGTTGCGGAGCTCCCATGTCCAAGCGGGAGCCCCGGTGGAGGAGAGAGGAGAGCCCCGGTCTGGCTGGTGGAGTCTGAGCTGCCGGTAGAGGAGCCGGGAGACCAAAGTGCAGCACCAGCGAGTTCCCGGTGAGTGAGGGGGTGTCTTAATCTTTGTTCTCAGAGCGGCCCCAGTTGGCAGAGGGCCGCTCCAGCAATCACGGGGACACTCGTAATTTAGAGCCCAGAGAGGCTCCGTGGCATTCGTTTTGAGCCCTGCAAGTCTCCAACGTGGGGGCATAATTGTTTAGAGAGCCTCTGAGGCTCAGGGGGCAAATTGGTTATTTCGAGCCAAGAGGCCCATGTGTGGAGTAGCCCACGAGGGGGCTCCGGGGGCCATATTAATTAGAGGGGGCGTCGGGGCACATTGCCAGTGCCCGCCCCCTCCTGCCTGCGAGGGATTTGTTCAGAGCCTCGAGGGCTCCAGGGGCCTATAATTGTTTAAGAGCCTGTGTGGCTCCAAGTGCGCAGTTCAGAGCCTGTGTGGCTCCAGCAGTGGCGCAGTTTGTGCCTAAGGGTCATTGAGGGCCCTGGCGCAGTTTTGTTGATTCCCAGCTGCCCAGCAATTAGTGGGCAGCTGCACCGTTTAGGTCTTGGGATGTTCACATGTGCCCAGCAAGTAGTGGGCACCTGCACCGTTTAGGCCCCTGACATTGAGACACAGGGCGTCCTAGCCCCAACAAGGCCAGTTGGCCTAGGGACTGCCACAGGTGGTGGCTCATGTAGGGTTTGCGCAATTGTGTGATTATTCCTGCACCTCTGAATGTTTTTAGGCATCATGTGATTTTTGCGCTATTGTATTGTTCTGGCACCTCTGAATGTTTTTAGGCATCATGTGTCTTCCTTTTCCCTGCGCTGCACCTCTGAATGTTTTAGGCATCATGTGTTTACCTTTTTCCCTACACCGCTGTATGTGTTTTTCATGCATCATGTGTAATGTGTTGTGCTTATACCCCTAAATGCTGTGTGATACTTAGGTGGTTGTTCTTTTTAGTACAGGTGGGCCTAGTGAGGTCCTGGTCCCCTGCGTGACATTCTCCTAAGGTGTTTAGGGTTGCGTAGGTGGTACTTACCTGTTCCCAGTAGTTACTGGATGTGATTTATAACTGTTATTTTGTGCTATTCTTGCTAATTTGTGCTACAGTGATTTTATATCCTTTTATTCTAATTTCTGACAGTATTTCTATTTCTAAAAGTGTTGATTCTGACAGTGGCCCATGTGGCCCTGTCTTGTAAATAATCCCTTGTGAATATTGCCTGTGCCAGTTGGCACAATGTACATGTGTGATTTGTATCTGATGTGTTTTGACAATACAAAAGTTATTGTAATATAACCTTGTGTGGAGTTCCTTTTGTGGTGTGCCTAGGATGTTGTTGCTGTTGTGCGCTGGCGCAAATGCTGAACACATTGCCTCCGAGTTTAGCCTTACTGCTCGTACCAAGCTACCAAGGGGGTGAGCAGGGGTTATCTTGGCGTGTGGCTCCCTTGCCCTGACTAGAATGGTGGTTTCTGCCTGGCTTTGGCGTCAGCCCTAGCCTACCAGAAATAGCCAGTTCTAACAACAGCCCTCCTGATAAGCCTGACTGCTCAACCGCACTACCACAAAAGAGAGTAAGGTATTATCTAGTTTAGACTCTGCTATACCTCTGGGGATCCACTGGACTCTGTGCACAGTAAACCTCACTTTGGTATAGTATATACAGAACAAGCTTCCTACTGTAATACTGACCAAAGGGAACAAAAGAATTCATAGTTAAGGCAACTGAGTAAATCAAAAGGTCAATGGGAACTTGCATGGTGGGGTCATGTATCCAAGACTGTTCTTATCACCTTGATACTTTTCATTTGTGGGATATATATATATAATCTCTGTCTAGTGTAACAGATTTCTTTATTGAGATCGAAGTCTCTGATCCGTCCAGTACATCATATACATGCTGTCTCTGGCGAAAGTCTCTGTTCTTGGCACAAAGTCTTTTTATAAAGAAGCGTGTGTACTTCTGGTTCTAATACCGAGCCACAGCCTGAGAGTATTTGTCTGTCGAGGGGCTTTTCAAGGTTTTTATCAACCTTGGGAAGGGTGCAGAAAACTGGTGGTGTTTTTTTTCTTTTTCTTTTCAGGATACTTGAATTCGTGTGTGCACCAAATGGCTTCATTTTTGTCCTCTGTTGTAAGTTATGGAATAGTTCATTTTATTGCTGAGAGAGGATTGTTGCCTCTCAGAGTTGTAGATGTCCTTATCCTGTATGACCCCCCCCCCGTGCCTTCTCATGAGGGTGAAACATTCATCATCCCAGGAAAGGCAACGATTTGAAGTCCTGCTCTTGAATCAGGAGCCTTCTGTTTCAACGTGTAATCCAACATGTGTAGTATGTGATGCCTTGTCTCCCTCCAAGAAGAGATAAGAAAGACCTTGCTCGAGACGCATGTCCTAAACGCCTGCTTCGGTCAGAGCTGCATGATCATAGGCGCTCTCAGGCCTTGCTACTTCATTGTCAACCTAAGAAGAATCTGTTCATCTTCCTCAGGACAATTCTTGCCCTTTCCGATATGAGCGTTCTCTCTTCTGCTGATTTTCCCCTGCCTTAGGCCATGATCACCCACATTACTTCTAGTATGGTCTTCAAATGCTTGAGTTATTTCTGGTCATCAGGCTGGGAATCCTTTCAGGCATATAAGGGTATGAAAGATCCAACACAGGTCAACTGTAGTTACGAGTAAGTGGCTTTTTGTTCAACATTTGATCTTCCAGACCAGTTGGCTTTTTGAAAAAAATTATTTTATCTATGAGGCTCGGATTCCTCGCCTGACAACATGAAATAATTCAGTCCTGTGACTCTAGAAAGATCCGCTAGGCGCCTGTATTTATTAGTTAGTAACTTATTCTTGCAAAGACGATAACACTGTTACACAGTTCCTTATTTGCCCAGAGAGGTGGCAATACGCTGACTGTTGGACCACTCTGGCCATCCTGCTTCGTGGTTACTGTGGAGCCATTGGCCCTGAGACCATATTGTGTGCCTGGTTTGTAACGATTTTCCATACTGACTTTTACACCTTCCTCGCTAAGGACGCGGCTTGAGAAGCTTTGACTATTTGCTTCGAGCTCATTGTACAATACGATGAGGGCCATGAGGATGACCCTGAGGCGGATTATCTTCTGCTGTCCATGAATGCCAATGGCTTGGATACTCCACAGAAGGGGATTCTGAGATACCATATGTCCCACCTATAGAGGAGCAGTTCTCTTTTTCAGAAGACATAAAGCTGGCTGCAGAAGAGCTGGCTCTCCAGTTGCCATTCCATGAACTGAAGGCAGGCAGCCTCTCTGGGATATGGGGTGTGTGGAGCAGGAGACAAAAGCTTTCCTCTGTAATTTGTACACAAATAGACTGTGCGGATGCATAGATTAGCTCCTTTCAGCATGAATAGCATTCCTGAGCCATAGGCATTGAGTCCAGACTCGATTCATGCCTTGAAAAGATTTCAAGCATCTCTGAGGGCAAAATGTGGTTACCTGATAAAGTTCAGCTCTGCAAGCATCTAGTGGCACCTCTTGGATAGCGAGGGATTCTCGTACTCTGAGGTAAATGTCTTGTGCTTATTATATGTTAGAGCCCCTTTGGCAATTGATATCTAAGGACTTAGATGCCTCTTAGCATGCAGAGCAAGACATTTTAAAGAGAAGGCTAGGGCCAGGGCCTAGGGTGTGCATTTTCATGGCATACGCTACTTCAGAGCGAAAGTTGTACACGTGTGCAATTGTTTCAGGTCTTTTCACCAGCAGCTCTGTTAGATGAAGTGGTAATGGACTTGTGTTTCATAGGCCTCATTAGACAACTCAATTACAATAACAATAATATGTTTGACCTACACAAAGCAAAGGTGTCAGGCAAAAACCACCCACAGAAGAGCAAAGGTACATGTGCCTCAGAAGCCTCTAACCCACTTTAATGAGTTCATATTGGATATTCATAAGCAGTGGGTCACAGGGAATCTGCTGAGATTTTGGCTTTTGGTGCACTTAATACGTAATAAACAGGTATAGCAGCCACTAATCCAAGGTAATAAAGGTACTCTAAATATTTTTCCAGAAAGCTCCATACGCACGTTGGTACCACTATGTTCTTCACCCCTAGCTTTTTTCCCCCTTCTCATCATTTGGAAAGGAACCACAGAGAAACCTCAAGATGGTAGGAATATTCTCACTTCTATTAGAACATTGGAATGTTGAGCGCCCCATTGAAAACATTGGAGAGCTCTGGGCTTCTAACGGCCGGTAGAAGTCCGCAGCATCAACGTTCCAATGATTAACAAAGGCATCACGGAGACCTCTAGGGGCGGAATGTTCAAAAAGCCTTAGAGCCTTCCGTAGCAGGCTCTATCATCCATTAAAGGTTCACTCCTTTGTTGAAAGCCCTCTCCTTTGGCCTTTAATGCTGGAGCAGGTCTTTAATAGCCGATAAGGGCTCCAAGGCTATAGTCTAGACTTGCAAATACAAGAGTAAACCAAGTAAGTGGTTATTAGCTTGATCCTGCAAGCATTGAGAGCCCAGAATTTGTCTATTTAGATCTCAAGGAAGCAATATTCCATTTAGCCATCCTTCCTTAATGTTACTGCTGGTATCTGAGGTATATGCTAGGAAGAGTATTCTTCCATTTAGTGGCAGTCCACTCATCGCAGACGCATTTAAATTGTGATGGAGTTGCTCACATCACCATGAAGAGTTGTGTAGGAAGCTGGCTCTTTATGTAGTATATCAAAACGAGATATACTGTGCAAAGAGTCCAGGTATACCCTTAGGAGCGGACAGGGGCTTGCTCTAGCAATTCCAAGGTGCTCTTCTAGGGGGTAGTGTGGTCAAGCAGTCTTAGGCTTATCAGAGAGTGTTAGACATATGCAGATACACACAATAGTCAATAAAGGATGTACACGACTCAATAAGGAGATCCTGTTCATAGCCTTTTATACCTCACCTCCGAGTTATCTGAGAATCGGAAGTCTAGTGGGCCCTCGTAGGCTGGGTGCCCCAACTACACACATCCCTCTAATCTTACCCCAGGCTCACTGCATGTCCCTTACCCACCTAGACCACATCACAAGTGGCCCATACACACCAAAGATGGGAAACCTCACCCTCCCTAATGACCACTATCGGCCCTGCAGAGTTAAAGGCCCACTTCAAGATAAGGATATTATTAGCTTTATTCTCTCTTATTACCCATTATATGCTGTTAACACAGGGAATCTGTTCCAAATCGAAGCGATCCACTCTGACCCATTTAGAGAACTTACGGTAAACTCTAGATCCTTAAATAAGAACAACCTCACTCGTGTCCCCACCACTACACCTCCCTCAGATGATCCCCAATCACAGCTTAAATGCATGCTTCTCAACTGCAGATCAGCAGTAACTCATGCTGCTGACATTGCTGCCCTCATCCTTGCTCATGATCCAGACATTCTAGTGTTGACGGAAACCTGGCTTAACGATTCATCTGCACCCATTATCGACATACTAGTGCCCCCCTAGCTTTGACATCATCCGGCTAGATAGATCAGGTGGACAAGGTGGAGGCTTCGCTTGTATACACTGTAACAATCTCTCAGTTAGACAACTGCACTCCGATTCCTTGTCGTCATGCGAATACCTGTGCTTCGAGGTCTCATGCAAAAACAGGCAAGCATGCAAATTCAGCGTGCTCTATCACCCTCCACGAGACAATCTCCCCTTCCTAGAACAGAACATTGAAATCATCTAATCGAGACCGGTGTGTCAAGGCACCCAGATCTTCCTTGGAGACTTTAACCTTCATTGGAATGTCATGAAAGACTCATCAGTCAATAGCCTCAAATCATTCCTAGCAGACCCCATCCTCACTTAAATATGTGATAGCCCTACTCACATCAAGCCAAAAACGGGCCATAACATTTTTTTGAACTCATCAAGCTTCAGTCAAACAGCCAACCCAACGCTCCCTCAATGGAACTCTGTTCGCAGCCTAATTGTGAGGAATTTGCCACCTTCTTCCATCAAAAAACAACAAAGATCGAACTGGAACTACTGGCAGCTTTGGAGAATCTACCTGTCTCCTATCCTCCCTCTGGGTCTGGGGTGCTCCCACCCATTCTGGTTCACTCCCCCCAAAAAACAATGCTTCTTGAAACATATTCCAAACCTTCGAAGAAAGCACCATTCGCAAAACTCTGGTCACTCTTAAACCATCCAACCATTTCTGCGATCCCTTGCAATCGAACCTCTTCAATGAGATCAGATCATCCATACTCCCTCTTTGGACAAAGATAGTTAACATTTCTCTGCTTCAAGGTACAATCCTGGATTGCCTTAAATCGGGGCAGGTCACCCCCAGCCTTAAAAAAAATGACGGCAGACCATACCAACCTCCAGTTTCCAACATTCCTACTTTGACTAAGCTTTTAGAGAAATGCGTACACACCCAGCTATGTAGGCACATTGAACAATATCAATTGCTGGACCAATTCCAATACGGCTTCCGTTTGGACCATAGCACAGAATCTGCTCTTCCCCCACATTGTTGATGATGATCTACAAATGCTGGACCTAAATGAATCATGCCTGTTGATCCACCTTGACCTATCATCAACTTTTGATACGGTCAAACAAGATACCCTTATCAAGCTACTGAAGCATAGGATGGGGCTATCATGTACTGTGCTAAACTGGTTCTCCTCATTCCTACACAATAGAACACAAAGACTGAAGGTGAATCAGGCTTTGTCAAACCCCGCTCACTCTAGGGGTGCCACACGGGTCCGAGCTTTTGCCCAACCTCTTCAATCTTTTCATGGATCCTCTAACAGAAATCCTGAAATTGTCCAACATCCATTATCACATGTCTGCCCATGACACTCAACTGTACCTGAAAGTCTCCTCCCCTGAGGCCATCAGTTCTCTCAACTCAACTCTTCAGGAAAAAGCAAAGTTGGTTGACTCCTTATCACCTGAAATTAAACACTCTCAAAACAGAATTCCTCCTTATCTCCACAGCCAAACAGTCTCCCGATATTGAAGAATGGATGCGTCAACTAACAGTTCTCAACTACACTCCAAACATCATTGATTCCACAAGCTCTCTGGGAATAATTCTAGCTAAGCATCTGAACATGTAACAAAAATCACTCCAAACTGTGGCTGACCCAGGTTCAGCACATCAAATCCCAAGTAAATGTGAGCAATAAAAGGCTTGTGCAACCACATACAGGGCTTGCCGCAGTTCTCCTCCACTGGAAACCTGTTACGTAATCTTTGTACAAAAGGGAAGGTGCAGCAAAATAAAGTCAATTTACTCCAAATGTATCCAGAAAATATCTTTATTGTTGTGGAAAATAAGAATTGGACATCAGCCAACGCTTTTCGTTCCACAGATGGAACGTCATCAGGGCTCATACATTTAAGTAAAGGCAAAGTCTGCCCGCGTTTTCAAACAAGGGATGTCCTAAACGGTATAGGTAGAAAACATCCTGAGATCTCAATAGCAGTTTTTATGCAAATGTAAGTTCAACAAATTCGTCCAACACCCCACAGGAACTCTAACATGTAAAGCGGCCTGCATCCTTGAAAAGAAACAAAATCGGCAGCAGTGCTTCCACGTATAGTGATTCGCAAAATCACATTAGTGCGCTCATCAAAGTCTCATCAAAACTTCCAACTGAGTGTCCTAAGGAAAATAAAACCGCTCCTACCCCACAACGACTTCAAGATTGCGATGCAAGCCCTAGTGATCTCTAAACTGGATTATGGTAGGGCATCCCTCTGTGTCCTTCTCAGATCGAATTTGGCGTCACTTAGGGCCTCTCTCAACTCTGCTGCAAGGCTCATTACAGGCTCCAAACGTTATCATCACATCATGCCTGAGTTAAAGTCACTAAAATGGCTCCTGTATCAAGCAAGGATACATCTAAAAATCGACCCACAAAGCTTTATATTTCAACACCCCAATATATCTTGTGCAAAAACTTAAGCTCTCTGGGGGCTCCAGATCAGAGGCTATAGCACTTTATTGCTCAAATCACCAAAATTCCATAAAAAGAAAACCTACAAGTGAGCATTCTCAGGTATTGAACAAAGATTTTGGAACTCCTTGCCACCTGAAATAAGACTTAGCAATTCCAATGCTTCCTTCAAAAGGGAAGTTAAAGAGATAGTAAAGAAGAAATTTCTAGGCTAGATCCCAATCACCCCCCAGGACTCGCTAGTTTACACTTGTTCTTTATCAATCTGTTATGTTTGTTATGATATGTTAGGTTTGTTTCTTGTTCTGGTTGTGATGTGGTACCCACTGCTTGTACCTTCTTAACTGCCAATCTGTAAAGCGCTCTGATACCCATATGTGGTCTTATTCGCGATATATAAAACTTTTAAAATAAAATATATAAATCCACAACAATTCATAAAAATAACATTCATCTTTATATATGTTTAGGCACCAGAATCAATATGATCAGGTAAGTATGTTTTTGAAGAGAAATACTTCTGCATTTAAACAGTCATCGGTGCATTTTTCAGAGGCGGCAATGTTATCCCATGGTAGGAAAAACAAATACAGCATACAAGTTCTTTGCTTGACGTACGAGACCATCCTCCTTGACTTGAGGTGAATATGAGGCGAGATCCAAGGCAGCCCCAGCAGATGACCAGCAGCCTGTGGGCAGCATGGTGCAATTTTGCTAAACAACGTCTGGTGCCTAATGCAAGTCAATGGGGACTGGTCTACGTGAACAGATGGTTCAGGGTCGGACTGGTAGGCCAATTAAGCTGAGCCAACAGGGACTCAAGCCTCACAATGCTTGGGAACACCTTTGGTCCTTTTCTCCACGGCCAGGGGCAATGAATGCAGAGGTGTATTTAGGCGTTGGGTTTTCGTAGGCAAGAGTGGTCGTGGTAGATGGGGCCTGCAAAGAGAGGCTGTAGGTGGCGTCCAAAAGTCCACAGTGGGGAAAACCCACGGTAGGCTTCGAGTCTTTGGGATCTTGGGTCCAAATTGGCACAGTTGGCCCACTTCAACTCCGGCTAGGAGGCTTGGGTGCAATGGTGATTTCCGTCATCAGGCTTTTGCAGTCTTAGAGCCTCACAGCGCAGTCTTCTGTACCTGCAAGATGCATGGGGAGCAGCTCTGCTGTGTCACAGGAGTGACTGTCTTTGGAGAAGTGCTAGCAGTCTTCCCAGGCTTTGGAGGATCAGCCGCTTGCAGGCCAAGATTACGTTGGTGCAGAAGTTTCGAATTGGCAAACAGACTGGCAGGGTTGGTGCCAGGTCAGGTGCTTTTTATCCAGTTCTTGCTTTCACATCTCTTTAGCCCTTCTTCTTTTGGTCGGCAGGATCTTGTTCTCTGGTGCCAGGGGCTAGCATAACTACTGAATTTAGGGCTGTTAGGGTGGTGTAGGGTAATAGTCAATGGGCTACCTAATCTTGGTGCCACTTTACCACCTTTATGAGCACTTTCTGTGGAAGGGGGCATAACCCTGTCCCAGAATTCCTACGTTTGTCATTACCAAGATGGCTAACTTTCGGAAAGTTGCCTCCACTTCAGGTAGCCCACCTTAGAGGTGGTAGTATCCTGAGGGTGGACAGGCGTATCTGTCTAGCTACGTTTCCTGTCGGTCCAGGTGGCAAATGGCTATGGACACAGGGTGTGAGCTTCTTCTCCTATGAAAGAAACTAGAATCGCATACCAAAGGCGGTGGACCCTTTTAAGCTCGCCTGCCTTGGAATGCTAATCTGCAGGCCATCCTGTGGGAGGAGATGAAAACACTCCTGCTAGAGCAGGCTTGGTTTCTGGCCCTCTGAGAGCAACGGCCCTCACCCTTGGGGGTCAGAAATGTGTCTCTAGGTCCTGCCTGGCAAAAACCAGTCAGTCAGCACTCCAGTGGCTAGTAGATTTTCAGGGGGGCATAAGGTGCCGTTGTATGCATGTATTACTAAATCTGACACTGGCATCAGTGTTAGTTTATTACTATGAAATGTTTGATACCAAACATCCCTATTTTCAGTGAAGCCAACAAGTAGCTGAGGAACTTATTTTCACCAGTGTCCAGCACAAGCTTTAAAATAGCTTCCCTGACACTTGCACTGGCAGTAATGGAAATGACCAGCACACAGCCATATTTGCTCATGCAGGTATGCCCTCAAATGTAGTACATACTGGCTTAGGGCAGGAAGGCCTGTTGTAGAGGCATTTACTTATAGTGCATGCAATGTAGGCTGGCATGGTACGCAGGCTGTGTGCCATGTTTTTCCTTTCCTCTGCACCAAGTCACGCAGCCTGCAATAGCAGTTTGCATGAGCTTGACGAGGAGTCTCTTGAAGACTAGTATGCCCAGGTGTGGTCCCGTGCTCTCCATGCCACTGCAGTCAAGCTATCCTGACTGATGAGGGGTGAAACCCGAAACCGGTCCTAGGATGCTTGTTTCCAGTCCAGGGAGGACCTGGCCTGGCAGTTCAGGCTGGACTGTTCCCATTGGGTGCACGTTGAAGACTGATTTGCATATGGCTGGGTCGAAACTGGAATGGCGAGCAAAACAACGATGGATTTAGACCCAGATCTCTGTACTGGGATGAATGTATGACATTATTCTGCATTCTGTCCATCAATTGTTCTTTTTGAATTTGTCACCCCAAGGGGGACTGGTATGCCCAGACGTGGGTATCGTGCTGTCCATGCCACTGGGATCAAGCTATCCTGGCTGATGAGGACTGAAACCCCCAAAACCGGTCCTAGGATGTTTGTTTCCGGTCCAGGGAGGACCTGGCCTGGCTGTTCAAGCTAAACTGTTCCCATTGGGCGCATAGTCAAGACTGATTTGCATATGGCCAGGTCTAAACTGGGGTGGCACGGTGAGCAAAAGAATGATGGATTTAACCCATATCTCTCGACTGGGGGTGAATGTTTTGATTTGTTCTGCATTCCGTCCATCAATTGTGCGTCTTTTGCTTCCTAGCCCTAAGTGCGCCGGGTATGCCCAGTCGTGGGTCCCATGCTCACTGTGTGCGCAGTATAGGGACAGGTAGCGGAAGACATATTGACGCGAATGGTTAATTAGTTTGAGCAGTGTAGATAAGCGGTAATACATGCAGACAAACCTGAACAGTGCAGAAGGTTCACGCTGCCGCATCTACGCTTGTTTTTCAACCTTCCACAGGTGTGACTATCTGCAGCTGGTATGCTATTTACATTACACTTAGAAGCTATGGGAAGCAGGAAGTGTGGGAGAGATGCAGGCGGAGGTTGTGCTAACCCTGGTAAAGAGTTCAGGAACAGGCCAAAAGATGTCCAAAGAGACGATTAGTGAGCGTCAGGGCATCCAAAGGATACATTCTGATAGCAAAGCTAGAAATTGTGAGAAAGGAACAGAATATGATACAAGCCAAGCTTCAGGATATTTAAGGGCAGAGGCACGTGTGGGGAATTAAAGCTTGCAGATGGAGTTGTGCAACATGCCATCGCCCAAGTAGCTGCTGCCTGGCTGTGCTGTTCCTTGCTGTGACGCTAGAGAGAGATAGTGACTTGAGAGAAAGGAGAAGGCTTCCCAGCACTGTGGACGAGTTAAGTTCCACCGAGGGATGAAGGACCTTTATTTTACTGCTTTATGCTAATTGACTAAAGAGTCAATGTTTTGTCTGTGATCAAATATATTTTGCTCCATTCTGACTCATATACTTACAGGATTGCTTTTGAGATTCCAATGTAATGTAGCAGCTATTGTGCATTTCATAGGCAGCCAATTAATATTGTTTTGCAAATCAAGCAAAATGGAATGCTAATTAAATTGCTGCATAGTTGCCAATTATGTTTTTGATACTGAGCAGCTGGGTTTTTAAATGCTATTTTTGTGAACTTCATACTTGTGTACACAATCATAGTATATTTAGTGAATCTGATCTTCTGATTGTTATTTTCATTCATTGTATCATGATGTGCGTAACCTTGCTTTTATCCTAACATATATATTTACTTTACTGTTTCATTAACGCTCATTTTTGCACACGATTGGTGTATTGCTCTTCACTGAGTGTCCTTATTGACTTATATCTGATTGTTTGGGCTGGTTGTTAGCAGCTGGTCCATGCCACTGTGCCACTGGAGTCAAGCTATCCTGGCTGATTAGTGCCAATATCGGCCACACTCACCAGCTCTCCCGCAGCAACATACATGTAGCATAAATAAGCAGACACTTCCGGTGAACCATCGGTCCAACCCCTTACTCACGCCCCCCCCTACGAGGGGCAGAGCGTTCAAGTGACCCCTGATTGTACAGGTTTCCAACCGGCCGTAGGACAGACGGGGCGCTGTCGCAGCTCAGGGTCCACCGCAAAGACTTCCTGGGGATATTCGGCCTCAGCACCCTTTGTGCTCTTGAAGAGGGTATCCCTGAGTACCTTTCCGCCTCTTGAATGCCCTGTAACACCGGCTGCAACATAAATGAAAAGATTAGAACATCCTCCCCCCACCCTAATTACACCGGGTATGCGGGAGGGAGAAAAACGGTGTCAGGGTAAAGGGACAAAGAGGCTCCCAGGTGGGCGGGGAGGAATTTATACCTCTGCCTGTCCCCCGACCAGAAGTGACGAGCAGGACCCTAAAGGGGTCTCTGGACAATACGCTGCCCAGTGTGCCATCCTGTGGCACTAAAGTGGCCGCCCTCTTATGAGGGTGCCCTGCGGTGACTTTGCCGGTCGGCCCACATAGTGCCAATATCGGCCACACTCACCAGCCCTTCCGCAGCAACATACAGGTAGCATAAATAAGCAGACAAGACAACTTTTGGGTGGAGAAAATTGCTGCAGGTTTATTAGCATACCAAATATGCCAACATGGTGGGTTATCTTAAAGGCGATCCAAAGGCAAGCCGCTTCTCGCGGCCTACAACCTGATGGGCCAACTTACATTGTGGCCTTAGCCAATCGGTGCTTAGCGGTTGTGGTGAGGGGATTGCCCCTCCGACTTCTGGTCAACCGTCGGTCCACCCCCTTACTCACACACCCCCCTACGAGGGGTGGAGCGTTCAAGCGACCCCCAGTTGTACAGGTTTCCAAGCGCCCGTAGGACAGACGGAGTGCCGTCGCACTTCAGGGTCCACGGCAAAGACTTCTTGGGGATATTCGGCCTCAGCACCCTTTGTGCTCTTGAAGAGGGTACCCCTGAGTACCTTTCCACCTCTGGATCACCCTGTGGCTCCGCCACAGCCCTGCGCATGCGCATTGAGCGGAGCAAGATATGAAGGGGCTTAAACAGAGCTTACCGAGATCGGGCGATTCCATGCAGTGCCCGTGAAAAGCACGCTCAATGCGCATGTGCATTGCCATAAAAAGCGCGTGCACAGACACCAGCCTCCCTCCCACAGGCATCTCTAGCGTGAGCTGTGCCAACAAGCCTTTGAAGTGAAGCTTTGCTTCACTTCAAAGGTATCCGCTACCCCCGCCCCCTGCTTCACACGTTTCTCGCATTTCTCCTCCCTCCCTCGCCTCCCTTGCCCTTCAGCGTGCCTTTTCCTAATGTCCAAAGAGTCTGCGGCTACGTTTCTCCTCAATGTCCTTCCTTCTGTTGTTCACCCTGCTCCCTTTCTTCCTTCGTTCTTTCCTTTCCTTCTTTTGGCCCGTCAGCCTCCATCCTTTCTTTCCCTCTTCAAACTGGCACACCTTACTTATACTTCACAGCTGCTCTTCATATTTAAATTTATCTCCAACACCCCTTCCTCGCATCTCCATGTGCAATCAATGTGGTTTCTGTAAAACTTTTCTAATGCAAATGTTAAATTAAATAAACAAATGCTGCTTGCATAATCAGTGCCTCAAGGCATTACTCGCAGCCGCTGGCAGGCAGGGAGGGCGCCTCTTCCTCGCACAGATCAGAGCATCTCGTGACCCCAATTAAATAACAGCTGTTTCGCGCGCTTGTCCAGAGTACTACCTTGTACTAAGCGGCAACACTGGGGCTGAAATCCAGACGTTCGCAGTGTAGCTTAAGCAAACGTTGGAGGCCCAGGAGCAGCGGTCACCGATGCTAGTGGCGTCTGCCCAGCCAGTTCAACAAGCGCTCCAGAGAAGGGGTTATGATTTAACCTACCAGCAGTACCTGCGTTCAGAAGCAAAGCAGCAGGACGGCAAGCAGCGACCCGAGCAGGGGCGCATTGGTGGTCGTGCAGCAGGACTGCAGGCCGCGGTATGCCTGGCCATTGCTCAATACACAAGCATTTGCAATGCAATATGTCTCGCAACTGTGAGTTTTGGAGCTATTAGTATTGTAAATGGTATTGTAAATGACAATGCCTTTAATTTATGTTGTACATACCAAAACATAAATAAAAGGCATTGTCATTTACAATGCCAATAGTTTAAACTTGCGTAAATGCGAGACCTATTGCATTGCAAATGCTTGTCCTCTTTAGGCATGTCACTAATTGTCTCCATCATGCATTTAAGGCCAGTTTGAGTTCTGCTTAGGCAACATCCCTTCCAACACACCGTGTTGAGTAACTACTCATGTTTATCTCTTGTACAAGTCATCCCCATTTGCCTGGCACTCGTTGGATCCAAGGAAGCTTTTAACAAGCTCCCTATACAAATGTATATACAGGTTGCGTAACTATGGGAACTATTACTTCCTCCCTACCTACTTCCCGGCATGTAAACTGCAACAGGTATCCCTTCTTTAGTCCCTGAATAACCACTAAATAACTACTGTCTAGGTAAAAGCTTACCAGTGCACCTAGCCTAGGGCCCTCCACTGCGTGTCAACCCCTGTTGTTGAGTTTTCGACTGTTAATTTTACCTGCCCACATCCGGACCCTTCAAATAAAACCAGCCAAACCAATCGCCTACATGGCCATTAACGTGCCAACATGTGTTCAATGAGATTAAACAAGTTAGAGGCGTTATTGTATCAGCCAGACCCGAAGTGGAGCCAGAGCTGAATGGTCTTAGTGGGATCACACTGGAGGAGGTATGTGTGGCTAATGCAGGCCCAAAATCTGTGCAAATTGATAATGCATCACCATAGTGCCAATGGGCCTGAGTATAACAAAACTGGTGATGCTGTGATACAATTTATGTAAATGTCTCAGCGTGGGCCAGAATGTAGGAGGTATATGTGTGGCTTGTGCAGGCCCAACTAATCTGCAGGGCTAACCCGCTTGCTCAGGCAATGTGCTGAATATTGCCTGGTATTTAGCTGCTATGTCATTGCCTCCCTATATTTACTACAAAAGAAGCACTACCCTACAACAAGCCCATCTGTTGGCTTAGGCAATGCCTCTTAGTTGCATAAGATAAATAAGCCACAATTATAGCTTTCTTGCATAGCCAACCGAGAGCGAGCCGCCCCCATACATGGCTGCCAGGGTTTCAGCTGCTATATGTGACATTTCCATCATTCCAGTGCACTATGAGTGACATTTAAAAGAGTGTGAATGACACTTTCTTGCTAACAATCGAACCATGAAGATGAGGGAGACATACTGATATCAGTAATTACGCCCATTTGACCAACACAAAACTCTAAGAAGACCAAGGTTTAAGGCTGCTTTTGAGAGATATTCCCGAGCTTGGAGTGTGCATGTGTGAGACAGTAACATATATATGATACTTTGGGAGCAGTGGCGGCTCGTGACATTTGAAAGAGGTGAAGCGTAAAAGTTATTGAAAGGGCCGTCCCTTTTATTGTTTTTGTGGCTTGAGTGCCCAATATCATTTACTTAACACGCTCTCAAATCCTGGAAGTCACTGCAGGGCTGTGAAGAGTGTAGGTGAGGTGTGCAAGATTTCTTTCGTAATTAGGGTGTGACTACACCCCTAGGTCCGTGACACCTCTACATGTTTGTGATCCACTAAAATGGATTCCATGAACTGAGACCTACCTAACAGTGGTGTCAAAAAGGAATGTATGCACCAATGTGAAATAGTCAACTCATACGTGCACGTTCCCCTTCCAGCTGCTCACATTGCGAAATGTTGTTTTGCCACATGTTTGAATCGACTTCCCGCAGAGGACCGTTTACGGGGGCTGGCAGTGTTTAATAGCAAAACCAATAGCCAGCGCCAAGACGCCTCGGCATTCGAGTGCTTAACAAATAACAACTCATCATCATCATCAAAAACTGTGAAGCCAGAGTGGCACTCAGTGCACTGATATACATCTGCTCACGTCGCTGGTGTAAATGCAGAACTTGCGGTTCCCAATGAGCCAACGTGATCTGTGCTTGTCGTTTCAGGCAGTTCCTGTTAGTGCTGTCCGGTGCCTTTGGTCCCTCTTGTGGGTGAGCCTTCTAGCGAGTAATAAAAGCAAAGGGGAGCGGTACCGAGGTCAAATCTTTTCTTCAAACGAAACACGGTTTTGTTTGACACTTTGCCACACACCTTATGCAGACAGAGCATGCAGAACAAATCTCCCACCAACGAGCAATGAACGACCAACGCATGCCACAAGGGGGACCCAGAGCCCGTGATGGGCGAGATAAATCACCAAGAGGGACGGGTCAATGGGTCTGATGATGAGGGATGCCATGCCTGTGCTGGAGGTGGGAGTGCAGAGCGACTACATCCCTGGGAGAGAAAAGCAAGGGAACAAGTAAGGACATGCGGGAGCTCACACGCTCGCACCTCCCCTCCCCGGCTCAGAACTGCTGCTCATCGAGCCCTCGGCACACAGACTGCAGCGGGCGAAGGACCCTGGCTCCGCACTCTAATAAGTGCCAACGAACAGCTGCCATGGTGCTGTGCACTGCCCTGGTGCTGCACCCTTCCCCCAACTCTCACCATTCTAATTGTATTAGCGCCTCCCCCCCACCCCCTCCGCGACTCAAAAGTACATTAAAACGAGCTGCAGTTCCTTACCTCAGACGGAGGCATTGCGAGTTCTACACCTCAACCAAATTGGACCTCTCTGCCTCCTCGAGCCATTCACTTCTCCACGCTACTGTTTTGCTCTCATTGCACCCCTTCCCTTATCTTATCCAGAACCATAATTACAATTGCCATTTTGTTTCCTAGATTTAGCAATCAGCGCAGATAGACGCCTTGCTCCTGTCACCCTGGACTGACGGCTCGAACATCAGACCCCCTCCACGCCGTTCCGCTTACACCAAATTCATCCCTCTCTCCGAGAACATCAATTATTCCCCTCTGATCCTCTAAGCCAAGCAAAATAAGCGCTAAAGCCCAGTGAGGACTTTGCTCATTTCATTGCTCGTGTATTTTGTCTTAGACATCGAAAAACAAGCAGTTGTGGCTGGCATTACGGGCAGGGGGGGGGGGATGGGGTCGTCGCGACCCGGAGGGGATGAGGGGGGGAGGCAGGAGGGGTTAATAAAATTAACTCTCTGTCCCGGAGACTCCCGATTACCACCGTCCTGGTTTTCAATTCCTGCAGTGCACGTCTACAGGAAGGCTGCAGGCAGCCTCCCGCTCCTCCACCGCAGTGCTGTGATTGGTGAGGCCGCTGCCACACCCGGGTCATTTTCTCTCTGTATGCTGCAGCATACAGAGAGAACAGGGAGAGTGGGTGGTGTTGCTCGAGGCAGGGGGGGAGTGGCTTGTCCACTGTTGTTCATACTTACTGTTTGGTCGGCCTCAGGCTGCCTAAACAGTCAGTATGAACAACAGTGGGCAAGCCACTCCCCCCTGCCCTCTAGCAGGACCGCCCACCCCCAACCAGGAACTTCTGCTTTCTCGTCGTGCGAGAAGGCCGAAACAAATGATAGTTATTACGGTAATAACTACCATTTGTTTCTGCCTTCTCGCACGGCGAGAAAGCAGGGGGGCAGCGCCAAACGCCCCTATAGAGGAGCTGCCACTGTTTGTGAGTCAAAGTGCCTGGTATGGTATGAGACTGAGGTAGCTCAGATTGAGCAGAGTATCACAAATATACACAGTCAGTCTGACAGCCTGGCACCGTAAGTACAGGAGATGGGCGCCTGCAAACTACAAGCCTTGCGCGATTTACACACCTTGCGCTGAGGAGGTAACCGGCTCATGCCAGCTGCGCCTCATACTGAGCACGCCACTCACTGACCCATGGTGCCATCATCAAGCTGCACCCCAAAGGCCTCCCAAACAGCAGCTGCACCTAGAGAGAGCACTGCCCTGCCCTACCCGGGGACGGAAGGCCCGAATCTGCCCCTCTCGAGCACAGGACACCAACCAGGCGAACAGCCCCAATATGGCTTTGGTGTGGTAGTATACTGAAAAAGCAACGATTCTGGACAGGTGGCACATGTGCTTGCGAAGAACACAGTCCCTTATCAAATTGGCGCCAACCAAGTACAAGTCTCTTGTTATTCTTCTCAACCTGTAAGAGCAAAACTAACACCAACAGTCGTACTACCGACCCACAGTGCTCTGATTACCGAGCCTAGTATGCCTCCCTGCAAAGCTTCACCATGCGCCGCTTGGGCCATGTGTTCCACCCTTCCAACATCACTAAAGGTTTCTTTTCGATCAAAACAGAACCTCCTATATGCTAGTTGGTAGAGTCACCTATTATTTTCATTACTATTAGTGAGCTGCTGCTGTGTTACCGTATTACAAACACGTCACCATTCCCGAATATTGTATGGAAACACATTTAGAAATTGGAAGAGTATGCCCGTGCACTGTCAGTGCTTTTACCAAAGTGGGTATGAAAGTGCTGGACTGTATCAAATTCAAAGCTGATCCAAACAGGGGCCCCCAAATAAGTTTCTAATAAGGGCAACTGATAATACTACCGCATGTGCTGTTGTGCACGAGTATGCACTCCTGACCTGGTTTGGAAATTATATGAATTGTGCCCACTGTGGCGCCACCGCACCCTTTCGCTGAGTGACAACTTACGCAATTCACCCTGCAACTGACCCTGATGATTAATACAGCCCCTTGATGCCCTTGCCTGTCATTCACAGACCCTGCAAACATAATACCCCGCAGCATGTTGGAGGGGAGAGTCCCGCGTACCAGTTTGCGTTTCCATCATACCTTTACTGAGGCTCCAGTTCATGTAAAGTGTGTCTTACTGTCCTGGCAAGGCATACCCAGTAACCCGTCCCAATCTGTAACTGTGGTATTCTGAGATGTCGCTTTGTTCCTTTAATTATGGGCATTTGCATCATCCGCTGTATTTCATTTCTGTAGTGTTGTGGACCTCAGTATTACTAAACTTCCTACTAGTGAACTAAGAGACCTTCTAATTCCATCTGTATCCTACACGAGGCCTAGAGTGACATTGCAGTCTGCTAAATTAAACACAAGAGGGTTCTTACCAGACCACACATCGACTCGCATGAGAGCACTCCCATGTGTGATGAACACAAGGAAGCGAGTTGAAATGCAAATGTGCCTGTGATCACACAGTTGGGTCAAGTGGAAAGCCTGGACTGACCTCCAGTTTTAAGTCTGTGTGGCCCCGCCCCAGACGGCCAAACCACATCACGTCCTCCAAGGGACCGGCGTGCCCACCCACCGATACCATGCCCACGGGGCACCTTCTGTCCCCCCTTTATAGTTTAGCCAATATACTTCTCACAGCACAATACACAGACCCACATACCCGGAGAACACACGGACTACAACCCTACCCTTTCGTAACGGCAACAAGCCTACAACTAAGAGCAAGCGGATTGGCTTGCCTATATCTAACCGACCGCATACCCGGCGGCGGACCTTTCCACCAATATTACATTTCCTTGACGCTTTGAAAGTACTTCCTTCTTGCGTCTACCATCACTCACACCCGATTAGGACCGGGTTGGAATTATCACCGGTCCAACGATACTGCCTTCAGCCTTATTCCGACAGCCCTGAAGAGTCACGGGTCTACCCCGATATTGACGAAACACGTGTCGGCTGGTTTCTTGTGAAACAAATACTCCCACCGGATTAATAAATAAAAAACAAACAAGACAATAACATTGGAGTTTGATCTTATCCTTTCACCGAATTATACAAAACCTTACCTATGAACTAACTCAGGTTGTGTGCGCTTGACTTTGCTTACATGTACACAGGAGGTAGAGCTCTTCTCCCCCTTCTTTTCTCAGAGAATAGGCTTATCTCTGACCAAGAGGCACCAACCACCCAAACCTCACAATTATCCTCTAACCACTACCTGTAGAGCGCCATCGCATTTCTGAACATTTCCATAACCCTTCGCTGAACTTCAATACACAGACTGCTCAATGCACCCTGCCCCCTACTGAAAATAATTGGAAATAAATTATACATGTGACCGCTGCCCATGATGGCATTGTTTGTATAATGAGGAGGGGGGGGGCTCGAAAAGCCTGATTCGTCGCACTTACCCACGGGTACTGTCAATGGCTCTTGACGAGTGCCCTGGCACTTCTTTTAAATAAAATGAATGCCTTGCATTACTGGATTATTATTTTTTTCTTCGTGTGAACTTCGATGCCCCAGTCCTGCTGGTCCTATTACCAGGAAACGTGCCTTGCTTTGAAGGCCTAGACACCTCGTGTGTGCTTGCACACCGAGACCACACATAAGTAATGCACCCAGTGTCCCCTCTTGTCTACTTGCAACCATAAAACCTTATGTAAACCTACCCCCAGTGACACCTGAGTACCTGCACCCGGGTCCCCCTGTGCATGAGGGAGCTATTCTGTGCCTAGGTGGTGTACCTACCGACTGGTATTTTGCTGTTTCTGTCATTGCATGCGGGTAAATGATCCAGCAAGAACATCATACCTGAAATGTCAGGGTTGTTGGCTTTGTCAAGGTTGTTAGTTGCATAAGATAAATAAGCAGCAACTGAGCTTGTAAATAATATTGCAAACTTTTCACATAAGTGCCCTGACACAGACAATATTGCGTATGATGCAGAGAAAACATCATACCTGTCGTGAACATTCTGTTTTTACCTGTTTACATTGTAAGCTGCAATGCTGCATTTGTCTTTGGTTACTGGGGGGGAAGCACCGACTTACCGATTCAAATTATTGGCTGCTATTGCTGCTGAACATTCGTATAATTGCTTCTTACCTTGCGCGTGATTTTGTAAACTGCTGTTAACTGTGTCAGTCATCGTCAGCCATTCAACTGTGGATGGCAGGGAATGGGATCAAACATTGAAAATAGCTGCCAAAGTAATGGATTGCTATAAGTGACATTTCCATAATTTCTGTGTAACAAGTGTTAATCCACTGATTTGAGAGACACTTTTTCGTGAGCATAATCAAGCAAAGTAGGAGATGAAAACATGTAGCTATCAGATGATGCCCCAATTAGAGAACAAAACAATTGAAGCGATCGAACCACAGCTAAAAAGCACCATACACGGGAGGGCCCTTACTGCTGTATGGTTGCAGTTTTTTTTTTGGGGGGGGGGTGTGGGGGGGGGGGAGGAGGGCAACTGGCCCGAGCTGCACCCCTACACAGAAGCAGGCTGTGGTGGGTGTAGGATTTTATCTTGGGATTAAAATCCCTGATGTAAGCAACAGCCTTAATTTTACTGACTGTGGAATGAGAACCGGTGCATGAAAGATAGGCTGACCAGAATTTTAAAGCCAAAAACCGGGACATTTCACAAAAATAGAAGAAGGACTACAATTTTACTTCAAGCAATGAGAGCGCTCCTCAGCAGAGTATTACAGAACAGGCAGTAAGAACATACATAAAATGCAATTTTTAAGCCCAGTAGCTTGCCTGTTAATTAAATTGCTTTCTTGAAACAAGTGATAACTATCCCTGCTTTGTAAAACATAAAAAACACCTCCCACCATTTGTAATGATGTTGATGCAAGTGCCCAGTGACCCAACTGGTCAGGCACTAGGACCGGCCCGAGTGAGGGACGAGGGCGGGCGGAAAGGGAGGAGCTGGGGACCAAGTGGGCAGGAAAGGCAGTGAGCTGTTGGGATTCAAAGAAGAAGGATGAATAATAAAGAATGTCCATGACCCCACCACACTGTGTCCGCCTGAGTTATTGGGGCTGGACACTACAACTGGCGACGAGGGTAAAAGAACCCTGAGTAAGCAAACAGCCACAGCAGCAACCGGCGACCGACTGGTCCGGAGCTCGCCCCACGTGTGGAGGCTTGAGCGCGCTGCAGAAAAACGCCCACCGAGTGCCCACCTCGGCGGCGGAAGAGCGCCAACAAAAGCGCCCATCGAGTGCCCACCTCGGCGGCGGAAGAGCGCCAACAAAAGCGCCCACCGAGTGCCCACCTCGGCGGCGGACAGAGCGGAGCTCGCCCCACGTGTGAGGCTCGAGCGAAAGTGCCCACCGGAGCCCACCCGGCGGCAGAAGTAGTAAAGATAGCCCCACGTGTGAGGAATGAACAAATAAACAACCAAAAACCAACCGGGAACCCACTCCGGCGGCAAAAGACGAAGAAAAGAAACCTCACCTGCAACAGTGACTCTGGCGGTGGATCGCGGCTGAAAACGACGAGTGGTGAGTGGAAAATCGAAGCGCCGAGTGAATGTGTGGCTCCGGTCGAAGAAACGAGCAGAAACGACTGAAATCTTGCTGAAAACGAGATTCCCGGCAGCCATTTTGAAGTCAGGCAATATTGACCAATCCCCTGCGAGAAATCATCGGTGGCCATTTTGAAGTCAGGCAAAGAGCCTGAAACAGCAAATAAGCACTGACAAGCAACAAACAAGCACTGGCAAGTAACAAACAAGCATTGGCAAATACAACAGATGTAACAAACAAGCATTGGCAAATACAACAGATGTAACAAAAAAAAGGCATTGGTAAATGCAACAGGAGTAACAAACAAGCATTGGCAAATGCAACATTAGAAACAAACAAGCATTGGCAAAGGCAACAGAAGTAACAAACAAACATTGGCAAATGCAACAGAAGTAACAAACAAGCACTGGCGAGTGCAACAAACAGTATAAACAAACACTGGCAAGCGCAACGAAAGCAACAAACAAGCACTGGCAAGTGCAAAACAGATAGTATAAACAACCACTGGCAAGCGCAACGAAAGCAACAAACAAGCACTGGTAAGTAACAAACAAGCATTGGCAAATACAACAGATGTAACAAAAAAAGCATTGGTAAATGCAACAGGAGTAACAAACAAGCATTGGCAAATGCAACAGTAGAAACAAACAAGCATTGGCAAATGCAACAGAAGTAACAAACAAACATTGGCAAATGCAACAGAAGTAACAAACAAGCACTGGCGAGTGCAACAAACAGTATAAACAAACACTGGCAACCGCAACGAAAGCAACAAACAAGCACTGGCAAGACAACGGTAAATAACGACGAGCAAGCGATAAGGAAACTTAACAAGCACCAGACAGTACAAATCTCGAATGCGACAAAACACAAGCAAATGCAGGTCTGAAACACAACAAGCACGAGCAAAGGTAAGTGTCAAAGTAAACCTTTAACGCTACGCAAGGAGAAGAATTAAAATAAAGAAGGTGAGAAAGTAAATGGTCCTGAAACATACCGAGATAGCTGCGGATCTTACCAACCGAAAAGGAAACAGTCCTGTGACCGGATCAGATCAAGATCTTCCTCTCTCATGGCGGTGGGAAAAGCAACCCAACGATCCAATCCCTACATTGAAGTGCCACCCCCAGTGACACAGACTGACATTCAGAGTTTGGGTCCCAAATGGAACCGGTGGCTGGAATCACTGGACGACTTTCTTGACGCCACCGGTGAGCGAAGAGATGGAAAATGTCTGACAGTACTGCTTCAGCTGGTGAGCCATGAGGGCCGACATTTAATTACAAAATTTTCTGAAAAGGACACAGAAACTTATGAAAGACTACAAGAGACGCTACGCGCCCATTTCAATGCAAAGGATGACGTGGATCATGAACGCATCGTTTTCAACACAGCACGGCAGGAACCAGGAAAATCATTGCCAAACTTCATCACCCGTTTGCAGAGTCTGGTACAACGCTGCCACTTCAACACATTTACAAATGAGGACGCAGTTCGACTTCGGGTAATCGAAGGCTGTTCAAGGTCCAGTACAAAGCACAAGATTCTTCGAGGGCATTGGTCGCTAAAGGAAATAATCAAGAAGGCCGAAGCTGGAGAGCGGGTCAAAGCAAGAGAACTATCAAAAGAACCGCACCTATGTGCAAAACACCAAGATACCAGGAAAGAGACATCTCTAAGGTCGGATAAATAAAGCACAAGAAATAAACAAAACCAGAAACGGGGAGGATAAAGACAGATCAGAGATAAGACAACGGGAGAAACAAAGTAACACGAAGTACTCTGAGTCAACAACACAAAAGACCGGGATGATCCAGGAGTATGACAGCGTCACTTATTCAACCTCAAACTCAACGTGTAGTGCAAGTGATTATGAAGCAGATGAAGCATCAAGTGAGACAGATCGCACCAATGGACCAGATGACAGCCTGCCCAACAAATGTGCAAGAAAGGCAAATTATAGAAGACTGGACCAGTTACGCCAGCACTGGAATTCGGGACATGATCACACCCGTAATACAGATGTCAGTGCACAAAACAAGCGGGAAGGAGAAGCAAACCGGATAAGACGGACTGACTCACTCGGACACCGGGAAGAGGAAGACAAACACATCCATGACATCCGAGACAATGAAGAAACCGAGAGGAGGCCATTATCATCACACGAGAGAGGTAGAAACAAAATGTCAAGAGATCAACCACAAGAGATAGATATACCAAGAGATCAACCACAAGAGATAGATACGTGGTCATCAAACAACCCATCCAGTAAGACGACATCGAAGTCATTTCGAGAAAGGTACCCGGAGAAATATGCCAAAGAGAACTCCGACTCTAGGAGCAGCATGTCACGGCCTACCTATTTCAAGAATCATCTATTCAAGACACACTCAAGAGAACGGTATCAAAGGACATCGACAGAAGACTCCTCTGATTCAGAAAGCACGTCTGTTCGATCCCTCGAGTCGACGGAGTCATGGTCCCGACAACGGCCATGGCACCAACCACCTGAACACACCTCAGAATCAAATGACATCAGTCACGTCAAGAGTAACATATCTCACATCAATGTCCCTGAGAACTCAGTCACTCCACAAGACAACCTGTCATGTAAATCGCAGATACATCAGGATACAAACCATATACCTTCACCACTGATAGGGTCAGCGAGGCTGACCCACAGGGCCTACGGAAAGAAAATAAAGATAGTGGACACTACCAACCGGATGGGAAAGGAATATCCAGGCACCCCGCAAGGAAGACAAGACGTGTCAACAGAGACAGATCATCATCAGATGAGAGAGAAACATGCACAGGCCCAGACAGTCAAAGAGCACACCAGTCCCAAACATGAGTGGGAGTGGGTGAGGCAAACAGAGGCAGCGAATGAGTCCCCGAACCAAACCAAGATGGTCTTTTCAGATAGCGCCCCACCGTCTGGTATACATGACTTTGAACAGGAAGGCAGTGGTGCCCTCGACCGGACAAGAAAAAAGGAAGTAAAGTCATATGCGGGTGCTCGGAAAAGAACCCGAACAACATCCCCTCTTGAAGGAAATTGAGCGTCAATCAAACAAGAGCCCCATATGAAGACTGACTGCCGCCATCAAGTTGAGCTTTTCACAGTCACCTCAGAAACTGAAAATGAGTGGATCACCCAGAAGCTGATTGGAAACCACCACGAACCTGAGCACAAGAAGACCACGCAAGACGTCTTGCAGTTACAAAGTTACACCACTGTAACAAAAGATGTTCTCGTCAAAGCAACAGAAAGCCATACAAAAGAAATGGAGATGCATCCTCGTAACCTAAATAGGCGGCCTGCAAACCCGTGTGGCTGACTGAGGAACTATTAAACATGTTAGACGCTAAGTTTATTTTGTCAACAAAGGGGAGATGTAATAGTGTGATGCAGTCTACGCTAAGTTTATCTTGTCAACAAGGGGGAGATGTAATGATGTTGATGCAGTCTAGCGTTTCAACAAAACGGAACTGTAAGAACTGCAGAGGCTGACGGAAGACGACTCACCCGCAACGTGAAACTGAAACGAAACTGGAACAGAGAGATCCTGAGACACTGCTAACTGACAGTCAGGCATTGATGGAGACCGCCGCTGAGAATGAGCCCGACAGGCCCTACCGTATCGCTTCATCGAAGAATTCTAAAGAAAGACAATTTCCTGTTTTGCCGTGGTGTATATTATTTTGTTTTCTTTATTCACAGAGGGGGGAGATGTAATGATGTTGATGCAAGTGCCCAGTGACCCAACTGGTCAGGCACTAGGACCGGCCCGAGTGAGGGACGAGGGCGGGCGGAAAGAGAGGAGCTGGGGACCAAGTGGGCAGGAAAGGCAATGAGCTGTTGGGATTCAAAGAAGAAGGATGAATAATAAAGACTGTCCATGACCCCACCACACTGTGTCCGCCTGAGTTATTGGGGCTGGACACTACACCATTTTCAGTCGACCCTCTCTAAAAACGGGGACGCGAGCTAAATTTCTTGAAATTTGCTGGGACAGCTGGTTAAAAACAGGGACCGTCCTGGCAAAACGGGGACGCCTGGTTACCCTAATGAAAGATCAGTCCTTTAAACTTCCACTTTAAACTCCAACTTTCGAAGCTGCAACTGACTAGAAATGAAGGTTTTCACAACTGACACTAAAGCTAATGTAGCTCCTCCCTAAATTGAGCCAGATTGCAGCAACACCATCAGCTCGGACTTGGGCAAGCACTCCCTGCCACCACACTGTGAGAGACGCATCGGCCCAGCCGAGAGGGCAGGAGCAGGGGGTGGGGTGCAGCTCGCTTCTCCCCCTTGGCAAGCCATAGACCTGCGCGGGCGACACCAGCGGAGAGGTGGGAGCGCCTACAGAATGCGTCCCGCATTGCTCCACTCCGCATTTTCCAGGCTGCACCAGGCAGCGTTGGTCAGCCATTCTGTGCGAGGAGTTGGAAGGAGGAAGACGCCAAACGCCAAAGCGATGACGCCGCAGCTCTGTTCTTCCCGAAGCCTCCGAGCCGGACGCCGAAGTGGGGTGAGCGAGGGTGAACGAGCCTGCAGGCCTCCAGGCGCCTGTAGCACCCGCAGCCCATAGCCCGTAGCCTATAACCTTTGCAGCATCTGCAGCTGCAGCTGACAGGCAGGTGCGGGGGCGAGCGGGGGAGTGAACACAGCAAAACAATGGACAGGGCCAAATAAGCAGAGCCAATTAAGCAAATAAGTAGAACAAAGCCGGAAGACCAGCGAGCAATTTCCCCGGCTTTAGTGTACTGGTTGAGAGAGAAGTGGGGAGCAGGTGAGAGTCCTCCCACAGGCATTTCTTCTCTCCAATTTGGTGCAGGAGCAGAGAGGAGGACTCTGCACTTCACACATTTTACACTTTCTCTTGAGAGGGAGTTGGGTGCCGCGAATGACAACTGTCCCTCAGGCATTTTCCAGGCATTTCTCTCTCCATCTTGGTACAAAAATAGGAGCAGCGAGGAGGACTTTTCATTTTGCAATTTCTGCGCTTACACTTGCAATTGCACTTGCTCTCATTGTGTGTGGTGTTATACCAACTGTGGTTGGAGGCTCATCACTGCGGCGGGTGTTATGACGACAATCTGCAGATGCAGCTACTGATACTAATATGGAGGCGGATCAGACCTTGTGTGGCGCCTGGGGCAGCAATGACTCAGTATCGACTCTTCTGGGATATATTTAACAATTATATTATGACAAATACGCGGATATCAGCATATATTTGCAACATACTAGGGTTGTAAAATACTAAGATATAACTGACCCCAATACGAACAAACCAGGGAAACCATTGGGAATGCGCTCAGGGAAGGAAAGAACAATGGGCCCTCCTACTAGACGAGCACGTAAAACACAAGCACCTAAAGTGTTAAAAAAAAGCTAAAACACAGTTAAAAGGAGCAAATCAAACTTTAATTTTCTCCAATAGCACGGATGTTCGAAAAATCTATAAAAATACAACAGAAATTTGATTTATGAGAGATACAACAGGAGCACTTATGTCAATGGAATCAGGTGTAGAAATAAAGCACTTACAGACCCGATTAAACCAACCAACATCTTGGAAAGAAATACGCTAGTGGTTGGTATAGAGTGTGAGTGCGACTACACTAGCAATACGCAAAATAAGGATATAGAGGGTCAAATAATTGAACAAAAAATGGATTTGGAAAACCCAGTATTACTATCTCAAACAGAAGAGAGGGATATGGATACGGAAGGGATGGAAATACCGACAAAAGATCTAACACAGGTTGATAAGCCTATGAGCCCAATGACTGCAGGGGTTTGTTCCATTACCATTTGAAGTTAAAGTTGAAATAAGGAAAAAAAGTGAACCAGCTAATGACTACACATTACATAGTAATCACGAGCTCAAATTAAATAATGCAGACGAAGTCATGCAAGGAAAGCAAACTCCAACCAAGGATATAATGACCTCGTCATTGGCGACAAATAAACCATCAAGCAAGAGTGGAGAAAGAAATGTTGAATTGAGTTATGAAAATCAAGATTGTGACACTCCTAACCAGTCAAAAACAGCGATTAACAAAAATAGGGGAGACAATGAGCAAATGGTAGTAAAAACTGAATACACAGGTAAATATAATAACTTGGTTAAATTAAAAATTCAAACAGAAAAGCAAGAAACTTGCCAGGTTGGCACAAACACCCCTATTAGAAACAATGAAGTACCCATTAATCAAAATTTAAAAAATGCAGGTAATCAGGATCTAGGATCTATATGGGATATATTTTATCAAACATCAATACTAACTCTAGAAGCACTGACATACCAGTCGAATAAAATGGACACTCAAATTGAAATACTTGGAGTCATGGCTAACACAGTCGCCGGAATCGATCATAAATTAGCTGAGTTAAACAACCTAATAAATAAAGCTCAAAAAGAAGCAGCCTCAAATTATTTCGATTGCACATGTGCACCTATAATAAACAAACTGGCAACTATCCCGGATGTAGTAAACACCATATTGGAAGATGTTAAAGACATTGTGCAAAAAAAAACATGAAAATCAAAAAGAGGAGATATGTTGCAGTGATAAATATCAATCGGCATCTGTAGTGGAAAAAGTAACAAAGCAAATTGGTGACATAATAGATTCTAATGTTGTGACCAAACTAAACTCAGAAATAATGCAGAGGAAACGACACGAAATAAATAGCCTTGACTTCCTAGGGCAGTTGAATAATGAAGGAAAGGATAATGAAGATCTAATAGCCTTTGAAATTACAAAGAGACAAACAAAAAAACTACGTAAAGCAAGAAATAAGGCAAAAAAGGAAAATGCAGTAAAAACATATTCCAAACCGGAAGCACCTGACGATATGATAAAAGGAACAAAAAGAAGGAATAAAGATTGTGATGTAGGTCAGCAACATTTTTGAAAACAAATGGAAAATATTATGATATATTTACAAAGCCTGGGAAACACCCTGCCGACTTAAAGCCACTCCCTACAAATACAATTATATTAACAGAAACTACTGATTGAAAAGCTGACATAGTGATATTAGAGGGGAAGAAATCCCAAGAGAAAGATGAAATACTTAGAATAAAAGGAAATGGTTGTGCACTAACAAAGGAACTTACGTGTGAAATTGAAAGCTACCAGATAAAAAAATGCGATCTCTAACCTCCCTTGATATTAAAACCTCACTAATTAGCCAAAATGAAGAACAAAAGCATGCTGGTCATGACCAAAATAATGCATCAAAAGTACGCTGGAACCTGATACAGCCAAAAAATTGTCTAGTTACACAAAAACAATGGATAGAGGAAACTGTGATTAACTCTACGATATCAAAAGAACGATCGAGGATACGAGGCATAAAGTTATAAGGGATGACCTAATTATTATAAGAAACGGTCAAGGTAAACAAATTATATGTAAGGAAAACCAAACTTGTGAGGGAAAAAAGAAAGAAGCGTTGACTTTTAAAAGATCTCCCCAAATTACTCTCACACCATTATATGACTCACATGGCAACCATGATACATTGAATAGAGGAAATATCCTTCGGCTCTTGAAATCTGCACCATCACTAGAAAAAGTGACAACTGAAGATATCTATTGTTTAGGCTTTTTACAAACCCCTGATGGCAGACAACCAATAACTTTGCTAACTGTAAGTACTGATTCCATAGTGGACCAAATCTTGCAGGAACAAGAAGTCTTCCGCAGCTGGTGGATAACAATCAGCCAATCAGCCCCAAATGTGTATCCAACTCCGCTAATAAAAGAAGAAAGTCCTACGAAAAGGTCAAACGGGATAAAAGACGAACTAGTCTATTCTATACTGAAAAATCCCCTGGGTAAAATGAACTGTGATGATGAAAAGTCTGTGGATCAAAAAGAAGTTGAAAAAATAAAAGAAAATAAAGAAATAAATGAGAAATGGATTCTGGCAGCTTTGCATGGTAATACCGAACAATGACAGAATAGATCACAAGATAAAACAGAAGAATTCAATGCAAATATTTTAACAATAGGAATATGTTCATAGAACATAAATGGTTTACGTAAAAAGATAAAAAATACCCAAATAGATTCATTAACAAATCTTTATCAAATTATATTATTGCAGGAAACTTGGGAAATCGACCCTTTTATGCTACAAGGATATAAAGGATATTTTGTGCCTGCAATAAAACATTACAAATGTGGACATCCGTGTAGGTCCTGGCAATATTCGTACTAATTGACCTGAAAGTTGAACATGAGCGGCTAGACACAAATAATTCTAACTTCCAAGCGGTGAAGTTGAAGTATTTAATAAGTAAGGAAAAAATAATAATCTAATATTAATTTATATATATATATATATATATACCACCTAAACAGACATCAAGGAAGGAGATGTGTGCTGCTCTTACTATCTTCTTATTGGACTCAATAATGGAAGACCCCTCTGCAGATTTTATCGTTACAGGTGATTTTAACATAAACCTGTTAATACATTTCATAAGGGACGATTTTATACAGTCCCAAAATCACCAATGGTTAATCCCACAACAAATACCTGATCCCTTAAAAAACGCTAAACAAAATCTAATTGAGAGAAACTTCCTGATTGACATGAAAGCATTGGGACTAAGAATATTAAACGGTAGATTTGAATCAGATATACCCCCAGTCTGGTCATTCCAGTCTCATCAGTTTAAATCAAGAATAGACTATACAATGGTATCTAATTCTGGGCAAAGACATAATAAATGTATAATGTTCTCTTGTCCACATTTACATCGCCTACATTCAGTGTTCTCTTCAGCCTTTTTCCATGTGGGTAAATGGCATAAACCCGGCAATAAGCCAAAGCGTGCTCTAATAAAGACTTTCTTGTTTTTCTGCGACCATGGTGTTTCAAGATATTCTTGGACTTCTTTTTTGATAAATCCATTTATAATTGGCCATGCATGTTTTCATTTTAGAAGTATGTCCTTGTCTTTTATCAGGGACATATAATTAGTAAGTTTGTTAATTGTTTTTTTAAAAACTTTCTTGGGTAATAGTATTCTCCCAAATCGATATTACACCAAATTCTTCCTTCGCTTTATTTGCCCCCGCCATCCCAGTGCTCACCCCAGCTGAGCTTGAGTGCGGGTGTGGGGAAGAGAGGGGCCCTCAGTGTATTCACTCGTTTTCCTCTAATGTGTCAACACTTTGCAATAAAACATATTTTTCTTGGTTTGTTTATATTAATCGACAGCAGCCTGTGGGGGCTTCGTGCAGGGCTTAGCCTACCTGCTCCATGCGTCGAGACCCCCCCCCCCCCCCCCTCTGTCATCAGTCGGTCCCAGATGCTGGGCTCCTGTCTTCCAACCGGAAGGAGCAGCTGACCCTGTCGGATGCCCACCCCAGCCTCTTCTGTAATAATAAAAGTGCCAAGATCAAAGGCGCGTTGTCCGAACAGCTGGTGCTACAAAAGCAGTGGTCTTGGGGTCTGTGCCAGCTGTCGTGTCCCCTTTCACACTTCCCACCCAACTTTGTATCTCTTCCTTGAGTGACTTTACAACGTGTACATTTGCAATTTTCCCCTCTTTTCACTCCATTTGTACATTTCTGTTCTGTTTATATCTCTTTTGTAACTCATGTAATCCAAAGTCCTTATGTAACACAACTGGTTCTTTTGTAACGCGCTCTGACTCCTTCGGGTAATGTTCGCGCTATATAAAATCGCATTAAGTAAAAAAAAAACAGAAGGCTCTATTCCTCACTGGTGTGTATTGCCAGAGCCCTGCTTCCTTTCTTCCTGCAGCCGCGTGGTGAAGCCAATATCCTCGTGCACTTGCTGCTCACTAGGATGCTTTCCCCCTGCCAAGAGTCCTCGTCAGGTGCTCCTGGGGGTGACCCTGGGCGCGCCTCCAGTCCTGCAGAGGGCGCCCACCCAGTGGGGCCTGGGGGGACTTCTGTCTGCAGTGCTCACCGGGCCCCCGGATGAACGCCGGTTCTTATTGCAGCGGAGCAGGGCTGCACTCGCGGCGGGAATGTTCACCAGGATTGTGATAAAGCCTGTGTATCCCGTAACTGAGACCTTTCCCGTCTCCCTGGAGGTGCGGTGTCTGGTTTTGTTGTGTGTCGCCTCCATGAAGACTGTGTGTGGCAGGAATGGTCTCTTCGCCGAGGGTGCATGTCATACAATGGTAGTTGCGGTTTCTCTTTCCCCTCGTGCAGCTTCCGGGGCCTGCGCCTTGAAGACTCGAACGGCCACATGCATCAATTTGCATTTCCTAAATATGCGATTGCATTTAAGGAATCGCATTTGTGCGATTACTTAAATGCAATGCATGAAGGTTTTCAAAATTGCGAATTCTGAAATAGGAGGTGCAAATTATGAGGTTGACCTTCGTGTTAATTTGCGAAATCTTTCAAAAATGCTTAAATAAGCATTTTTTAAAGTGTCATGTTACACACACACATGTCCTTTGGACATGTGTGTGTGAAACTTGCACTTAAAAAAACATTTCAAGGGTGCAGGGGGTGAAATGCATTAACAAATTGCGATTCGCAAAAAGAAAATCGCAAAAAGTTAATGCCTTCCCATTGATTCCTATGGGCCTTTTGGCCCATAGGAATCAATGGGAAGGTTTTCCTTAATTGCGATTCGCAATTTGTGAATCGCAATTAAGGAAAATTAAGAAATCGTTAAATGAAATGCGATTTTTTTCATGCATACCAATTTGCGATTTCCTAATTGTGATTCCTTAATTTTCGCAATTAAGAAATCGCAAATGGGCACTTTGATGCATATGGCCGATAGTCCGTTTATCCTTGTCTGTATTCTGGGCGGCTGTCCGCATTAATCCCTTTAGCAATGCCTGGGTTACATCTCCACATACTTTGCTGCACACTGTGGTGTTGGTCAATGCTTGTTGCATTGTACGTCTCTTTGAACACTGGTTTCCACATCGGATTGTTGTGCTGGGGTCAGCTGGAATTGGGGAGTTCAGCTCTGGATGTCTCTAACACAGGTCCCTGTGACTGGCTGGTGCTTCCCTCCACTGAAGGGTGACCAGATCGTGCGACCCAAAAACCGGGACATTTCGCTAAAATAGAGGAAGGACTACAATTTTACACCAATAAACGACAAAGAATGACCCTCATCGAAATACAGAAGAGGCACTAAGAAAATAAATACAATGTACGTTTTTAAAAACCGCATCATACCTGTTACAGCTGCTAACTAGCCCAGCTTTGGAACAACTAAAAAAGTGCCACGCCCTCAGGGCACAAGTCGGGGGTACACACGGGTGGACGGCGTCCACCCACTATTTTCACAGGGTGGACCGATCCACACTGCCAAAAAGTTGTGCCCCACTGTGTAATTTGAGACACTGGGACACATTCAGCAACGCCTGGCCTGCTCGCTGACTGCTTACCTTCCGAGCAGCATAGTGCAGACGGGAAGGGGCTTTGTCATTGGAGACTCGGACTCCAGCTGGGCCATTCCAAAGGCGAATTTAAGAGGCCATTTGGCCTCCTTTTGTCCGAGTACCCAGGCTGTATGGCCAGCTACTGCCAGAGAACTCCCCCCTTCTGTTTAACAAACATTATTAAAAGGACATGAGAGGGATTTCTTTGGAGACGGGGGTCGTACAACCCCCGGCCGTATTTATTAAAACATACAAAATAAATCAAAATTGAAATAAACAATATGAACACAATTACGCAGAAAACGTTCCATGACATTTGATTACAATTGATTTATACAGATATCAGATGGCTTACCTTAACAAAATTCTAGTACAAGGTATTTCCTATCCGAATCTAACGTTTCAACCATAATCATACATTAATTACTTTTCTGCGTATCCTATATGGCTTACGGCAAGGTCACTAACTGGTGTCAGATCCTTATCACTTAACCACGTCCTCCAGTTGGAGTGCGCATGCGCAGAGGGCCCGTTTACCATGAGGGCACTTCCCCCCGGTTCCCCGATACGTTCTATTAACCACGCCCTCCCGTCGGAGTGCGCAAACGCAGAGGGCCCGTTTACCGTGAGGGTACTTCCCACCCCCGGTTATCCCCGTACGCTCTGTTAACTCCATTAAAGGGGGCCCTTCCATCTCTGCGCCGTTTACTGGCGTCATTGTGCACGTGCGGGGTGGCCAACCAGCCTAGAGAAATCGTGACTCCCCACTCCCCCCTCACCCTTCTAGCCAACAGGCTGTAACTGCCCCTGGAGTTCTAGGAGAGACCACTTGTCCCTCCTCTTGGCGACCCCATTCAAGAATGGCGCCGCCCTCTAAGGACCTTAAATTTACTGCTCACCAATCATGACCTTACCGCCTGACCAAGGAATAGCAATACATACGACGATTGAAGACCTGTAAACGGGATAAAGTTCTAAGGAACAAAACATATTAGTACGACACACCTGTCATCTATATACATTTGGAACAAACCTGTGAAAAATCTTCATAAAACACAATACCAATCATCTGCTTCAGGGGATGGTGGGTGGGGAAAAAGAATTACAGCCTAGTGTTTGGTGTGTAATGAGCCTGGAATCCAGCATGACATACCAGGTGTACACACAAGCACACACACACACAGTATGCAAGCCCTCACCTACTTTGCAGAACCATTTGCAGGCGCCTCTCGTTGTAGGTGGAGGCCGGGGTGGTGCATGTCTCTAGTGTTAGTGCCACGTGTGCAGGAGGTTAGTGCGGTGCACACCCTGCACGCAGCCCCTTGCCTAGCTCGCAGGACTTGTGGCAGGGGTGTATAGTGTGTGTGTGCAGGGGTGGCTGAGGTGGTGCATGTCTCTGGTGTTAGTGCTCCGTGTGCAGTAGGTGAGTGTGCAGACGTCGCAGCCCCTTACCTAGCTCGCAGGACTTGTGGCAGGGTGTAGTATGTGCATGGGCGGCTGAGGTGGTGCACGCCGCTGGTGTAAGTGTGCAGGAGGTGAGTGTGCAGACGGTGCAGCCCCTTACCTAGTTTGCAGGACTTGTGGCAGGGTGTAGTGTGAGCAGGGGTGTGCATGTCTCTGGTGTTAGTGCCCCATGTGCAGGAGGTGAGCGTGCAGGCGGCGCACCCCCTTACCCAGCTCGCAGGACTTGTGGCAGGGGTGTAGAGTGTGCAGGGGCGGCTCGGGTGGTGCACGCCGCTGATGTTAGTGCCCTGTGTGCAGGAGGTTAGTGTGCAGGAGGTGAGTGTGCAGATGGCGCAGCCCCTTTCCTACAAGCTGTGGGATGCATGTGCCCCCTCCGCCCCCAAGTGCTCCATCTACTGCAGTGAAGCATGAAACCTGGCTGCAGTGCCACCACCCCGACCAATGAATACACACAAGGCCGCAGCGGTTCCACTCTTCATTCATTCATTCGTGCATTTATTCACATGCTTATTCGCTTTGCGCTAACAGAGCAGCACCCACTGGCCTCTTCTGGACGATCCAGCAAAAGCAGCTATGGAATAACCAGGGCGCTAATGGCGCGTGTGTCCCGGAAGCAGTTGGAACGCCGGGGTTCAGGCCTGTGCCACACACGGCTGAGGGGGGACCAACAGCAGCCACAGAAGATGATCTAATACCCGCCATTACATCATGGTGGCTGTTAGTAGATATTAAGCGCATGTTAGCTTTTTGAAAATAGAACTTAAAATACACAGCAATGACCTGCGTGGGAGATGTGTCAAACTCATAGCATGTCGACCTAGTCTTTAACTGCACGTTAACGCCATGGGGGTAGTCAGTGTATCCTATTCAATAATAATTGCGCTGCGCCTGTGATTTCCCAGCGAGGCATGCGCCCCCTAGCACAATGTGCCCTTTCATGCACTCAACCCGCAGAAGAGGCCGTCATCTGGAAACGTGCAGATGAAAATGCCCTGTTTCACCCAGTCTGACAGTGGTCAAAAGTTGTTACTTTTTATGCTAACGGGGTGTCAGGAGATGCGTCAATTCATGGCCCACAAACTGTGAGAACACTTTCACAATGTTAACAAGAATGTTTCTGTGTTACTGCAACCAGACATTTTGTGTTTGTGTGTGTCTGTGCGCTCCTGTATAGGTGTGTCCCATTACTACCCCTGTGTGTATTGCACGTAGGGCTGTGTTCAGAAGCATGCCTGCGTGTCTCTCTGTATGCTTGTCTGCGTATATATATTTTTGTATAGTTGTGTGCTGAGTTTGCCTGCTTATGTATGTACGTGGGCGTCGGTGTGTGCCTGTGCTCGCCAGTGTATGAGAGTGCCTTGTATGCGTGTCACCTGTGACACACCCGTGTCACTGCAGACGTGGTCACATCTCTGGGCCCACTCAGCTCCAGGTGTTCCGTGTTTTTACAGTATTACTTTAACAGGCCTTGCGCTGTGCTGGGTGGATTCGGTATGGGGGGTCTGAGGGGGTGCGCGAGGGAGCGTGGAGAGTTGCGGAGTCCGAGGGTCTTGCGAGGGGGCCTGTTGGCCAGTACTTTTCTGTGAAATGTACTGGGTGGATGCAGGTCCACCCCTAAGCAGATGTGCTGCTTGCGTCAGAGCCTTAGCTGTGCTGCGTCCCGGGGAGCCCCTGTGTGTGTGTGTATTTGGCTCTTTGTGTGTGTGTGTGTGGCTGTATGTGTGTATGGCTCTGTGTGTGTGTGTGTGTCTCTGTGTGTGTGTGTCTCTGTGTGGCTCTGTGTGTGTGTGTGTGGCTCTGTGTGTGTGTGTGTGGCTCTGTGTGTGTGTGTGTGGCTCTGTGTGTGTGTGTGTGTGTGTGTGGCTCTGTGTGTATGTGTGTGTGGCTCTGTGTGTGTGTGTGGCTCTGTGTGTGTGTGGCTCTGTGTGTGTGTGGCTCTGTGTGTGTGTGTGTGTGGCTCTGTGTGTGTGTGTGTGTGGCTCTGTGTGTGTGTGTGTGTGTGGGTGCAAATGCAATAGGACTCGCATTTGCGAGAGATTAAGCTATTGGCATTTTAAATGACGATGGCATTTATTTATCTGTTTTCAAAACCAACACATAAATAAAAATGTTGTCATTTATAATGCCAATAGCTCTAACGTTTGCAAATGCTTGTTTAAAGGGGGCCTAGAAACGGGTCTCTATCGGGCTCTGTTTTGAGCCCTGGCACATGCGGTCCGTTTTTTTTCGGACTGCAGTGACAGCAGTTTGCTGTCACTGCAGTCCGTAAAAAAGTACCAGGGCGCAAAACAGCCCGATAGAGACCCGTTTCGAAACAGCAAGCACATCGATGTGCGCTTCCCACACTGCTCACTTCTCACTAGTGGAGAAGTTACAGCATGACTTCATTCCAGGAAAGCGTTCTGGGGGAAGGGAATTCTGTAAAGAGTCATTTTCTTTCTTGATTTCTCTTCTCTTTCTGAAACGCAAGAGCAGCAACATTGTGGTACGGTCACCAGGGCTTTAATTGGAAGCTTTTTCAATATTATAAGTAACAAGCCATAGTTGCAGTTTATTTATCTTATGCAACTAATAACCATTGACAAAGCCAATAGTCCTTACTTGTTGTAGGTATGATGTTACTTGTTGTATCACATATCTGGATGCAATGACAGAAACAGCAAAATACAAGTCGGGCCTCACACTATGCTAAACACAGATTTTTAGCGTAAGTGTTTTAAAGCCACGCCCCTAATTACACTGGCCACACCCCTTTGAGAGACCCCCCCAGTTTTTTCATCTCACTTAAAGCCCTGCATGGTCCCCTCCTGGCTTATGGGGTACTTAACAGTGAAAATTGCTTATATGAATTAGCACAAGACATTATTAAACTGAACCATTTTAGATTGAACCGCACACGTCAAATGCTACTTTGCTGTCTTTCATGGTGTGGAGCGCCATAGTTCTACACTTTTTGATTCAGGTTATTGTAATTTTCGATTTCTGAGTACAACATAGGGATAAAAGAAGGATGATGTAATCACCTTATGTTCCCTTGTTTTACCTACGAATAGAGCGGGGCCTCTACCACCGAGTAGTTGCCGGTTGAGGTGGGGCTTACTCCCACAGAAAGCTGGGTGAGTACATATCTGTTGTTAAAAATAAAGAATTGCCTTAGTAAAGTTACATAATGAATTGGCACGGTCGATTAAAATGTAAAATCGATCTTTTGACTTTTTAACCTCTATGCTCATAGTTTTCTCTGTTCACTATTATAAGTTTGACCCTTGTATTGACAAACCTTTTTGTTTTAGGAATGAAGATATAGTTCTTACCTACACACACATGGGAATCATGTCGGGTAGGGTGGTAATAAACCACTGATCTATTTAATTCTTTCACGTGCAAATTATTATGTACAACATATTTCATTGATTGCTTTTCCTGCAGTAGCATTCAACAACTACTAGGTCCTGAAGAAAGCCGGGCTAGTCAGCCATACGGCTGAAACATGTTGACCTCACTATTCGCCAGGAGATAGTGTATTTTTTCCATACTATCAGGCGATCTATTTTATCTCATGGCATTTGGACAATACCCAATAAACTTATTTTTTTGTCCTTATAGTCATTTTTTAATTGCACCCTTTTATCACTCGCACTGCACTCCACCAGTTGTCTCATATCTTGAACAACTACTGTGGCTGAGATTACTGAGAGTATGAGGTCAGGTATCTATTTATGTTATCCTTGGAGCAACATTTGGCTACATTCAACCCTCCTCTCCTAGTCTTCCAAATGACGAAGTTCCGCCAAATGGGTGGGCTGATGGAGACTTCTCTTAAGCCAGGTATTGGGCAAGCTATCTGCACCTGGTAAATAGTTTCCTTTGAGCATCTGTTTTTTTTGTCATACCTCCAGACTGGCCTTCTCCCTGTAATTGTGCAAGTCTTTGATCAGGGGTATGGAGTAAAGTTGGTCTATAAATACTGTCCCTAGACCCTCCCACACATATATTTTTTCTGTACTTAACAGTGCACATAAAGGAACTGCACCTTCAGGTCACAGCATTGCACAACGCGACAACCCTCCTCGATAGAGCAATGCTCCAGGGTGACAGCCCTCAATCATCACCGCGGCCTCCACCTGACATATGGCGTCTAATGTTATTATTGTGGGGCGGTTAGGTCATGCCTCATTGGCCTCTGCCACCATATGATCAGAAGCAGAATCCCTGTGAAGTCTAGTGGAATTTTCAGGCGATCCCATCCCATCGTGATCCCCTTTGCAAGCCAGGAGAGGTAACACTGGAATGTTGAGAAACTCAGCTTTCCAGGGATCTCTCCCTTGTGGGGCATTGCAAAGAACTGTTCTCAGTCTCTTTCATGCTTAAAGGAAACCAGTAAGACATAGCCTGGGTGCTGGTCCAGCAATTGATTTATTGCGTCAGTTGCAGGACTGCCATTTATTCCCCTATGGGTCGGAGAGCTCTGATTCGTGGAGGTGGGCGGCAGGGGAGGGGGTGGGGCGGACCATCACACAGCAGGTGCTGCTCCGGTGCCTGACGTTATGACGTGACCTCTCTGTTTACAGCGCCTGGCCGTGACCACTGTTGACAGGGGTGGAGGGGATCATGTCAAAAACATTGGCCAGGTTAAGGTTATATTTATTTCAGAGGGGACAATGCCAGATTTGAAGTAATTTCATAATTTATATATTTATATTAATTTTTTTACCTGGCTGCCTGGCATGAAAATACCATCAAGCCCAGTAAATTACTGATCATATAGGAACCATAATGGCGCCCATAGGACAAGATTTTTTCTAAGTGATTTAATGGAGCGAGGCCTTCTGATGTTTTGCCTCAAAGTCCACACCTGCCATGCCTGATGTCGCCTCCTTGTGAGGCTACACATTGGGCATGACCGATGTAGCCTCTTTGTGAGGGTCACACAAGGCATGCCCGATGTAGCCTCTTTGTGAGGGTACACACTGGGCATGGCCAATGTTGCCTCTTTATGAGGGTCACACTGGGCATGCTCGATGTAGCCTCTTTGTGAGGGCCACACAGCCCATGCCCGATGTCGCCTCTTTGTGAGGGTCACATAGGGCATGCCCGATGTAGCCTCTTTGTGAAGGTCACTCAGACCATGCCCGATGTCGCCTCTTTGTGAGGGTCACACAGGCCATGCCCGATGCTGCCTCTTTGTGAGGGTCACACAGGCCATGCCTGATGTAGCCTCTTTGTGAGAGTCACACTGGGGATGCCCAATGTCGCCTCTTTGTGGGGGTACACACTGGGCACGCCTGATGTCGCCTTTTTGTGAGGGTCACACAGGCCATGCCCGATGCTGCCTCTTTGTGAGGGTCAGACAGGCCATGCCTTATGTAGCCTCTTTGTGAGGGTCACACTGGGCATGCCTGATGTAGCCTCTTTGTGAGAGTCACACTGGGCATGCCCAATGTCGCCTCTTTGTGAGGGTCACACTGGACAGGCCCGATGACGCCTCTTTGTGAGGTGGTTTACGAAACAGTGGTCCTTGACTATCGATCAGGGAGCAAACTTTACATGAAAGGCATTTTTGAATTCTGAAAATGCAAATTAAATCAGCATACTTGGACTCAAGCTAAATGAGGGAGATATACATCTTATCTGAATTAGCTCCACATTAAATGAAAATGAGCAAATACCCTGGCATATGAACAATTTCAAAAAATTGTTACCACACTCTGAAAATGTACTTTGAAAGAATTTACATATTTATTTACAATTTTTATAAAACAATAATATTCAAAAAACGGCGCAAGAACTATTGAGTATAGTCAGTGAGAGAGTAAAGGGTGCTCAAGTGTTTAGAGGAGGAAAAGAAGAGATTAAGTGCACAGTTTTGATATTTACAGTAGAACAAAGCGGGCAACCTTCCGCTATTAGTGTGAGCCTGTCCACACACTTGGTTAGGGGGGAGTGTTGGGGGAGATAGGGGACGTATTGGGTACAGGCACAGTGGTTATATAAGCGTCGACGTTTCGACCCTGATGCTCATGGGTTGTTGCGACCTCGGCGACGGGTCTTCCTCAGGACGGAGGTGTGGGGGGTGGGGGGGGGGGGGAATTCGCTTGGCCGTGGTCCAATGAATGGTCTGGGTGGGTCACCAATCAAGCTGGTCGACTGTGAATTCAATTCAAGCTTGCAGGGTATGAATCACCTACTGTCTTGGGGAATAACACACCGGGTAGGTCAATCTGGTCTTAGTTATAGTACCAAAGGTTGATTTTAGATAGGGCAATCCTACCGGTGCCCCCACGGGCAATCCGGTGGCTGGAGGAAGATATCGCCTCTGTTTGTGGATGTTAATATTAATGTCACCTCGGTACGTGTAGTTCCTGACCCCGGTAATCCCTGGCAGCGTCTAGCAAGAACAGCGTTTAGCGCGAGGAGCAGTCGCTTCCACGGGCGGACAACAGCGGTATAACTCGGCTGGGTCACACAGGGCATGCCCGATGCTGCCTCTTTGTGAGGTTACACACTGGGCATGCCCGATGTAGCCTCTTTGTGAGGCTCACACTGGGCATGCCCAATTTCGACTCTTTGTGAGGGTCACACTGGGCATGCCCGATGTCGCCTCTTTGTGAGGGTCACACTGGGCATGCCCGATGTAGCCTCTTTGTGAGGGTCACACTGGGCATGCCTGATGTAGCCTCTTAGTGAGAGTCACACTGGGCATACCCAATGTAGCCTCTTTGTGAGGTAACACAGGGCATTCCCGATGTCGCCTCTTGGTGAGAGTCACAAGGCCATGCCTGCTGTTGCCTCTTTGTGAGGGTCACCGAGGGCATGCCTGATGTCGCCTCTTGGTGAGAGTCACAAAGGCCATGCCCGATGTAGCCTCTTTGTGAGGGTCACACTGGACATGCCTAATGTAGCCTCTTTGTGAGGGTCACACTGGACATAAACCAAATAACTACTTTTAATGAGGGTCAAAGAAAGGGGAATGTTTAAAGACCTCAATGTCCTAAGCCCCCACTACAGCTAAACAACAAGAAGGAGGACAGTCAGGTCTATGAGTTTGGTACATTCACGCCCTAGGGCAAGAATAACTTCTGAAACCAGCAGACTGTGGGATCTGCCCCCAGTTCAGGGACATTTCCCTTGTGGGTCCTGCAGCGTCTGTCCTCAGACTTTCAAGACGGACAAGATTGACATAGGTACTAACAAACCATGGGTACTCAAAACACATACAAACTGTAACTCGGAACGTTTGATTTATTTGATCACATGCCCTTGTGCATTACAATATGTAGGATACACTACTAGAAAAATAAAATTAAGGATCAGTGAACACAAGAGCACCATTCGGTGCCGCAAACAGTCGACGAAGATGACCACCCACTTCAATCAGAAAAATCACAAGGCAGATGACTTGAGATGGGTAGTAATTGAACAACCCTTTATTCCACCCCACATTAGCGATATATCCAAATTTTTGTTCATAAAGGAACAAAAATGGATATACAGATTGAAGAGCGACAGCTGTGGGCTCAACGACGACATTCCTTGGACCATGATATAATTGAGTAATGCTGGACAATACACACATTGGTTGACTTTCCCCTAGGTTGTTCGGGGGCGCATATATCTGCATAACCTGACACTGACCATAACTACGACATGAGGCCACTCTGATTGTTATGGGATATGAAATAGGGAGTATAACATATTAAAAAGGGAGTATAACATACTACCCAAGCCTGAGGGTCCTTTGGGCTCCTGAGTCCAGAGTACCTTTTTCCAACTGAGTTATTGTACATCGTTGTGCTCTTGTCATCGATATGCCTACCTACGATGCATGATAGTAATTGCATCATATCCACATCTTGGATTATAGGCTTGCTTCAATTTGACGCCTATACTGGCAACAATCACATAAGGCATAGTTTATGTTACACCTTGCCTACTGGTCAGACTGGTGTTATTCTAACCAGAACAATTTCACTCAGAAGTACTAGCGGGTGCACATACACTCTGGGCAATAGCTCGCTTAATCTTCCCGACGGCCCCCCAGCGCCTAGAGACCCTTACGGGTGATTGTGCGCTTTACAAATGTGGACTTTACTTTACTTTACTTTTAACATTGGTACCTCATTGACAGTCTGAATCCCCACAAATGATATGGGTGACCGGTATCCCGGCTATTTAGTTGGGTTACGCTGGTCCGTTCCTCCACACTGCAGTTATTAGCGCTAAAACTTAGCCAAAAGCACATCTGCAGGCTTTGTAAACTAACGCGCTGGTGTTGCAAGGCCCGGGCATGCGCACTCGCGGGCCGCTGTTGGAATCATCGACGGCGTGGTGGCGCGAGTCCCGCGCATGCGCATTTGCCAGATATAGCGGCTGTATCTGGGGCTTGCGCAACTCTATGGGCATGGCGATTTCCGATGAGATGCCTTTTTTAACCACACATGCGTGGCGTGGCTGGGTCTCTTTGGTTCACCAATTACGGAGTAATTAACCAATTGGTGAGCGTATTTAAACGGCGCGGGACCCGCCTACCGTCACCTCCACTTCCTCTCGGATGCCGGTGAGAGGTACCGACGGATAGGTGAGTCCCACGCTCGTTCTCGGTACAAGCTAGCTCGCTCTCTGTACTATTCAGTTACTTTAGGTGACCTTAAGTCTGACTCTGGTCTTCTTCCTTGGTTTTATTATTTCTCCGCTTTTTTTGACTCTAATGACTAGTCTTTAAAAGTTGGTATCCTGTAATCTAAGGAGGTCAGACAGAGAACTACACCAAGAAACAGACATTGGATAGGTTCCATTCTTTTTTCTGGCAGGGTCTATTTATGATTTGTGCTGAATTGAGGCTTTACGTTGTTTTAGAAGACTAAGTTTGATTGGGTGCACGTATAAATTGAACAGATTAGGAAGTAGCACCATTGAACTATATTACAGGGTGGCTACACCTTTTTTTCCTTTCTGTCTGTGCATACTTAGAGCGGGGCATCACATACCCGAGCGGTTGCCGGTAGAGGTGAGGTCTTCACCCACAGAAAGCTGGGTGAGTACATGATTTAAGTAATTCTTACATCTTGTTCTGGTGCCCTGTGCAAACGCAATAGGAGCTGTGTAAGAGTCGTATATCACAATTGAATACATTTATAGATTAACAAGAGTACTATACTCCTGATGTGTCTGGAATCAGTACTGGGTGAGGGGATTGGTTTGAAGTGCATAGACGAATAGTTTGTATATTCTTTCCTTTTCTCTAGGCGAGAATTGGTGGTCTACTTCGCAAGGATACATTGGGGCTCCAAGGTCCTGGCAGTAAGACTTTTTGTACTATTTGTTCACAATTATCACATATACATAATTATTATCACGCACCACATTTTGGTTTTTGCAGTAGCATTTCTATCCTTTTAGGTCCTGATGAAAGCCGGATAAATTAGTCCTCATGGCAGAAACATGTTGACCTTCCTGCACCACGCAACGGGGTAGCTATAAATTCTCAACTACCTACGTGCTTGTTTTAATCATTGACACTGGAGCATCCCTTATTAAACATATTTTTGTTCGACTGATCAATTTTTATTTCACTTATTGTTTTGCACTGCACTACATCAACACCACCTTTGAGATACCTTAGGCTGGAGTATACCATTGGTATCCACCTCCATACCATCAGATGATGGTCAGGGTGATGGTTGGATCCTTCATGAATCTCAAGTGACGATATTCCACCAGTCAGGGTGGCCCGATGAGACTTTTTTTAGAATCTTTCTCTAGCCTTGGGTATTACTCAAAAGGTATAGTTGCACTACCAGTCCCCCTCCAGTTCACACTCTTTGACACCACTCATAGACCTGACTGTCCTCCTTCTTGTTGTTCACACTGGACATGCCTAATGTATCCTCTTTATGAGGGTCACACTGGGCATGCCCGATGTCGCCTCTGTGTGAGGGTTACACTGGTCATGCCAGATGTTGCCTCTTTGTGAGGGCCACACAGGCCATGCTCGACGTTGCCTCTTTGTGAGGGCCACACAGACCATGCCCGATGTTGCCTCTTTGTGAGGGTCACACAGGGCATGCCCAATGCTGCCTTTTTGTGAGGGTCACACAGGCCATGCCCGATATTGCCTCTTTGTGAGGGCCACACTGGGCATGCCCGATGTAGCCTCTTTATGAGGGTCACACTGGGCATGCCCGATGTCGCCTCTTTGTGAGGGTCACACTGGGCGTGCCCGATGTTGCCTCTTTGTGAGGGTCACACTGGGCATGCCCGATGTAACCTCTTTGTGAGGGTCACACTGGACATGCCCGATGACGTCTGTTTGTGAGGGTCCACACAGGCCATGCCCGATGTTGCCTCTTTGTGAGGGCCACACAGGGCATGCCCGATGTAGCCTCTTTGTGAGGGTCACACTTGGCATGCTCAATTTCGACTCTTTGTGAGGGTCACACTGGGCATGCCTGATGCTGCTTCTTTGTGAGAGTCACACAGGCCATGCCCGATGTAGCCTCTTTGTGAGGGTCACACTGGGCATGCCTGATGTAGACTCTTTGTGAGAGTCACACTGGCCATGCCCAATGTTGCCTCTTGGTGAGGATCACACTGGACATGCCCGATGATGCCTCTTTGTGAGGGTCCACACAGGGCATGCCTGATGTTGCCTCTTTGTGAGGGTCCACACAGGGCATGCCTGATGTTGCCTCTTTGTGAGGGTCCACACAGGGCATGCCTGATGTAGCCTTTTTGTGAGAGTCACCCAGAGCATGCCTGATGTAGCCTTTTTGTGAGAGTCACACAGGGCATGCCTGATGTAGCCTCTTTGAGAGAGTCACATAGGGCATGCCTGATGTAGCCTCTTTGTGAGGGTCCACACAGGGCATGCCTGATGTAGCCTTTTTGTGAGAGTCACACCGGGCATGCCTGATGTAGCCTTTTTGTGAGAGTCACACAGGGCATGCCTGATGTAGCCTCTTTGTGAGAGTCACACAGGGCATGCCTGATGTAGCCTCTTTGTGAGGGTCCACACAGGGCATGCCTGATGTAGCCTTTTTGTGAGAGTCACACCGGGCATGCCTGATGTAGCCTTTTTGTGAGAGTCACACCGGGCATGCCTGATGTAGCCTCTTTGTGAGAGTCACACAGGGCATGACTGATGTAGCCTCTTTGTGAGGATCACACAGGCCATGCCCGATGTCGCCTCTTGGTGAGAGTCACACAGGCCATGCCCGTTGTCACAAAGGCCATGCCCAATGTCGCCGCTTGGTGAGAGTCGCACAGGGCATGCCCGATGTCACCTATTTGTGAGGGTCACACAGGGCATGCCCGATGCTGCCTCTTTGTGAGGTTACACACTGGGCATGCCCGATGTAGCCTCTTTGTGAGGGTCACACTTGGCATGCCCAATTTCGACTCTTTGTGAGGGTCACACTGGCCATGCCTAATGCTGCTTCTTTGTGAGGGTCACACAGGCCATGTCCGATGTAGCCTCTTTGTGAGGGTCACACTGGGCATGCCCAATGTTGCCTCTTTGTGAGGGTCACACAGGCCATGTCCGATGTAGCCTCTTTGTGAGGGTCACACTGGGCATGCCCAATGTTGCCTCTTTGAGAGGATCACACTGGACATGCCCGATGATGCCTCTTTGTGAAGGTCACACAGGCCATGCCTGATGTAGCCTTTTTGTGAGAGTCACACAGGGCATGCCTGATGTAGCCTCTTTGTGAGGGTCACACAGGCCATGCCCGATGTCGCCTCTTGGTGAGAGTCACACAGGCCATGCCCGATGTCACAAAGGCCATGCCTGATGTCGCCTCTTGGTGAGAGTCACACAGGGCATGCCTGATGTAGCCTCTTTGTGAGAGTCACACAGGGCATGCCTGATGTAGCCTCTTTGTGAGGGTCACACAGGCCATGCCAGATGTAGCCTCTTTGTGAGGGCCACACTGGGCATGCCCGATGTCGCCTCTTTGTGAGGGTCACAATGGGCATCCCCGATGTCGCCTCTTTGTGAGGGTCACACAGGCCATGCCTGATGTCGCCGCTTTGTGAGGGTCACGCAGGGCATGCCTGATGTAGCCTCCTTGTGAGGGTCACACAGGCCATGCCCGATGCTGCCACTTTGTGATGGTCACACAGGCCATGCCTGATGCAGCCTCTTTGTGAGAGTCACACAGGGCATGCCTGATGTAGCCTCTTTGTGAGGGTCACACTGGACATGCCCGATGTAGCCTCTTTGTGAGGGTCACACAGGCCATGCCTGATGTAGCCTCTTTGTGAGAGTCACACAGGGCATGTCTGATGTAGCCTCTTTGTGAGAGTCACACAGGGCATGCCTGATGTAGCCTCTTTGTGAGGGTCACACAGGGCATGCCTGATGTAGCCTCTTTGTGAGAGTCACACAGGGCATGCCTGATGTAGCCTCTTTGTGAGGGTCACACAGGGCATGCCTGATGTAGCCTCTTTGTGAGAGTCACACAGGGCATGCCTGATGTAGCCTCTTTGTGAGGGTCACACAGGCCATGCCTGATGTAGCCTCTTTGTGAGAGTCACACTGGGCATGCCCGATGTCACCTCTTTGTGAGGGTCACACTGGGCATCCCCGATAATGCCTCTTTGTGAGGGTCGGACTGTGCATGCCCGATGTAGCCTCTTTGTGAGGGTCACACTGGGCATGCCCGATGTAGCCTCTTTGTGAGGGTCACACTGGGCATGCCTGATGTAGCCTCTTTGTGAAAATCACAAGGCATGCCTGATGCAGCCTCTTTGTGAGAGTCACACAGGGCATGCCTGATGTAGCCTCTTTGTGAGAGTCACACAGGGCATGCCTGATGTAGCCTCTTTGTGAGAGTCACACATGATGTAGCCTCTTTGTGAGAGTCACACAGGGCATGCCTGATGTAGCCTCTTTGTGAGGGTCACACAGGCATGCCCGATGTCGCCTCTAGGTGAGAGTCACACAGGCCATGCCCGATGTCACAAAGGCCATGCCCGATGTCGCCTCTTGGTGAGAGTCACACAGGGCATGCCTGATGAAGCCTCTTTGTGAGAGTCACACTGGGCATGCCCGATGTCCCCTCTTTGTGAGGGTCACACTGGGCATCCCCGATGTTACCTCTATGTGAGGGTCAGACTGGGAATGCCAGATGTTGCCTCTTTGCGAGGGTCACACTGGGCATGCCCGATGTAGCCTCTTTGTGAGGGTCACACTGGGCATGCCTGATGTAGCCTCTTTGTGAGAGTCACACAGGGTATGCCTGATGTAGCCTCTTTGTGAGGGTCACACAGGCCATGACAGATGTAGCCTCTTTGTGAGGGTCACACTGGGCATGCCCGATGTCGCCTCTTTGTGAGGGTCACACTGGGCATCCCAGATGTTGCCTCTTTGTGAGGGTCAGACTGGGCATGCCAGATGTTGCCTCTTTGCGAGGGTCACACTGGGCATGCCTGATGTAGCCTCTTTGTGAGGGTCACACTGGGCATGCCTGATGTAGCCTCTTTGTGAGGGTCACACAGGCCATGCCGGATGTAGCCTCTTTGTGAGGGTCACACAGGGCATGCCCGATGTCGCCTCTTGGTGAAAGTCACACAGGCAATCCCTGATGTTGCCTCTGTGTGAGGGTCACACAGGGCATGCCAGATGTAGCCTCTTTGTGAACGTCTGTTTTACTTTTCTCATTAGTCGCCATTTTGAAACAGCGCCATGCCGTCCAAAAGGTATTAGCAGCTATTAAAACACAAAACAGTGAAACACTTTGTAATCAATGTTCGATAACTTAGGTTTTAGCTGTTTAAATAAACAGCAATTGGTATAGTGATACGTACGGTACAATATTGCTTTCCATAAATTGTAATTATAATTTAATTACATAATTTAAAAATATATATCACTGCTGAAAGGCGCTTTCATGGAGCAGGAGAGGCATTCAGAGATCCAGGTGGGCACAAGGACGGGTGACTGACGCTCCATGTTTTAGTACTTTGATTAAAACAGTTCCCAAACTTTTTTTTATTAAAAACACAACCGTTTCTGGCCGGTTACGTTCCTGAGGGCTGGAAGAGATGAAGAGGGAAGGGCCAGGCAGCTGAAGAAGAAGCAAGCCTCGTCTCCAGGGTGCCTGCTACCTGAAGGAAATGTGAATGTGCGCACTGTGTTCTTCAGAGAATCAGAAGGCTGCATGGACACTGGACAGTCTTTTATTGACAGAATCTAGCATGTGTCCATTTAATAGAAACTTATTAGAAAAAGGTTTACACTAGGTACAACGAATTAGAAAAAAAACCTTTTAAATACACTTAAAACATGTAAACAAATTATTTTTGCACAATTTATGATAGGTTGTGCAAGCTATCTTGTACTGTATGTATGTAATGCATTTTTAGGTTTCGCCTATTATCATTCGCTTGCGAATGTAATAGGCGAAAATTCAAGGGCTTGATCGACCAGTGAAACCACTGGCGTTTCTTCCCAGTGCATGTGAGGTCACGTGACTACAAAAGCGGGTCACGTGACCACACAAGCACGAGCATCTCCCTAATCCGCCTGCCCCCACCAGGCTCGCATTCCCGCCCCCCCACCAGGCCGCCCATCTGCCTGCCACACTTCTCCTCCCCTCGCACGCATTCCCGCCCCCCCACCAGGCTCTCCCGCCCCCATCCGGCTTCCCTCCGGCCATTTGCCAGCATATCAACACTCTTACAAACACTACAGTACGTGATGTGAGGTTTGTGACCGCCTGCGTGCCGGTAAAGTTTGATTAAAATAAACTGCAGCATTATGGAAGCAATTTTCGTTTTGGCTTTTTAAAGGTAAACGTCAAATGAGTCAGTCGTCTCTCCGCGCTCAGTCACGCCACTTCTCATTCTGTCGGCCCTCCGGCCATTTGCCAGCATATCAACACTCTTACAAACACTACAGTACGTGATGTGAGGTTTGTGACCGCCTGCGTGCCGGGAAAGTTTGATTAAAATAAACTGCAGCATTATGGAAGCAATTTTCGTTTTGGCTTTTTAAAGGTAAACATCAAATGAGTCAGTCGTAAACATCAAATGAGTCAGTCGTCTCTCCGCGCTCAGTCACGCCACTTCTCATTCTGTCGGCCCTCCGGCCATTTGCCAGCATATCAACACTCTTACAAACACTACAGTACGTGATGTGAGGTTTGTGACCGCCTGCGTGCCGGTAAAGTTTGATTAAAATAAACTGCAGCATTATGGAAGCAATTTTCGTTTTGGCTTTTTAAAGGTAAACATCAAATGAGTCAGTCGTCTCTCCGCGCTCAGTCACGCCACTTCTCATTCTGTCGGCCCTCCGGCCATTTGCCAGCATATCAACACTCTTACAAACACTACAGTACGTGATGTGAGGTTTGTGACCGCCTGCGTGCCGGTAAAGTTTGATTAAAATAAACTGCAGCATTATGGAAGCTTTTTTCGTTTTGGCTTTTTAAAGGTAAACATCAAATGAGTCAGTCGTAAACATCAAATGAGTCAGTCGTCTCTCCGCGCTCAGTCACGCCACTTCTCATTCTGTCGGCCCTCCGGCCATTTGCCAGCATATCAACACTCTTACAAACGCTACAGTACGTGATGTGAGGTTTGTGACCGCCTGCGTGCCGGGAAAGTTTGATTCCGGCCATTTGCCAGCATATCAACACTCTTACAAACACTACAGTACGTGATGTGAGGTTTGTGACCGCCTGCGTGCCGGTAAAGTTTGATTAAAATAAACTGCAGCATTATGGAAGCAATTTTCGTTTTGGCTTTTTAAAGGTAAACATCAAATGAGTCAGTCGTCTCTCCGCGCTCAGTCACGCCACTTCTCATTCTGTCGGCCCTCCGGCCATTTGCCAGCATATCAACACTCTTACAAACACTACAGTACGTGATGTGAGGTTTGTGACCGCCTGCGTGCCGGGAAAGTTTGATTAAAATAAACTGCAGCATTATGGAAGCAATTTTCGTTTTGGCTTTTTAAAGGTAAACATCAAATGAGTCAGTCGTAAACATCAAATGAGTCAGTCGTCTCTCCGCGCTCAGTCACGCCACTTCTCATTCTGTCGGCCCTCCGGCCATTTGCCAGCATATCAACACTCTTACAAACACTACAGTACGTGATGTGAGGTTTGTGACCGCCTGCGTGCCGGTAAAGTTTGATTAAAATAAACTGCAGCATTATGGAAGCAATTTTCGTTTTGGCTTTTTAAAGGTAAACATCAAATGAGTCAGTCGTCTCTCCGCGCTCAGTCACGCCACTTCTCATTCTGTCGGCCCTCCGGCCATTTGCCAGCATATCAACACTCTTACAAACACTACAGTAAGTTTTCTTTTCCACCTCCTTTCCCTTGTAATCTATTGCTTATTTTCTGGTTCTCCAGCACCGCAAAGCTATACAAATGGCAATAGCACTATAAAAATAGGATCACTCCACTGCAAACAAAACTAGCATTGGCATAGCCAATATGTCTTGCCTTTGGGACCTTATAAGTGTTTCGTTTTCCAGCACAATATCCTTGGTGCAACAGCATCAAGTGTTGCATGGCTAAACACATATAAGGTCCCAAAGGCGAGACCTATTGGCTATGCCAATGCTTGTTTATATAGAATCTAAACATTTATTCTTAACACGGCTATATTATATCCAATGTACATACAAGATGCTACTATATTTGTTAATCTGTGAACTCATATCATTGCCCTTAATTTATATTGCACCCATCCAATGAATGCTATATATTTTATTAATAAAATATACAAACATACCTATATGGCTATTCGCTAACAGCTCTTATTCAATTGGCTGTGAAAATTTTTTCAGCTTTGCTGCAATAAGAAGGGAAAAGACTCAATCTTACTCAGTTAGGCAATCCTTAGATTTCACTGTTGATTGTTAGTCTAAAGTCTGTTGTTATACCTGGAGTTTGGATTTGTTTCCTTATCCTCACTCGGTTAGGGACTTTCTTATTTTTATTGTTCCTCTTGTTACAGTTTCGAATTATCACAAGTATAATCACTATTAAAATAAAAAGCCATGAGTTTGTGTTAAGATCTTGCTAGGCATTCCACTGTCTATAATATTAGCTGTCATTATCTATCCCTGAGGCTTACCGACAGTTTTATTTTTGCAATGATTTATTCTTCTGGCTGGTTTTATCAAATTGCCTCCTGGTAAATTGGTGTAGATTATCGCCAACTAATAAAAATGAATCAAACGTCAACATTTATATTTAATCTCCATTGACTTTAGAGTTATCAAATACCTGGCTTTAAATAATTCCAACTAAACTAGGTACCTGTATTTGAAGTTAAGATTTTTCAGATGATGCACCTTCCATCAATTAGTGCGCTGTGTGATCTGTTAATCAAACATATTTATATAAATAGAATACTGATATTTCTTTTTTTGGATCAACATTCTGAATCATGTTCAGGTTCAAACTTGCAAAGTTTCTACAATCTTACCTCGATGCTATTAGGAGATTTATATACAGGACGGCCGTCTGTCCTTTGGTATGGCTGAAGGGGATAAACAGATTGTATAAACCTATTATGCCATTGAACCTATATGGGTTAAATGAATTATTATCATATGTCTCCTTTCCTTACCTTTAATTTAAAAACTCTGGTCTCCTAGTATACCGCATCCCTTGATGAACTTATTGAACTTTTTTTGGGAGTACCTCACTTTAATCTAGGAAGAAACCAATATATCTGTTATAAATTTGTTATAAATTTAAACTTTCAGGATTCTATCTACTAAGCTTTCTAATAGCTTAGTCCTTATCAGACTTACTTGATTTGCTCTGCAGAGTGACACCACGGGCGGTCCTGTTCCGTTCACGAGCTGAAACAGACTGTGCCTCTCTTTTCCAGTCTTATATACTCTCTATATTTGTTTAATTAGCATCTGATTGGATTAAAAAGAAGTCTTTTAATTCTAATTCAACACATGCAAAGGTAAACGACATTCAAAAGCAATACCACAATCCCCCTTGGGGTCGGGCCTTAATAGTTGTCAGGCCACTCCCAATCCCACTAACTTTAGTGCAATGGGTTTGATGTTATTCTACATTCACTGATGGCCGAATCCAGAGTGTTGTATAGCTCCTATATATCCTTATATCGTGTTAAGTTAGCATAGGTACATTTGAGATTTAAACGCCATTTTTCCTTTCTTGCAACTTCTGCACACGACCCTTAATTGTTGACTTAGCTTTCAACCTAGTGGTTTGCCGTGGTGTATGTGAGAATAATATGTTATTGCTCTGATATCAGTTTTGTTTAATAAACCATGTCTGCACGGAGAGTGCTGAAGTTTCAGGAGCAACACGATATGGAATTGTTATGAGGTCTGATCTCCACGCCTTCATAGTCATAACACAAGTGCAGCCTTTGCCAACTTGGGCTTGAGGCGGGATTGATATTGCTTTGCACGAGAATTGTTAACACACTTGATGCGGTGCACATGCAGAGAGAGCTGGTGTATGCTGATGTGATTCCTTCATGCTAGGACACTAAGGTATGGGCCCGCCCTAAAACAACCCAAAGAGACCTTCTTAGCTAATAATATAATATATGTGTTAGGGAGGGTGAGATATAAGTGTTGTTAACTCTTATTCATTACAGCATGTTAACATGCTGTCACCATTCGCTTTTTATGTCTTAGTAACTATGCTGGTAATTTTGATACTGATAATAAGTATACTTGTATTATCTAAGATACTGCGCCTGAGAAGACGGCATTAGTAAATAAACATTTCAAATGCACATGTGTCTTCTTTACTCCATGTTCTGGTTTGTAATGATAATATAACGAAAGAGTGTTCATGAGTCCCACGTACCCTGAGGTACTGTAAGTTCATGTTCTGGTTTGTCTAAACATTGGGAGTTTGATATGTCCAATGAGACACTGTAGCTAGCTCGGTAAGGGGTGAGTTGGTTGCTAAGGTAAGTTTTGGGACACCCTAATTTGTCGAGGTTCCACTCCTCTGTGCACAGTTCTGTGTGAGTACAGAAACCCTGCTACATGGCGCCCAACGGTTTCGGTGGTCTTATATCATGACACTCGAGTAGTTTATCGTTCATGCCTTAACCCCTTCACATCCGTTTCCGGAAAACGGGGTGTCGGTGAAACCTACCTATTTTTTGAAATAGGTCTTTATTCAAGCTTGATTCTTTCTTAAACGGTTTCTTTGAATTACTACCCAGTTGTGCTACAAAGTATTCTTTGTGTTTTCTTGTTTCCAGTACTGTCAGGGCGGCGGTGGCTATTGCGCAGCATAGTCGCGTAGCGGTACGCAATCATCTTCAGACGTACCAGGTCCCGGTAGATGGGATGGCTGTGATTTTCGTGGTATGTGCAGATCCGGCGTTTCCTTACGAGTTGTTTTACTCTTGGGTTACGTTTCCGGCTGTGGACGCTAATTCTGGTTTGTTCCACTCCTACACCGCCTCGGATGTCCCGGCTGAATATACGCCGTACAGGGCATTGGAAATACCTATTGATCATTGGCAGCATCGAGTTTGGTTTGATGGCGCCCTCCCCCACTCTTTGTCCGCTGCGAGGTTAGGTCCACTCTCAATTCCAGGTACAAATTGGCCTGCGTTGGGTGGCTTTACCCCGCACCCGAATCACGGGGCTTGTACCCTAGCAGAAATTCGCAGGCTACATGTTGTTTCCATTTCCGTGATTCGTGCTTTAGTGCAATACATCGGTCGACATCTTCCTGGTGGTCCCCAGGGAGGTGCGGCCGCTCCCATGGAACGAGGCGGAATGCGTCTCAATCCAGTGATGGTTAATTCGGTTTTTGGTGCGCGTCCAGTTGACAACGATGACTTCCCATTCTGGCTAGCAGAGAAGTTTGATCAACTGGAGGCGGTTTTTCCGAATTCTACTCCTGCTGATAAACATCGAATGTTAACGATTACTCTACCGAAGGATATAACTCCTGAACTTGTTGACTGTGAAAGCTGGGGAAAAACTTTTGCGGCAGTTTATACGAGGTGCTTCGGCACCCCGTCTATGAATGCCCTGCCTGAAATCATTAGACGTGTTCAGAATGATCACGGTCCGGAGGCAGCGGTTGAATTGGGTATGCGCCTGTGTGGTTCATTTGAGATTGTAAGTGATCTCATTCTCTCCAATGTTAAAGGAGATGCAGTTAACTTTCAGGTGTCGAATGCTTTGGCTGCTCTGCCCGATGCCGACAAACCCCGACAGTTAGCAAAGATTGTGGTGGCCGCATATAAGACAATTGGTCGCACAAGTAGAGGTCTGAAATATTTTCCAGTGAAGGATAAAAAACAACCTCAGGGACAATCTGCAGTGACAGATGTCCAGCCCAAGTCCAAAAAACAGAATTGGCCTAAAAAACAGACACAGGGGAAGCAGACTAGGCAAACTCAGGATTCTGTTCCTGCTATACAAGCTCCTGCGCCGGCAGACAGAGTTTATGATTTGCGCGATCGCGCGATGATTAAATCACCTGATCGTTTTCAGGGTTCTGATCAACGCTCTCCTCATTCCTTTCAGGAAACATCGGCCCAGAAGACCGGTGGTGGAGGAGGGGGTGGACGTGGACGTGGTGGCCAGCAAGGACGTGGTCAGTCCCGCCAGACGGACGGCGCAGTGAAGCAGGAGGATTCTACGCCTAAGCGTCCGCAGTTTGCGAAGAAGAAAGTCGCGGCCTTAACAGCGCATAGATATGCCACAGATAGTGAGAACGCGGCTTCGGAATCTGACGTGGGCTCTGACCTTGCTGGACAGCGCGGCGGAGATTACCATAGTCAGAGAGGCGCTCCGTCCACTACTGAGGGTGACAGCGACTGAAGTGTTTGTTGTAATAGAAACAGCTGATACGAGATTAGCTCCCCCTGAAAGACTTTTTGAAATTGTCCTGTTAATTGAAGGTGACATACAGCGTACTGTCAGAGGGGTGTTTTGGGAGAACCTTTCGTCTACGTACGACATTTTGCTTTCCGAGGCTGACTGGCCCCCACCTTTTGTGCTCGCAGCGCCGCGAGGGGAGGAGGTAATCCTTCCCAGTTTCGCGCACACTGTCTCGACTGAGCATGCGCAGCATTTTGCAGAAGAGTGGGCTCGGGCTCTTGCACCGGCTCTCTACCGCAACCAATGTGGTTGGGACAAATTGTCCCCATGCCACGAAATTCCTTTGCGGTCTGAGCCGCAGCCTCAGCCTCAATATCCCATACGGCGTGAAGCTAAAGCGGCCGTCGCAGAAATCCTTGAACAATTGGAATATCAGGGAGTTATTGAAACGTGTGTGTCACCAATGAATAATCCCCTTTTTACTGTGACCAAACCTGACGGATCATATCGTTTGGTATTGGATTACCGGCATTTGAACTCGCATTGCCGTAACTGTGCAGTACAGAATACTCACGGCTCTGCCCTAGTGGATAGTCTAGTGCGTAAGCGTTTCAAGACAACGCTTGACATTTCCAATGGTTTTTATGCCCACAGACTGGATGGCTTTAGCTCCCAATGGACAAGTTTTACGTCCGCTGGGGTGCAAAAATGCTTCCGGCGACTCCCAATGGGCTACAAAAATAGTCCTGGGGTCTTCACCTCCAGAATAGTTACACTATTGGAGGGAATCGATCCGGATGCATGTTCTTATGTGGATGATATTTATCTCACAGACGACGAAATTTGGATGCATCTGTGTCGAGTGAATTCCATAATTTGTACCTTTGCAGACATGGGTTACAAATTTAATTTTGCAAAATCGCACATTGCAGAACACACAGTGTTGTTTTTGGGCTATGAGCTCAACAATGAAGGTAGAGGTTTGGCTCCTCACTTCTTAGAGAAGTGCGCACAATTGCGCGCTCCAACAACTCTTAAGAAATTACAGTCTTTACTGGGCTTTTTGAATTTCGGCAGAACTTACATTCCGGATTATGCCCAGCGTATCATGCCTCTGTATGCTTTGATACAACCAACTTTCTCAAAATCATGCTGGCTGCCTGAGCATTCAGCCATTTTGCAATCCTTGCAGGCTGATCTGCTCGCTTCTAAATATTTACTGACTCGTGATAACCACACCAACCTGGTAATAAGAATAATTCCTGGGACGGTGGGTTTCACATACCTCACTTTTAATGAAGGTGACACAGTACCTATTGCTTACAAGTCACACTTGTACACTTCGGCTGAGATGCGGTTTCCCACAGTAGAAAAGGTTTTAACTGCTGTACAGATGGCTATTCTAAAGGAACGAGCACTGTCTCAGGGGAAACGCATGCTAGTGGTAACACTCTGTCCTCACTTGGAGGCAGTCACGAAAGCCAGTGTACCGAATTCAAAGGCTTTGCACCCTCGGTGGATTCAGTGGGCAGCGTCATTGTCATCCACGGATGTCATGTTTATTTTTGACGCTTCCTTACGGTCGCAGGAGTACTTGCAGTATGAATTCGTTCATCCTGCTCCTCTGGCTATGCGACCTTTGGAGGACTTCCATTGCATCATTTACACTGATGGGTCGGCGCAGGTTGCGCATGGCTCTAAACATGCCTACGTTTCCGCATGCGCCATTGTGGTCGGTGCTATGTTGAATGATGAGTTCGTTTCCAGGGAAGTGCACACGTTGCCCCTGGGCGATTGCACCGCACAATTGGCAGAGCTTCGTGCTCTCTTACTAGCTTTGGAGTACGCAGATCCAAGTGTTACTACTCTAATTGTAAGTGATTCTTACTACTGTGTCCAGTCTTACAATGAAAACTTGTTCTTTTGGATTCAAAATGATTTTCATGATTCCAAGGGTAGCACAATAAAACATAAAATGATCTGGGTTCGAGTGGCAGAGCTTAAGGCTATGTTGCCACTCGTTTATGTGATTCATACTCTCGGTCATCAGCGCGTAGGAGTTCACGCTGTTGGCAACTCGCTTGCTGATGAAGCAGCGAAATCAGCAGTATCTACATACTTAGTTGCAGCAGTTACTAGGTCTAAAACCAAGATTGATAGCGACATCTTGGCAGCGATTGCTGCCTCTGAGAAGGGAAGTAAACATCCTGCGGGATTCCCTTCGAAGTATAAATACCACTTAAGTCCCGAAAAGGTTCCTTTTGTGACAATTCCTGATGTTGGGGAACGGCTGATTCCCAACTCGGATCGCAGAACAGACTTGATTACAGCGGCTCATGAAGGTGTGGCGTCTGCGCATGCGGGCGTCTCAGCCACTGTAACGCAACTACAACAACGTTTCTGGTGGCGGGGACTGTACAAACAGACGCGTGATTATGTCCTTCTTTGTGACATATGCCAGCAGATTAAACCTTCAACTGCTACGCGTCCGCCACAGACTCAGTTGTACATTTCTAATAAACCACTAGGCTGTGTTTATTTAGATCACTGCGGTCCTTTTTCATCTGATACTGCGTATAAGTACATCTTAGTAGCAGTTGACTCATGCACACGCTTTGTGTGGGTATGGCCACATCGCAGCGCTGATTCACGGACTGTCATTAGAGATTTGCGTATCTTTATAGGGATTTTTGCCTGTGGTACCTTCCATTCGGATCAGGGTCCGGCTTTCGCCTCTAAGGCGTATAAGGATGCCATGACTTCGATGGGGGTCCAAGTCAAGTTTTCGTCACCCTACAGACCTGAGGGTAATAGTGTAGTTGAACGAATGAACCGTGATTTAAAGCAATCTTTGACAGCCCGAGTTATAGGCACTGGCAGAAACTGGCTGGCTCACCTCTATGGCGTGCAGCGTGCTCTTAATAATCTCCCTAGAAGGTCTCTGGGTGGGCGGACCCCATACGAAATGCTCTTTGGCATCAAGATGTACGTCCCTGACCTTGACGGTCTAGACTCTGTGGTTCGCGCCACTTCCTTTGACGCAGATGAACATTGCAATGTTTTACAGAATCTACAAAAGACCAGAGACACTCTTGCAAAGGAACATTTGCCCTCCACATCGGATGATGCGTTGCAGATCCCGGTAGTTGGCTGGCTACCCCAAGTTGGAGAACTGGTTCGGGAGAAGATCGACAACAAGAAAGAGTTTGGTCCCTCCTATCGAGCTCCAGTCCCAGTGCTTGGAGTGAAGGGCACAAGAACAGTCATATTACCACCACTTCCAGGTCGTAAGGAAAACAGGTTTATTTCTATTGACAATGTCAAGATACACAGAGTGGCCGATTCTTCTTAGCATGACACCAGCTGTTTCCTGTCCTTCCATTGTGAGAAATTCAGTTATGCCCACTGCCTCTAATATTGAACCTGAAGTGGCCATCGAATTACCTGCTGTTTCCAGTCCATTATTAAATAATTTACCCGGAACTAACATTGATGAGACAGACTATACATACCCCACTGATTTGTCCATGCCTGACCTGCAAGCTCGTTTAGCCACGGAATCCAGATTTTCATTTGACTCTGCTTCCCTTGCCTCGAAAAAACCCTCTCAAATTGCGGTATATGCTAGCCTGTTTAAAAAACATTTTTTGATTCCTCCTTGGATATGCATTTGGCTGGTCCTTTTTTCGGTTTACCTTTTTATGTCAATTGGTTTTGTGTTTTATTTTTTTCGAATTATGAATGGACACTATGTCGAGGAGAGAACTTGCATTACTCATTTAAATGGAACATTGGCCCCACTTTCCTCTTCACATTCTACACACAGATTAAAAAGAGACTTGACTTTGGTTAACATCACAGCATGGCCTGTTCTGGATGGAATCGCGTGGGATGCAGTTCGTTTTCAGATTCATGGCCCAACGGAAGTCGTTAATGTTCCTAATGTACTAAGAGTTAATATGGGGGATGTGGTGAAACAAAACATTCGTTCTGATGATTGGGATATTAATGCTGTGGAAAGTTTGTTTTCTGATTTGAAATACTATGCTGCTTTTGATGCTGAAGATTTATATTTAGAATCTGCTAATTATGGTGAATTGTTCTGTTACCAACATTATGGCAATCACTTCTTACACAAAACATCTTCCCGAAGGGATGCTGTTAATTTTACTCAGTGGGAACATTGCCCAGCACCTACACAAGGGAGTTCAGAAACGTTTCTTAAAAAGTATACTTATTTCACTGACTTTAATCAGTCCAATCCCGAGTCCTTTTATTTTAAATTTCACAAACAGCCACTGTCCAAGGTTAGACTTACCGATACAAAATTGTTGTATTCGAAGGCCTTCCTAGATCAATTAGTTACTGGGGGCTATGAGTTATGGAAGGAAACCATAGACCTTAAATCGGTTTGGGGTTCAAGGGCCTGGCAGGTACGAGGCACTGAGGCTTTGCACCGTGCATGTCTCATCCCGAATCATATGTTGTTTTTAAATGAAACCATTTCCCAGACCACATGCTTTGGATTGGCTACATCTAAAAGGTTAAACACCCCGTCTTTCCCGGAGTTGGAGGAATATGAGAATTGGAGTAATTTTACTCAATTGTCCATTAAAGATATACAGGCTCTGCTTCTTAATTCCTCCTTTAACATTTCCAGTATGAATCCTAAGGGTTGGCTACTTTGGCACCGTAGTGCTGATTCTTGCCCAGAAAGATTTTTAAATATAACTGACGGTTTTAAGACTGTTAGATCTGATCCCCGGTTTGATTTGAGTCATACTGTCACCTCTTACTCTGTGGGCAAGTTGTGTCAAGCTTGGCTGAAACATTCAACTTTACCTGCGGTTAAGTATCACCTTTCCAAACTGAATGCAGACGTGGATTTGAATGATTTCATTAAAGGCCCAGCTAGTGGCAGGTCGAAAAGGTGGTTATATGGGGTTTACAATGAAATTTGGAAACTCTCACAGATTGAGGCTGCTTCACGCCTTAGGGCTATTGATCAGGCGAATCTTGAGAAGGTGCTTGCAGTTGTTGACAATAGCATTAACGTGCTTTCCTCTAGAATTTACACATTAGATAATATTGTGTCGTCTGTTGTCGATATTGTGCATGATGAAGTGTCTGTATTATACCATGGTCAAAATCAATTACGTTCAATCATGCAGTTTGCATGGACACTTCAGACTCTGAAAATGGGTAAAGTTCCCTGGGGATACATGAACGTTTCCTCTTTATTTGCACCGTTTAATTTGACAGACAAACAACGCTTGCTTTCAATGCGTGATGCTTCCTTTTCTATGCTACATATTGAAAGGTTGGAATCTTTACCTTTTTCTGTGGCAGAAGCCACTGCTGCTACGTGGCTTATCCACGGTTTAATAACGCTGCCTTTTGCTTTATATAAGTTTTCAAATTGTATGAAATATGTGCCAATAGGTCGTTTTGAACCCTTAGGTAGCGGTTTTCTTCATGAGGTCTGGTCACTCCCATACACATACAGATGTTTCAAGGATGAACAAGAAGTTTATCTAACAGGGGATGAGTGTACTGAGACGCCAGATCATTCTTTAATGTGCAGACACATACAGTTACACGGTTCATGTAACAAGGACCGACCGAATATGGCTTGCGTTTTACAGGGCACGCCAGTTCCTGCTATCATCCCCACGTTTAAATTGTTAGAGAATGGTAGTTATTTAATGCTCAATAATGAAAACTGTTGTGGTTTAATTAAAGGTATAGCTTTCATAGTAACAGTAAGTGAGCGAGTTATTTGCTGCAGAAATGTTCTTTATCCTCCCACACGTGAACATAGGGAGTCTTCCATTTGGCCACAGATACCGACCTTGGGAGCAGAATTCAGCGGCATGGCTAGAATAAGAGCTCTATTGTCCCAGAAAGAGGTGGCCTTGAGCTCGGCCCGTGAAACTTTCGTGCTTCACATTGCTAACACCCGTACGGAGGTTCAGGCTCTTTTAAACACTGATTTGCCTTTGCATTTCGGAGCCATGGTCCGTTCTATCTTTAACGCATCCTCCACAACGGGCCTAGCACATTTTTTTAAAGTTGTTAGCGGTGGTCTCGTGACTTCCTTTGAGAAGATTTTTGGAGTCATCCCTGCCTTCTTCCATTCTATTTTTTCGTCCTTATTTGGAGGGTTCCCGTTTTTACTTGCATTAGCGGCTGGCGCATTGGTGGTTTTCTGCCTTTTTAAATATGGATGCCCTTCCTGTGCAAGACCACGCACAGCTGCTACTGACGCGGTTTCGCAACCGCATGCTTGATTATTATGGCACACTGCCGTTGGCGACTCTAAGCACGGCGTTTGGATTATCTTTTCGGTTCTCCTATTTCACCTGTGTCCAGCCTGTATTTCGCTGCCTGACCTGTGATTTCCTTTGGGCCATTGATTTGTGTCTCTGCGGACCAATATCTTCTGACGTCGATTTTGATCAACTGATGAGTCCTATCATTGCTCACGAGTTGGTTTGTTCTGACGAAAGGATTATGGCCTTGGCGGTGGCACATGGACTAATGGGTCCCTGGGATGTGTTGTCGGCAGCGCAAAATTTCTTGGAACAAAGTTTTCTTGAAAACCCACCGAGCTGTCCTCTGATGGTTATAGAGGATCCGGTGCTGGAAGATCACGTATGTTCCTTTCATCTTTTAAATTGGATGGCTGAACTGTTTTCGGATGAGGACAGTGACTTCCTCCTGGAGGCTGTTGCAGCTTACTTTTCATATACAGTCTTATCATAGACACTGCCTCAAATTGACATGCTGATTGATAGCATTTCCTTGATTTTATTGACTTTTGGTCAAGACATTTTATTTTTGCTTGCCTATTGGCTTGAGCCACGTTATACTTGTGGGCTATTTTTTAGCATTAGTTTTTATAATTGAATTTTTATTCATGCTCGTTTATAATTGGATTCTGCTCTCATGTGATGGCACTTCTGTTATCTTATTTAGTCCGTTCTCGGATCATGGGGGGGTGTTGTATAGCTCCTATATATCCTTATATCGTGTTAAGTTAGCATAGGTACATTTGAGATTTAAACGCCATTTTTCCTTTCTTGCAACTTCTGCACACGACCCTTAATTGTTGACTTAGCTTTCAACCTAGTGGTTTGCCGTGGTGTATGTGAGAATAATATGTTATTGCTCTGATATCAGTTTTGTTTAATAAACCATGTCTGCACGGAGAGTGCTGAAGTTTCAGGAGCAACACGATATGGAATTGTTATGAGGTCTGATCTCCACGCCTTCATAGTCATAACACAAGTGCAGCCTTTGCCAACTTGGGCTTGAGGCGGGATTGATATTGCTTTGCACGAGAATTGTTAACACACTTGATGCGGTGCACATGCAGAGAGAGCTGGTGTATGCTGATGTGATTCCTTCATGCTAGGACACTAAGGTATGGGCCCGCCCTAAAACAACCCAAAGAGACCTTCTTAGCTAATAATATAATATATGTTTTAGGGAGGGTGAGATATAAGTGTTGTTAACTCTTATTCATTACAGCATGTTAACATGCTGTCCCCATTCGCTTTTTATGTCTTAGTAACTATGCTGGTAATTTTGATACTGATAATAAGTATACTTGTATTATCTAAGATACTGCGCCTGAGAAGACGGCATTAGTAAATAAACATTTCAAATGCACATGTCTTCTTTACTCCATGTTCTGGTTTGTAATGATAATATAACGAAAGAGTGTTCATGAGTCCCACGTACCCTGAGGTACTGTAAGTTCATGTTCTGGTTTGTCTAAACATTGGGAGTTTGATATGTCCAATGAGACACTGTAGCTAGCTCGGTAAGGGGTGAGTTGGTTGCTAAGGTAAGTTTTGGGACACCCTAATTTGTCGAGGTTCCACTCCTCTGTGCACAGTTCTGTGTGAGTACAGAAACCCTGCTACAAGAGAATGTAAACTATTAGGCCGGACTCAAGAGTATCCCCTCTGACTCCATTCAGAAGTTCAGTCACAAGAGTCTACAGTAAGTTACACTTCTCTTTGCGAGTAGGAAGGTTGATATCCTGGCTCAGATTGGGCTCTGGCGATGTATTTTAATTCTCTGGCTTCCTTTGGTGCAGTTTTCAGTAAGGAGGTCGGACCTGCTTTGTTCACAACAGCAGTTTCTCGGCCCGAACCCTTGGCCTTAACGTCACCAGCGGCCCCTCCTGGAATACACGGCACTCACAAGCCTACATGCAGTAAATGAGTTCAGTCTCTGCACACTGTGCAGCCTTTCTGCATTGTTCCAGAGTGTCTTATTTTAAAAACACACAGTGTCCGAATACACACATTTACCATGCGTGCACCGTACCACACTTCACCTCTTGTGTAGTGTACTTCAGGTGAGAACACCTGCACTCAGCACGTCTCCATCACGTACGCCCTTCCACATCCACCTGATGTAGGAAAGGGGTGAGTTAAGCACACATCAGCTGAACTTTTCAAAAAGTCAGGGAGCCTGTAGCCCTCACTCCAGTGGCACAGGGTTTAAGGGTTCTGTTCACTATTACCGATCAGTACACGGTATGCTGCCACCACCATGCGTGTGCTGCTTAGCTCCTGATGAAGGCAGTATCCTTCCACCACTGTGAGGGCAGCGCTTTGGGCGCCCCTCCCGATCCAACAAGACTGCAATCTGTGAGACACACCTATGTCATGGCGCACACACATGATCCATGTTTGTCTATGGGCACTCAGGGCAGGGGTGCATGTCTCGAATCATGCAGAAGACTTTCCCGTGCAAACACACACCACGCTTAAGTAATATATTTGCAAAATGCACCACAGGCTGTATGTATCACAGCCTTATCACTCTACTGCTGAAAGCCAGGTGTGGCTTATTTGCTACACTGATTATCTGTGTGATAATTGGATTTTTTACAATCCCTTTGACTTCCCTCGAAGTAATATTGATAGCAGCTCTCAAAACTGTTCCAGCAACACTGTCTGTAGGCAAAAGGCCAACAAAAAAGTTAAGGAGTATTTTGCTATTTTTAGGCAAGCCGCTGACCCGCCCCCACACTGGCTGACCCGCCCCCATTGTACCCAGAATCGCAGTTCCCATGCGTTCTTTCCTTTATGCACTTCGCCGCTGGTGGCCGGATGCCCATTTAGGGGCTGGTGAACCGAGTCTCGGCGTCCACTCAGCATCCTGTGATTCTGGGCAAATCATTGCATCTCATCGTGTTAAAACAATACACTTGACCCTGTGTAAAGTTAATCCTGTGCTCATGTACGTCTCTCCAATACCTTTGGATCAAGGTCGCGCTGTATAAAAATAAATAAAGTATATTAAAAAAAAAGTTTGTTGTGGTATCGCTGACGGTAAGCACAGACCAGGCAACTAGACAGCAAACAGAGCCAATGAGAGATGTGTAACCATGTTCTTTTATCTTTGAGACAGTGCGGCGACTTAGAATTAGTGACGAGGCTTGTTGTCCTGTGGGTGCGGCAGCTGTTCAGTTTCTTTCCTTTTCTGAAACGTGTGTGTAATTTAACACTGCCCCTGTTACTATTCTTGACATCGTAAATAGTTGAGACAGTTGTGTTACCTTCCGACCTCGCCCCTTTCTCTCACCCTCCATCGCCCTAAAACGTGGGAAGGCGAGAGCGCAGCCTCCGCTTCTTTTCACTGCGCGCTCCTGTGGATGTGGCGGAGGGACCAGAGACGGGGCGGGGGACCGGGAGGTGAGTGCTGCTGCCGCGGGGGCGCCTCTCACTAGACCCCTCTGGGTCTGGAAACGTCCTAGTGAGGGGTGTGCCAGGGCAGGCCCGTGACTGCTCCCTTACATCCCCTTAGACCCAACAGCAGGGAGAGTCCCACTCTTTGGAGCAAAAAACAGCTTTCTTTTGGCTGTCTCACGCCTGAAATTACTTCTGATTCAATAGAAATCTAGGGGGGAAATACATCCCCCCCTCGAATATATATATTTTAATTTCTCACTTCTATAATGTTGCCATGTATGTAGCCTTCTTCCTGTTAGGTGTGATAGATGAGTGCATGGTGGGAAGATAGCTCAGCGGATTAATGCGCCTGTATCCAAGATCTCTGTGCGCTGGCAGGCTGCAGTCAGAGAACACGGGCTGGTTAGCTATAGCAACGCTGGCTTATAGTGCTTCGATGTTTTGTGTCAGTGGTGGCGCTATGAATGGAGCCTCACTGTATAGCATGCAAACTAGCAGTCTGCCCCGCATCGCCTGCAATACTCACTGGCCTGTAGTAGTGATTAATTAAACCAGGCTCAGTGACAGGCAGAGAGGTCGGAAGCGCCAGCCATACCCTGTGCTATTATTACAGAAGTTATTGAAGTTCATTCTTTAGAAATTAAAGTTAAACACCGTCTGAGCCAAATCGAGACGGCAAGTACCGCTAAGAATCCAAGAACTGAATGGGCAGGTCCTGCACTGCCTTCTCCACTTTGGGTCACGGGGTCCGCCCTGGTTTTCAATGACAGACGCTTGCACCCGGCGCTCTCTATGGGGCACCGTTCATAACTTCTTACATCCCTGACAAATAACAATAGTGACACTTCCCCAGCCCTGCGGGGCTGTCAAGGACATCAGTCTATCGACAAATCTCTCTATTCATACACGGGAGACCGTTTGAGAGCCAATAAGGTTAAGGTTTTGTAACAGCCAATCACAAGTCAGGTTGGGGAAAGGGGGTGTCTGGAGTCTATCGGGTGCTCTCCAAGCTACCCCAGCCTGCGCCACCCAATGATAAAGATGAAGCACAGGGCGCCGCCTGTGCGTTACTTTTTGACATTTTAAAAATGACACACCGGCTGCGCAAGGGGCTTGTAAATAAGCCTATAAGTGCTTTCTAAGGAGCTGCCGGTGTGGCGTGTGTAAGGGTAGCTTACATTACTGACTGCCATGTTGACACCTGTTGCAGCTTGCACATCTGATGCCCATGTAATACCGATACTCCCTGAGCAGGGAAGCTTGCATGACTGATGCCTGCTCTTTGTGCAAAAGGATAGCGTGCATTACTGGTTGCCATCTTGACACGTGTTCTCCCTGTGACAAGGAAGTTTGCATTTCTCATCCCCATGAGTACCTATTGTGTATGTTCAAGAAACTCTTGCACTGCCGAGGGCCGTGTGGAGGCCTGTTGTCTGTGTGAGCAAAGGAAGCTTGCACCGGTGCTGGTAAAGTTCCTACCTTCGGTCTCTGTGTGCGAGGGAAGCTCGAGGCTCCATCAAACACATCTCACACTCAGCAATCGCTTCAGTTATGCTTTGAAACTCAAGGGTGTCATAAGCAGAACACTGGCTTGAATCCTCATGCAATGTATTTTAGTTGCAACGTACAGACCTCTTGAGCTGCGAGTTGTTAAAGACCTATAGTTTGCAATGCAGCATGCATAGAGTGGGATTTGGACCAACTTCCTTCTCATGATTGGATGGCTTTCTTGTCTGTCTCAGCTCTTGGCTCTTTATTTGATGGCTTTTCTTCCTATCTATATGCTTGTCCCGCCCGTGAGCACTTCTACTCTACCATTCTTAGATCCAGAGACCGCGCAAGTACTGTCAATTGTGAGACATTTTGTTTACGTAAAGGGGGCTTAGAGCCTGCCCATTACTTACCATTGGTTGGCTTAATCATCACTCTCATGTCTTTGCTTCTCTTTGATCAGCTTGGGCTGGCTTCCCTCCTTCCGAAGTATTGCTTTTTTTTTTGCCCAGTATGTATCTTTCGACTGCTCATTAGATTTCAGAGGTACTTTTTTAAGTCGAGCCTGTAACAGCGCGCATTCGCTGTTCTGGCGAAGACTTCATGTAAGGGGTTTCAAAAATTAACCTAAGAATCGCACATGCTCGTGTGTGTGCTTTTTGTTTTGGCCCACGCTATTGGTCTTTGCCTGCGTCTTTTTAACAAAGACAGCACGCAATTGGCCAAAGGCGGGCGCATTGCTCCGCCCATGGCCTATTTGTTGCAGTTACCCGCACGGCCGCCATGTGGTTTCAATTATCATGCCCAGACACGGGCGCGATAATTGAAACCAGATGTCTTGCTGTGGCGCGCACCACTTGGTTTTTAAACTTTCAGCGCGCCGTACAACACTAAAACGGCGCCTCTGCCTCATCTCGGTTCTTTCTTGTTCTGTTTAGGTATTGATTAGTTAAAAAGCGGTTATGATATATTTAGGAGCGGTATGCATCTATGATTACTGTTTGGTTCATTTGCAGATTTTAATCCTGGTTGTGAAAGCAATATTTCTCAGAAGCTCTAGTATGTCACTGATTACGATGTTAACAGATTACTTATGACGTACACATCACCTGCCAGGAATACATCTTTAAGAGGGCGGGATTAATATACATGGCGCAAGGATGTGGTTTACATTAGGCGTTCGTTTGTTCACGTAACCAGCCGATTAGACAAGCAACTTTCTCTCCATGCACTTGGTTCACGCTTTTCTGTGATACGTGTTATTATACAGATGGAAGGAGTAGTTAACACTTTTATGTGTCACTACAATATTGGGATGCACATTGAATTTGATTTTCTAGGATGCATAATGGAGATGCAATTTCCGACATGCATGCATGCACACAACAGCGAGTAAGGTTGCACGAGTATAGTGTATTACTGCACACATTACGTTTGTTTGTAGAGTTTTTCTGAACCGTAGCGTGCCTGAGGGGTGTTTTTTTCAATTACCTTGATAATGTCTTATCAAAGTTAATATTCCTTTCGATCATCAGTAAAAAGGAGTTTCATTGTATGTAACCGGTTGATCGGAACCTAATTTTCAAAATATAACATCACGTACACATCAAGTGTAAGTCAAACGGTAATACTGAATGGCTCTTTTGTAGGTTTACTCTCTTACCAGAATAAGTAAGGGCTGTCTTGAACTGCATCAGAATTAATTTTATGTTTTGGATTCTCAACTTGTCTATAATGGCTGCTAAGCGTTCAGAAAGCTACATTTGCATTTATTTGCACAACATGTTTTTTGTAGGCATATCCCCCATCCCAAATTTGGTAGAGAATCAGAGGAAATAAGGTTAATTTGCTTTGGTTGGTGCTGGTTACTTTCCTTATGTACATTCCCTGTGCATGACAGCACCCAACGCTTAACTCGCGTGAAATTATGATAAAATGCCAGTTTGAGAATAGATATGCTTCTCTCATTGTGTTGCATTAAAAGTTAGTGGACGGCATGTCAAGAGCAACCACCTGCAGCATACTAGCACCCCAAAACTCTAAATCACGAGAAATTATTTTAACAACTTCAATTTAGTTTTTTTTGCAACTGAGACAATTGAACTGAGCCTGTTTTTCTTGGTGGATTTAGTGTCTCTTTTAGACTGTGAATTCCAGTGGTTGTCGATACCATAAGTATTTTTTTTGGTGTCACTCATGATTAGGCAAGACGAAAAGTAAAGGATGGAATGCTTGAAGTAAGCTAAATCACTAGAAATGATTTTAACTACGTCAGTGATTTATTTTCTTTGCAAATGTACATTATCAGAGTGTAACCACCCCCAACTCCCAAATTAGTCAGTTGTACTGCTTACCCTGTCCTAGAACATAGCTTACACACATTGGCAAAGCCAATAGCTCTGGCTTGCATTTTCAATAGTTTGACTTATTGGCATTTTAAATGATAATGACTTTTATTGATGTGTTTTGAAAACCTGCAAGCGGTGTGTAAACATGTATTTGGACTTAAATTCCTTACTTACGCTTGCAGGTTACCAAAACACATAAATAAAAGGCATTGTCATTTGCAATGGCAATAGCTCAAACTCTCACAAATGCGAGACCTATTGCATTGCAAATGCTTGTTTCTTTTAGTTGCGACAATCCATGTGTTTGCAGGCCATTTCCTCTCCTCCCCCTACTCGTCCTACATTGTTGTTAATATCATTGATTGTTGCTTAGCCCATCATTTGCTGCAGGCTGCTTTGTTTGTTACTTGTCCTTGTAGGAAGCTGTCTCTTTTATATAGTGGACCAAAAATCGGTATACTGTGTAAAGAGTCCGGGCAAACCCCAATTGGTTTACAGAGGCACACATGATAACCCAAATGCTCTTTGTTGTGGTAGTGTGGGCGAGAAGTTAGGCGTATCAGAGGGTAGTACTAAGCATTTGTTGTATCCATAGAGGCAATAAATCAAACACACACTCAAGAATAAATCCGAGAAAAATGTAGAAAAATAAGTCTTATTTGTATGTACATTTTGATACCAAGAACTTTGTTAGTAAGTAAGTAATATTTTTAATATGAATTTGTACAGGTAGGTAAATAGTTCAATTCAAAATGCTTCCCTATGGGAGAAAAGGCATATGTTGCATACAGGTGTTTGCAGTTGGTCTCTGGGAGTCTCCTTCGGGACTTGGGGTTGTAGGTGGCCAAGGTCCAAAGTACCACCAGCAGTTACTTGTTGCCTGCCTTGGGGCGTCTGGTTGCAGAGGTGCGGGTCAGGCTGGTAGCTGTGTGCGCTGCACCAGTAGAGGGAGGGTCTTCTACTTTCCACAGGGTCACGTTTGTTTTTTAGGCACGGGGAGATTCACCTGGCAACAGGCTGCAATGGAGAACTTGGGTGCTCGAGTCACAAGGTTCCTGGGAACAAGGATGCACAGTCGGTTCATTGGTACCCGGGCTGCAGTGCTCGCTTACAGAGTGTAAAATTTGTCTGGGCTCTATGCATCCCAGGGTCTTGTGGTTGTCTGTCTCGCCAGTTGAGGGTGCAAAATCAGGACTGCTGGGCAACTCTAGAAGTGGCTCTCTGATGGTGACATCCCTTAACGGCAGCTTTGTCTTGGAGTCGGTAGAGTCCCGACTGGACTCTCACGGGCTTGGCTTGCTGCAAGGGGTCCAGTACTCTGGGTATTGGTCCTGTGCCGCTCCACTTGGCCCTGGTGTCCTCTCACTTGGTGGGGGGACAGATCTGACCATCAGGAGCACAGGTATCTTTTCCTCGAGAGCTGTGGCTTCAGGCTGGCTGATGAGCAGCAACTCGGTGAACCGGACTTACATTTTGGTGTCTGTGGACTGCAGGGGAGTAGCTTCTCTACTCCAAGGGAGATTTGCTGACCATTTTCAAAGGGTTGGCAGTCTCCTGGGGTTTTTGGAAGCTGGTCAGCTGCAGGACATGCCACTGGTCGCAATTGTCGAGACTTGGAGGAGGCATGCAGGGTTTGCAACAAAAGTCCATAGAAGTCTTCAGTTCTCGCTTTTTCTCATGGCTCTCCGTGTTCTCTTCTACTTGATCTGTTGAATATAAGTTCCTGGTGTCAGAGGTGCCTCCTGAATACTCAATTTAGGGGTGTTACGGGGAGTGATGGGTAGTAGCCAAGCAATCGGCTGCTTACTGTTAGGGTGTCTACACCCTCAATATGACCACTTCCAGGGTTTGCCGCTGTCACTTTCTGCCTGATAACATTGCATTCCGAGACAAGTATAGCACACTCATGTCCCGAGCCATACTCGGGCAGCTCCCCAGCTCTGGTCTCGGGTCCTCGCTGCCGCTTGCACTATTGTGACAAGATACATTAGAGTCCACCTATATTGCCAGGTGCCTCCCTTTTTGTCTAAACTCAGGCTCCAGCCATCCCCATTTCTTTGCTTCAGAGTATTGTTTTCAGTGCTCAGCACAGAGGGCCTTCAGAGGCACACTCTTGCAAGGCACTATCCGTATGTGACTGCTGCAGACACACCCCGCACACAAACACTACCTCCAGCTCGGTGCTCGTGAGCTAACTGCAGACAGACTCTTCTCTCTGTGTCTGCAGGCATTGGGTGTTCTGTAACGGGCCTCTGCCTTGGAATGCTCTGTTGTGTCTTCTGTGTGAGTAAGACTGCTAGCTGAGAGTGATTTCTGAGTGGCTCGGTTGTTATGCCATTGCTTGTTTGTGTAGCGCCCTCATTTTTTAGGTCTCGCCTAGCGCTGGAGCGCGCATGCACTCCTCGCTCTGCGAGAACTATTATCGTGGAGCACATTTCTGAAGTGGAATGGAAGCCCCGCCCATGATTCTCATTGGTTGCCGTCATCCTTTATGCTGAACGCTAGCCTCCGATTGAAAATGAGGTTTATTTGTTCACGTCCTGTCTCCTTTTGGCCCTGCCCACCCGGACTGGATCTTTTGCGTGAGGCGTCATCCAGTGTCCTTTAATTAGTCGGCAAGCACTATCTTTTCATCACAATGGTGGCAGCTTGTTTGTAACGTGGTTTACCGGTTTCAGTACAGAGGTCAAACGTTCATGACATGCCCCATTCCTTGTGCTTTCTCAATAATGCGAAACCAAGCAGGTCAGGATTCTGTTTGGAAACAGACAGAAGAAGAATACAGTTGGACTGTAGGTCTCAACCTCCTGCCCTGCTCGGCAGAGGGCTGCTAGAGAGGTTGATGGGAAAATTCTTATTGCTCACTCTTGCTAGTTTGGTTGTATCTGCTGGAATCATGAGAAACTCAAAGGCACGGTTGTTCTATAGGGTACACTGCATCATGAAGGCAAAAGAAACACAGATGGAATAAAATGGAGCTAGTGATGCAAACATGCATTTATTTATGCAGAACACACCAAGGCAGCCCAGTCCTGGCCTGTGGGGTTGCGTACGTGCCCCTCTGAACAAGTGGTGCCAGTGTTGAGCTTCTGCGATCTTCTATTGGGAGAACTTTTATGGTGCACTGGCAGGAGTGGAGAAGGCTCTGTATAGTGCTGGCGAGAAGAGACGGTGCCCTGCCTAAAAACAGAGTGCGCCACAGCGCCCCCTGGACAGTGAGTAGCGCGCTGCAAGAATGTTTTTCGCATTAGTTACAAAATAAGTGGGGGGACTAACAAGGTAAGCATTTTGCAAGTGACATCATGGTGTGTGACATCACTCTGCAAAATGTCACAGCACGTGAAACTGCACATGGCATCACGGGATGTGGCATAACAACCCATGACCTCACAAAAAGTGACATCAGATATTAAGACCTCACACACATGTTTAGCAGGTCTATTATAAATACATGTAAGCGCTTTACGAGGTTTAACAAATAAGAGTTTGCGTCAAGGTTGTGCAAAAAAAGTGACATAACCAGACGCAAAATCTGGGCCTCAACTTATAATTTCTTTTTTTAATTCTGCCAGAAAGAAATTGGCAACAATGAGAAACATGGCATTAGATCCGTTCTGCTAAATTGGTTGCAAAGTCTTCATTTTTCACTGACAGGATCCCAGTCCACTCCCACTGGCTGCTCCAATTGTGGTCCCTACTAGGTATGGAGCGATTGTCCATAGCCACATTGGGGGACAAATCTGAATACTCTTAAGGTATAGTCTCCCTTTATCACAATCTTATCTTCAGAATTTTGGGAACTAACTTGCCCTGCCTACTTGCGGCTCCTGCAGTTGATCCCTGAGAGCCCGGCAGTGGATCAGGGCAATCGCCCCTAATGTAATCGCCTTTACTCCCAGGAGACTGGTATCATTAATGTAGGCACGCATGTGTTGGCCTAAGTCCACGGGTGGCTCACCAAGAGGGAGAAGGGTTGGTGAGGGGGGGGGGGGGGCACCGGGTTTATATGTTTAGAAATTTGGTTAGTTTTCTTCTCTTTGCTTTGATCTCCTCAATGCAGACGTACTTGCTTTCCGTGAGCTACAGTGTGCTCTGGTAGCACTGTCATATAGCCACGTGTGGTGTCTTAGAACTTGCTTTTGTTCATTCTTATAATGTTAAATTTATCACTTATTTCAAGACGTTGAAAGCGACCGGCCCGAGATGGGTTGTAGGCGGCATGCTGTGTTACTCAACGGTCTACTTGCTCCATGAATCATTGACTCTGCTCTCTATTTCTTGTTTGTGAACTCGCTGGCCCACAGGGTTGTAGGCAATAACGCACTGTATTTTTTGACATGTGTTCTGCCAATAAAAAAACGATTTAATTCTAAAAACCAAAACATAAATAAAAGGCATTGTCATTTACAATGGCAATAGCCCAAACTCGCGTAAATGCGAGACCTATTGCATTGCAGATGCTTGTTCTAATGTGCCTTCCTCCATCTCTTTAAAATGACCCCTCTTGCAACATGATACCCTGTTGGGCGCTGTGTGGAAATCTGCGCCTATATGTCTCTCCATCAGCCGCATCCTCTGACTCAGGGCTATTATTTCACTGTTTATTTATGTTCAGAAAGCACTTGTAACAAGCATTGGCATAGCCAATAGGTCTAGCCTTTGGGACCTTATAAATGTTTAGCCATGCAACACATTGTTGCTCCAAGGATATTGTGCTGGATGACTAAACACTTATAAGGTCCCAAAGGCGAGACCTATTGGCTATTGTTGAGTAAAGAAGTACAAAGGGCAACTTTCATACGAAAGGGCGATAATATTTCTGAGAAACGGGGCAACATCGCTGGAAAACCAGCGATGTTGCACCCAAAACGGAGATAGCCTTGGTGATACGACCCTGTGGTCGTATCACCATAATCTACCTCCCAATTTAGCTATGCCTTAGTCAAGAATTTAACAGACGTTAAATTCCTGCGTTAAGGCATAGTTAACAGGATTTAAAATAACGCTACCCCTCGTTGATGATGTCACGAAGCTGGGGTAGCGATATTTTCCCAGGGTGTTTTGTCAGGCACGCCTCCTTTGCATCTCATTAGCGATGCGATGGGAGGCGTGCTGACAAGGAACGATAATGCAAGGAAACACGCGCTAGCTTGTCCTTCTTGATAATGCGATAATATTAACGCCACCTTCCTCCCGAAAACGGGCTCTAAAGCGGCGATAATATTATCGCCGCCCCTAGTTGATATGCCCCAAAATCCCTTCTTAAGTACACTATCACAACCCCTGGAACATTTCGTACAAGGGCTCAAGACATTGTGCAAGTGCTGTTATTTGTTATTGCGTTCATAAGGCCACGTTGCCACCAAAGAGACAATAAACAATGTCAGCTTAGCTGAGGCATCGACACATAAGCATAGATGCCATTGTTATAAATACACTTGTACTTCGGTGCTCAAATGAGACGAGTACTCACCTGTCACTTGCGAGGTCATCGTTGAGTTGGGGTATCAGCTTAGCTGGTTCCTGTTTATCCCTCTCCGAGGAGGGATGCCCAACCTGTAACCAAGACGGGGACCTCCAAGGGGAGTTAGATCATCTAATAGGGGATTCTTGGCAGAGCACGCACACCTTATACAACTCAGTTAGGGGTGCATAGTAGGAGTACACTATACTCAGTATGTTTGTGCCAGCAATTATACACTCTTTTAGCACAATGGTGGAATTGTTTATTCTCTTCACCCTTTCTATTACTAATCACTTTTATCTGCTTCTGTCTATTGATCATTGCAATGCATACATTCTCTACAAGAATCCCGATGGTGCAATAAATAATAAAAACGCCTCTTTGTGTAGTTCTTGTCTGTCTCTCAGAGAATGCACTAGTAAGTGAGCAAAAGGGTTTAGAGGGACTTATGGTGGCTCTGTGAGCTAGCTTTTCTACAGGACAACATATCCTGAGGGGGGGCATAGAATCCGTACAGCAGTATTGGTTTTTGTGTCAACGTTTGCATGACATCACTTCCAGTGATGCCATCAAATACGTGAGTAAGTTCTCATAAGGATTCGCAAACTTGGGAGCTGTGTTATTTACTTAACAACAAGGGGTGGTGATGGACAGAGTCTCTGAATTAAGCAGAAAACTCTCACCCAGTCAAGAGATCAGGGCTAGATCCAACACCGTTTTTTAGCTCACTGCATCATCCCAGTTTCAGAACCTGGCTGTATGCAAATTAGTCTGTTCCTGTCCCAGTGCATGATGGGAACAGGGCAAACCAAACTACAAAGCCAATTCTTACACTGGAAAGGAAACAAGCTACCGGGGACCGGTTTCTGGCATTTCAGCCTCTTCGGCCCGGCTTGCTTGAATCCTGATGGTGCATTGAGCAAGGGACTCATGTCTGAGCATACCCTTCCACGCTTAGGGTGGACAAAATAATTAACAACAAGGGGTGGTGATGGACAGAGTCTCTGAATTAAGCAGAAAACTCTCACCCAGTCAAGAGATCAGGGCTAGATCCAACACCGTTTTTTAGCTCACTGCATCATCCCAGTTTCAGAACCTGGCTGTATGCAAATTAGTCTGTTCCTGTCCCAGTGCATGATGGGAACAGGGCAAACCAAACTACAAAGCCAATTCTTACACTGGAAAGGAAACAAGCTACCGGGGACCGGTTTCTGGCATTTCAGCCTCTTCGGCCCGGCTTGCTTGAATCCTGATGGTGCAGTGAGCAAGGGACTCATGTCTGAGCATACCCTTCCACGCTTAGGGTGGACAAAATAATTAACAACAAGGGGTGGTGATGGACAGAGTCTCTGAATTAAGCAGAAAACTCTCACCCAGTCAAGAGATCAGGGCTAGATCCAACACCGTTTTTTAGCTCACTGCATCATCCCAGTTTCAGAACCTGGCTGTATGCAAATTAGTCTGTTCCTGTCCCAGTGCATGATGGGAACAGGGCAAACCAAACTACAAAGCCAATTCTTACACTGGAAAGGAAACAAGCTACCGGGGACCGGTTTCTGGCATTTCAGCCTCTTCGGCTGCTTAATTCAGATACTGTGTCCATCACCACCCCCTTTATGAATCGTTTTGGCCACCACAAGTGTGGAAGGGTATGCTCAGATGTGAGTCCCTTGCTCACTGCACCATCAGGATTCAAGCAAGCCGGGCCGAAGACGGCTGTAATGCCAGAAACCGGTCCCCGGAAGCTTGTTTCCTTTCCAGTAAAGAATTGGCTTGGTAGTTTGGTCTGCCCTGTTCCCATGATGCACTGGGCCAGGGTCAGACTAATTTGCATGTAGCCAGGTTCTGAGCTGGGATGGTGCAGTGAGCTAAAAAACGGTGATGGATCAAGCCCTGATCTTTTGACTGGGTAGGAGTGTTCTGCTTAATTCAGATACTCTGTCCATCACCACCCCCTTTATGAATCGTTTTGGCCACCACAAGTGTGGAAGGGTATGCTCAGATGTGAGTCCCTTGCTCACTGCACCATCAGGATTCAAGCAAGCCGGGCCGAAGACAGCTGTAATGCCAGAAACCGGTCCCCGGAAGCTTGTTTCCTTTCCAGTAAAGAATTGGCTTGGTAGTTTGGTCTGCCCTGTTCCCATGATGCACTGGGCCAGGGTCAGACTAATTTGCATGTAGCCAGGTTCTGAGCTGGGATGGTGCAGTGAGCTAAAAAACGGTGATGGATCAAGCCCTGATCTTTTGACTGGGTAGGAGTGTTCTGCTTAATTCAGATACTCTGTCCATCACCACCCCCTTTATGAACTGTGTTATTTACAGCAATTGAGGAGTTGCTTTCCTGCCCCTAGAGTATTTTCTGGGTATAAACAGCAGATGTTCTAGGTATGAAAACGATGACCGTTTAAATGTGGCTACTGATTGAAATGTTGCCTGGAGTGGGACAGAGTGGGCATCTTGTTTTTAATTTCCCCTCGAATTCTTTTTGTAAGGTCTTGTATATTTCTATACCCTTGTGCCAAGCCATGCAAGGCTATTTCACACGTTTTTAGTGTTTTCTTAGAACTACTCAAGCATCACCTTGCACACAAATATTTAAGTCATGCTTTTATAGGCTTTGAAACAGCTACGGTGGGTTTCTAGTTTCGTTTTCTGGGCAAAGAGTGAGCACCACATCTTGCTGGCTTGGACTCAGATTGGGGACCCTCCCAGTTGGGTTTTGTTGAAGCTGCTGTAACAGTGTGTTTCACCAGTAGCTTCATCTATGCCAGTGGGTTGGATATCTTAGTTGGAGAAGTGTTGATATATAATGCATCGTGCTTTGAATTTGAGTCCAGCGAGACTCTAGGCGCTACTTTGCCTATGCACAGTTTGCATTAAACTTTACAATGTAGACCACAGATCCCAAACAAGGAGCAGCACTGCAAGCTTCCCTTACACAACAAAGAGTTAAAGTGCAGCTGGCAGCAGTGTCTACTTTCTTGAACACATGCACAAAACTGTTAGTTGTGTAGTGGCAGTGCAATATCCTCTGTGTGGTTAATAAGTGGCTCCTCCCAGTGTGCTCTCTGGTTTCCTAGCATCTTTCGATCTGCATTTGCCAATGCTTGTCTATTTCCGCCACTGTTTCTGAACATTCATAGTCAAAAAAAGAGCTCAAAGATCTCACAAGCTTCATATCTCCTCTGAAAGTAAGGAGCATTACCAGACGAGAGGGGCCAGGAGGAGAGAGACTTTAGATAGGACCCTCGAGTGATTACATTTTCATTGTGTATTTTAAGTACCTTATGCAAACAGAGAGTTGGGGAGGGAAATACATTTAGCGTCACTTAGGCTAGTGAGTATTTAGAATGTGCGAAATTTGCGTAATTTACTTTTGCGCAATTACTTGAAATTATGGCAAAATGATGTGTAATTATGCAGAATGCAAATCTGCCATTGTCTCTGCATTGTGGAGCAACATTCATCCTTATGTTAATTTTTGGCACAAGGATGCGTTTAAGAACACAATGAATGGCCACTCTCATTCTGTTATTTCTGTTTGTTACTTACTGCATATTGCACCATTCAAGGTACATTTTTTAACTCCAAGCGACTCATAATTACATAGCGATGTAATGGTGTAATTTTGGGAATTTTGGAAATTTCGCATAACAAATATAATGCAATAGTTCTGAAATTATGTGAATTGCACCTGCTTAATTTCATATTATGCCCAGGTCTACTGTTTAGGTCATTTACACAAGAGATGCGAACAGCCGTCAGGTCCAAGTCAAAAGCTCTGCTGAACTTGAGCTGGTTATCTAGTGCCTACCCACACAGAGACAAGCTAAAGCATTAAGCAACAATTTTATTTTTACATTTTGCATTTTACAAAGCAGACAACTCAATTTAGAAGCTCACACCCAAAATAAATTATGTCAGCTTTTTGCAATGCAATGGCATGGGTGTGCCCAGACCGATTTTGCCGACCCTGAGGGATCCAAGTGCCTTGCCGCCACACTTGCCTCCTTGTGGGGAGATTGCTGTCCTTGTGGGGAGATTGTTGGGGAGAGCTGCAACTGGGCATCTGGTCCCCCTGCCTCCGCCTACAAACCGCAGCCGCCGAGCGGGGGGACTACAGCCCCCACAATCCCTCCAGGCCCCGCCCATTGATGTTGTCAGCCGCGCCCGGAGGTGCACAAAAAGAACTGAGCTCCTCCCGCGTCGCGGGAGCGCCGGGCTAAGCCCGCGCAAAGGGTGGGCCCTCTTAAGCCCTCAGAGGCCTGAAGAGACTGGACTGGGCCACAGACTTTGGATTTGCCGGGAAGGACCATATGTATCGAAGTGAGAGCTCATATTATATTATAATACTTGGTGCGCGTAAAGAGCTCTGAATGATTTAGGGCTGTACCGCTATATCAACTCTCAGACCGAGTGTAGCAATAAGTTAATTAGATGTCTAGAGGTAAAAGTGATAAAATTGCATCTGGGCTAGGTACCATGGACAATTACCTGATCAAGAAGGTAAACCAGATCAATAACGATAGAAGGGCTTCCCTAGGCAGGGGGAGTCCTGGAACGTTACAGGAAGTGGCGTCCCTCTTAGTGGCGGATACAGCTATGCCCAATAATCCCCCTATTGGTGTAAGGAAAGTTGTGACGGCTATAGCCCAGGTGCATGCTGAGAGGCATGAAGATCGGCCAGATATCTCTATTGAGGAAATAGAGCATGCACCGTCAGCCCCAAGATCGGTCAGAAAATATAAAAAAGCACAACTGAGACGTGGGGGGAAGCATTACAAAAAAAGAGTAGATACAGCCGAATTTAAGAGGGGTCTCTCCCTGGATTCAATGACTGGAAAACGATCCTCCCTGTGGCAAATAGGGACTGCGTCATCGCCAAATTCAACAAACATTATAGCAGAACATACTGGGTTAGTAAATATTGGAGATACGAAGGATAAAGGAGAAGTGTCGGCTAATTTTAGCACTGATGTTCCTCTGTTGAGTACGCCTACCAGTACCCTCGTGTCTTTGCTGAGTTTGTATAATAGCAATGATGATGAAGGGCTATTAAATTCCCCTAGATTTTCTAATGCATCTCTTTCTAATACGAACTATATGTCACCACTTAAGGTCAAAATTAAAAAAAGAGGGGGCGGTCCATTAAAGAACCGGCAAGCCAAAATACAAAAGAGGAGCTCAACTTCAACATTGTTGGATGTGGTCGATTCGTTGACTCCTCCCACGGTCCCCTTAATGACAACCCACTGTTCTATCAGTGAGGGCGGCCTGTTGGAAAAAATTGAAATTTTGGTAAAATCACTAATGCAGCCTCTTTTAGAAAAGACCAGGATGATTAACACACACCTAGACTTGATCGATAAAAAGGTAGAAAGAAACACACTTTTATTATCGGACTTGGCGAAGGAGCTGATTAATATAAACCCCAGAGTAAAATCTGTAAAAACGATGTCAGAAACTAAACAAGCCCCACTATGTCCCACTCTCTCTATAAAATCTAATCATGTCGGGAAAAAGCCAACTTGTGTTTCCCCCAAAAAAGTGCAGACATCCCCTTTGCCGAAGAAGAAGCCTGTTTCTAAAGCTCAACCCCCAAGTAAAGCAGGCGATCAAAGGGGGGATAACTTGATCTCAGAAGAAAAGGTAGAACTCCCGCAAAACAAGGTTATTAAGGATAATGGGGCAAGGAATTTGCATAATACAAACTGGCAATCACACAGAATAGTAGATCTACCGCCAGAAGCTGCCCCTTATGCGATTGTCATGGCGGGTGTCCCTGAGCTCCCTTTAGGCACTAGGGAAGACCACAGAGCCTTAAGAAATAAAGGTTCGAGGCATGTGGGCTGCTGAATTCATATCTATAGCATAGATCGCCGCCTAATGTTGGGTCCGGATGATTGCACATTGTTGTCCTGGAAGAGTCTTAGAAGTATCACGAGATAGGTGGCTCCTCCCCTGGACTACAGTGCGCATGGGCATCGACTCCATCCCCAGATTGTTTTTTCCGCCATTGGGTTCGGATGCATATTCGATAACTCCAATTCGGAATCGATATAGACTTTTCCTTAAGGCCCGAAGGCCTTTCCCTTTACCGTCGGTATTGTTTTGCGTTCGGTGCCCAGCTCTGTTCCGGCTCAGTTCCCGAGTCGGACGTCCAGAGGAGTCGCGTGGCTCTTCGGTGCTCGAGGCCCAGTCGACGCAGCAAGACTTTCGACGACACATCATGGAACGGAGTCCGTTCAAGAAATGTCCCGTGTGCGGATCTAAGTATCCCCACATCGACGTCCACCCGGTGTGCAACAAGTGCCTGTCGCCGGACCACGATGAAGCCAACTGTATTGCTTGTTCCAGGTTTGGATCGAAGAAGACGATTCGACTTCGGCGCGTGGTGCGCCAGGAGGCCCGGCAATCGGCCCCGGCACCGGTGGACATCTTCGACAGAGAAGAAGCAGACGAACAAGAAGTTCATATGCAGATTTCCCCTCCAGCGGAGGAGATCTGCTACGACTACGACGCGGACGTCGAAGTGCTCGATGCAGAAGAAGTCGTCGACGAGGTAGGTGACGACAATGAGGCCTATGGGGCCACAGAAGATAGCTCATGTGAAGAGCTAAGCCCCGATCAAACAATCACTAAGGCTCAGGTCGAGGGATCGCCACATGGCCTTACCCAAGACCTTCCACCCAGATCCACGGCCTCGCCCTACGGGCCCGGCTACGGACACTTCTGCGGAGCCGCCGTTGGTCAAAAAGAAACCGAAACTGAAACCTTCGGTGTCGACGAAAACGAAAGTGATAGAGACGCCGTCGAAAACAGAAGACGTCTGTCCCTTCGGCCGCCTCCTCGGCTTCCGATACGTCGGGGCAGTCAAAGCCGAAGAAGGCTGTCGACCCGGGGAAGTCGACCAAGGGCGCCGAGCCGAAGTCGGTCAAGGGCGCCGAGTCAAAGTCGGTCAAGGGCGTCGAGCCAAAATCGACCATGGGCGTCGAACCAAAGACTGGGGCCCCACACCCAGTAGTCAAGGCCCCCGACACGAAAACGTCGGCGCCGAAGGCTGTCGGCACGGAAAAAGGGCACAGCGCGCCGAAAAGGGCTGATCCTGTACCTCGGCCGGATAAGAACAAGGCATTGACGCTCGAGTCTTCACTCGCTGGTGGACCGAAGACGTCTGTCGGGTCGACGAAACCGTCAGCTTCCTTTACGAAGCAGGTGTCGGACTCTCTACAACGCATCAGGAACAAGGCTTCCGCGGCCGTTCCGAAGGATGCTTCCACCACGAAGCCAGCTGCCACAACGCCAAAGTCTTCGACGCCACTCCTGTTTACGTGGCCGCCGAAGGTAGCACCAAAGGCCTTCGCACCATGCTTGGTCGCCGAAGCGCCCAGGCAAGTGTCTACGGCGTCGAAGCCTTCTCAGCCGCTTGGGAGCTTAAAGCATCGACAACCCTCGGTAGAGGAGCAGTCTGAACATTTTATCGACGCCGACACCGGGAAACTTACCCTCTACAAGAGGAAGATCACGGCAACCCAGCCTCTAGAGTCCTACACGATTCCTTTGAAGCGCAAGAAGCCTGCTACAGAATCCCCAGTTCTGATGGAGCCGCTTGCTCCACGGACTCCAAGAGTGGCTACACCCTCACCCACTTATTCAGATGTGGAGGGTGGAGAAGGTGATGACGAGGAGTATAACTTTCCTGCCAACAGTGATCCTGAGGATCACCAAGACTCATGGGCAGATGCAGGTGACCCAGAGGATCAGCAAACTGCACAGGACCCTCAGGTGTACAATGTCAAGACCTCTCCTACTGAGGATTCAGCTGCATTTAATGCTCTAATTGAGAGGGCGGCTAAAAACCACGACTTCCAGCTGCATGCTGACCCTATCGAAGTGGACTTCCTCTTTGATACCTTTTCCACAGCAGAAAAGACTGTCAAGACTCTCCTCATGCTGAAAGGGGTTCTAAAATATGCTGCAGACATTTTAAAGGAACCCACACGGGCCAGGGTGGTGAACCCTAGGATTGAAAAGAAATATAAACCGGCACCTGGTGACCCTACCTACATCAAGGGCCAGTTGCCATTGGACTCTCTGGTCGTTTCTAATGCCCGGAAGAGGGCGAACTCGCAGACCACTGGTGATGCTCCTCCCCCTGACAAGGAATCTAAAGTGCTGGAGGCATCAGGGAAGAGGGTGGCGGCTCAAGCGGCCAATATCTGGCGTATGTCAAACACTCAGGCACTCCTGGCCAGATATGACAGGGCGCACTATGACACACTAGAGACCCTGTTACAACATCTTCCAGATCAGTATAAAGAGGCAGCTGAGATGCTTATTCAGGAAGGGAAGCTCATCTCCAACGCTTCTATTAAATGTGCACTGGACTTGGCAGACACCGCGGCCAGGGCCATTAACACCAGTGTGATGTTGAGACGTCAGGCCTGGCTCAGAATCTCCGGTTTCAAGCCGGAGATACAAACCACCATCCTCAATCAGCCAGTAAACCCAGATAGGTTATTTGGTCATTTGGTCCTGAGGTGGATACCACCTTGGAAAAGATAAAGAAGGATACCGAGACTGCAAAGTCCATGGGGGCTCTACAGTCCCAGCAGTTTCGGGGCAGTACTTTTCGTCGCTCAAGCAATAGAGGTGTTTCCAGAGGCCAGATGTCCCAGCAAACGCAATACAATAAAGGTGGAGCGCAGTCCTCTTACACCAAGCAGAGTAGAGGCGGCTATGGGGGCAACAGCACCAAGGGCAGAGGTCGTGGAAACAACAACTCCTGCTCCTCCGCCACCAACAAACAGTGACGCCCTGTCACTGCCCCCCGACCATACTACACCTGTCGGGGGGAGACTCCAGCAGTTCCTGCCAGTCTGGAAATCCATCACCACAGACAGGTGGGTCAGGAAACTTATCCAGTTCGGTTATTGTCTGGAGTTAACATCCACTCCACCCAACATGCCACCGAAACACCGTCCTATGTCCACAGAGCATTTGCACTTATTGCAGCAGGAGGTACTCGTCATGCTGCAAAAAGGGGCAATCGAGCTCGTGCCGGTGGAGGAAGAAGGCACGGGACTGTACTCCCTGTACTTCTTAATCCCAAAGAAGGACGGGTCCCTCAGACCCATACTGGACCTCAGACCCCTAAATCAGTACATTCTATCAGAACACTTTCATATGCTCACACTGCAGCAGGTTCTCCCGTTGCTCAATCAGGGAGACTTCCTCGCAACCTTGGATCTCAAGGATGCGTATTTCCACATTCCACTGCATCCATCACACAGAAAATACCTCAGGTTCACCATTCAGGGTCGGCATTATCAGTTCAAGGCCCTCCCTTTCGGGGTGACCACAGCGCCCAGGGTGTTCACAAAATGCCTGGCGACAGTGGCGGCGCACCTCAGGAGGCAAAACGTTCATGTTTACCCTTATCTGGACGACTGGCTTGTCCAAGCAAAGTCGGCCCAGCAGTGCGCCGACAACATGTCCCACACCATTCACCTTCTTCACAATCTGGGATTCTCACTGAATTACCCGAAGTCGCACCTTCAGCCAGCCCATGTGCGGCAGTATCTGGGCGCGACAATAGATACTCTGGCAGCCACAGCTCAGCCAAATTCTGTGAGGATCGACAGCATTCAGTCACTGATCCAGAAGTTCAGACCGCAACACTCGCTTCCAGCAAGAGTGTTCATGCAGTTGATAGGCATGATGGCCTCCTGCATCTTCATAGTCCCGCACGCGAGACTACATATGCGTCCGCTCCAAGAATGCTTGGCTCATCAGTGGACTCAGGCTCAAGGACAGTTGAATGACCTAGTGTTGGTGACCGGTCGGGCATACAACTCTCTGCATTGGTGGAATCCACACAACCTTTGCAAGGGCCGACCGTTCCAGGAGCCTGTGCCACAGATTATCCTGACGACGGACGCATCTCTCCAGGGATGGGGAGCTCATGTACTCCACTACACGGTGCAGGGACTATGGACAACGCAGCAAAAGAAGATGCACATCAACTACCTAGAACTGATGGCAATCGTCATGGCATTGAAGTCATTCAAAGTACATCTGTACAACAAAGTCGTGTTGATCCGGACGGACAACATGACAGCCATGTACTACATTCAAAAGCAGGGAGGTACACACTCTCCGCAGTTGTCTCATCTGGCTCAGAGCATGTGGAAGTGGGCCATTCAGAGGAACATCTTCCTCATGGCGGAACAAATCCCGGGCAAGGACAATCTGATGGCGGATCTGCTCAGTAGGTACAGCCACCAAATGCACGAGTGGGAGATACATCCATCAGTACTCCGCCCGTACTTCCAGCAGTGGAGTCATCCAGAGATAGACCTGTTTGCCACAAGGGAAAACGCAAAATGCCAAAGCTTTGCCGCCAGGTTCCCTCACCCACAGTCGCAGGGCAATGCGATATGGATGAACTGGTCAGGCAGATTTGCGTATGCTTTTCCCCCAGCACCTCTCATACCGCTGTTGGCACGAAAGCTAAAGCAACACTCGATGACACTCATCCTGGTTGCTCCAACGTGGGCACGCCAACCATGGTACACCACGTTTCTAGAACTCTCCGTGGTACCGCATTAAAGGTTGCATCTCACACCCAGGCTTTTGACGCAGAACAGTGGCGACATTCAGCAACCAGATCCGCAACAGCTCAACCTGGCGATCTGGCTCCTGAAGTCTTAGAGTTTGGCTACCTTAACTTGCCTCCTGAATGCATGGATATCATACGGGAGGCAAGAAAGCCCACCACCAGAGCTTGCTATGCAGCGAAATGGAAGCGGTTTGTCATTTACTGTACTGAGCACAACATCAACCCGCTAGATGCATCCACTCCCAACATCATCTGTTATTTGTTACATCTTTACAAATGCAATCTAGCATATGCTTCCATTCGGATACACTTATCCGACATAGCGGCTTATCTCCAAAACAGGCAGCATCTCTCCGTTTTCAGAGTGCCTGCCATTAAAGCCTTCCTAGAAGGTCTGAAGCGGGTCATCCCTCCCAGGACCCCGCCAGCTCCTGTATGGAACCTCAATGTGGTCCTCACCAGGTTGATGGGCCCACCTTTTGAGCCTCTACATTCATGTGAGATTCAGTTCTTAACGTGGAAAGTGGCTTTTCTCATTTCCATTACGTCTCTGCGACGTGTTAGTGAGATACAGGCGCTCACTGTACAAGAGCCATTCATTCAAATTCATTCCAACAGGGTGGTGCTGCATACTAACTCTAAATTTCTTCCTAAAGTGGTTTCGCAGTTCCATGTCAATCAGACCATTGAGCTGCCCGCTTCTTTCAAAACCCAGAGACAGTAGCCGAAAGAATGCTCCACACTCTTGATGTCAAGCGAGCTTTGATGTACTACATCGATAGTACCAAAGAATTTAGGAAGACACAACAACTCTTTGTTGCCTTTTCAGCCCAGCACAAAGGCAACCCAATTTCCAAAGCAGGTATAGCCAGGTGGATCGTTAAGTGTATTCAGATTTGCTATCACAAGGCTAAGCGCACTTTAACGGTCCCCCCCAGAGCCCACTCCACCCGCAAGTTGGGGGCCTCCATGGCTTTCCTTGGTAATATCCCTTTGGAAGATATTTGTAGAGCAGCCACATGGTCTACACCACACACATTTACTAAACACTACTGTGTAGATGTGCACTCCAAGCAGCAAGCAGCTGTAGGGCAGGCTGTTCTTAAGATACTTTTTCAAACGTCTGCAGCTGGCACAGGCGGCCGCCATTAATGGAGGGACTGCTATTTATTCTATGCTATAGATATGAATTCTACAAACTACTTGAAGTACACACTATTTCCGGTACGAGTAAACCACAGCTTGTTAGTTTACACAAAACATTTAATGTTTTTCAATTTAGTACTCAGTTTACAAAAAGAAAAATCACAATAAACAGAACTAAGATCACTATCGACCTCATGTCCTATTCAGGTTTTGGGAGTTTAACAACTATTTTAAAACGCTGTTTTCTATTTTCTCCCCGGGTTCCTAAATGTTTGTAAGAGCCCTTGTTTCACAAATGTAAAAAGTTTTTTTGGTCCATGTATTTAATGTGATGTTTGTATATGTCAATAAGTCACTGCTTTTCTAATTATTCACCACATGTTCGGCTCACTGCACATTTGTATTAATTTCTTTTGAATTTTTATATGGCTCAGACATGAGGTCGATAGTGATCTTATTGAAATTGGTTGCCAACAATATTATGATGATCCACCCACAATGGTTAATATATCCAGACAATTGTTGAGAAAATTGTGTATGGAATACCTCGAGGAGAAGAGAAGGCGAGATGAAATGAATAAAAAGACAGTTACCTCGCATCTCCTGTTATTAACTGGTGATAAAGTACAGCCATATTTAACCCTGCCGATGTCTAATTATGATCGATTTCTCTTGACCCGTTTTAGACTAAATATTGTTTTTAGACTCTTGTCCTTCCCAGAAATTAATTCATGGTTGCGAAATTTGCCTATGTGCCCATGTGATGATTCCTCGTCCCAATCTGATATCCATATTTTATTCTTTTGTAAATTTTATATTGTACCACGTAGGAAATTCATTATTCCAATCCTCAAAGAAATGAATTTAAATAGATGTCGCCCAGCTTTTTTAGAATTTCAGAGAATGGACACTGTTTTAACTGTTGCAGTAGTTTTAGGCTTTTTTAAACATGTTTTTAAATTACGGAAAACAATTGGTATGGATGAAATATAATAGATCTGTCCGTTTCTAAATTTCCCTGTGTAAATTGTAATTTCATGCTGTTGCTTTTATGGTTATTGTCTTTTAACCGAATAAAGTACTTTTTGAACTTGAACTTGGGTCCCATGCTCACTGTGTCACTGGAATCAAGCTCTACCTGGCTGATGAGCCCTTAACAGGGAGGACCTGACTTGGCAGTTCAGGCTGGACGGTTCCCATGAGAAACCAGGTCAAGACTGATTTGCATATGGCTGGGTCCGAACTGAGGTGGCACAGTGAACAAAAGAATTATGGGTTGGAGTACTACACCGAGCAATTGCCAGTGGTTAGACTTATTGCAAGCAGCCTACCATCACCATCTGTGTGTTTCAGCCTATTGCAATTCTTTAATGGCTAGTCATGGTGTTGCTTGAGATAGAAATCCCTTAAAAAACAGAAGACAAGAGGCATTTGGCAAAACCAGGAACAGTTTGTTTACTTAAACATTATGGCAGTGAGAACAGTTACAGGCACAAGATCTGAGGACTGTCTCAATTTACATTTGGTAGGTATCCTTTTAATATACAAAACATGAGAGGTTGTAAAAGCTTCCGGAGTACCATATATTTGTATTTGTAATTGCATTTATATAGTGCTTACTCCCCCTTACGAGGTGCGGAAGCGCTTTTCCGGCAAGTAGCATGCTACTCCGGTACCCATAAAGGATTAGTGATGAATTAGTATAGTGAAATATGAAAGTAAATTGAGTGGTGGATATGTTAGTCTGTTATTTGGATTGAGAAGGATAGCTGAGGGATAGAAGAGGGAAAAAGGTTTGCATTTATATAGCGCTTGCTACCCCTGATGAGGTGTTGAAGCTCTTTTTTGGCGAGTAGCACGCTACTCCGGAACTCATAAAGGATTAGTGATGAATTGGTTTAGTGAAACATGAAATTAATTTGGGAGGTGGACATGTTAGTCTGTTCTTTGGATTGGAAAGGATAGTGGAGGGACAGAAGAGGTAAGGAGTTAGACTTCGTTTTTCTCTTTTTTTGTGTGTTTTGGAGGTCATAGCAGTAGGAGGAGGTTTGGGATGAGTAAAAGGATTGTGGAGGGGGAAGAGTCAGAGAGAAGGGTTTATAAAGGCTGGTTTTGGGGGATTAGAATAGTAAAAGCGTTATGAGATGATGCAAGGAGGGGTACGCCAGGGAAGAGTCCAGAAAGGGTTCTTTTTGGCGATCATAGTAGTGGTGTGGGGTTTGGGATGAACGCCAGAGCGGAGGTAGAGGATATATTGATAGAGGTATTGGGTGAGAAATAGGCTAGTGCATTGGAAAGAGTAGTAGAAAGAGGTTTGAGATGAGTCGGAGAGTTGAGGTAGAGGATATATTAATAGAGGTATAGGTTGAGAAATAGGGTAGTGCATTGGATATGCTGAATTCGAAGAAAAGTAATAAATATATAGACCCATAAGTACATGGAAGGTATCTAGATGCATAAAGAAAGTCATTTTATGTAGATTAAAGATGCATTAAATAAACTGCGGCTTTCAAGTGTTGTTGTACTTACAGTTAATTTGATTAATGTGTGTTTATTTACATATATATAGATGACAGCACCAAAGCGGGGCAGGAGATCGCGGATGCCCATACCTACCCACTGTGGATTGAACTATGTTAAATTTGGGAATGAGGAAGCGCACCCACTGTGGATGATATTGGGCGCACTACAGCATCCAGGAGGCTGCGCTTTCGGCCACACCCATTGGGGGTAGGTGCTGATATTAAATAGCGCGCCATGCAACAGCGCTTCTCATTTCTTTACGAACAATACGCCACTGAAGAAGGGACTGTCGGATTCCAAAACGCGTCTGGCGTTTAAAGCTTGTATGATATGAGTCCCGCTTTATCATCTGCTTGCCTGCTGCCATTAAACTAGATGGAATATCTTATCTTCCTGTGGCCTTATTTCAAATGGTGTCCTGCTGAGTTGGATTTGTAATGGCTGCTCCGGTCGTGAAGCGAAGCCCACCGCGGTCAAAGGCGGGTCCTGACAAGCGCCGATGTGGCGTTTGCACAACAGGAAGGGAGAAAGGCTGGCGCCGTGCAGGGCGGTGCCAGCATTACCATGATGACAGCACCAAAGCGGGGCAGGAGATCGCGGATGCCCATACCTACCCACTGTGGATTGAACTATGTTAAATTTGGGAATGAGGAAGCGCGCCCACTGTGGATGATATTGGGCGCACTACAGCATCCAGGAGACTGTGCTTTCGTCCACACCCATTGGGGGTAGGTGCTGATATTAAATAGCGCGCCATGCAACAGCGCTTCTCATTTCTTTACGAACAATACGCCACTGAAGAAGGGACTGTCGGATTCCAAAACGCGTCTGGCGTTTAAAGCTTGTATGATATGAGTCCCGCTTTATCATCTGCTTGCCTGCTGCCATTAAACTAGATGGAATATCTTATCTTCCTGTGGCCTAATTTCAAATGGTGTCCTGCTGAGTTGGATTTGTAATGGCTGCTCCGGTCGTGAAGCGAAGCCCACCGTGGTCAAAGGCGGGTCCTGACAAGCGCCGATGTGGCGTTTGCACAACTGGAAGGGAGAAAGGCTGGCGCCGTGCAGGGCGGTGCCAGCATTACCATGATGACAGCACCAAAGCGGGGCAGGAGATCGTGGATGCCCATACCTACCCACTGTGGATTGAACTATGTTAAATTTGGGAATGAGGAAGCGTACCCACTGTGGATGATATTGGGCGCACTACAGCATCCAGGAGGCTGCGCTTTCGGCCACACCCATTGGGGGTAGGTGCTGATATTAAATAGCGCGCCATGCAACAGCGCTTCTCATTTCTTTACGAACAATACGCCACTGAAGAAGGGACTGTCGGATTCCAAAACGCGTCTGGCGTTTAAAGCTTGTATGATATGAGTCCCGCTTTATCATCTGCTTGCCTGCTGCCATTAAACTAGATGGAATATCTTATCTTCCTGTGGCCTTATTTCAAATGGTGTCCTGCTGAGTTGGATTTGTAATGGCTGCTCCGGTCGTGAAGCGAAGCCCACCGCGGTCAAAGGCGGGTCCTGACAAGCGCCGATGTGGCGTTTGCACAACAGGAAGGGAGAAAGGCTGGCGCCGTGCAGGGCGGTGCCAGCATTACCATGATGACAGCACCAAAGCGGGGCAGGAGATCGCGGATGCCCATACCTACCCACTGTGGATTGAACTATGTTAAATTTGGGAATGAGGAAGCACGCCCACTGTGGATGATATTGGGCGCACTACAGCATCCAGGAGACTGTGCTTTCGTCCACACCCATTGGGGGTAGGTGCTGATATTAAATAGCGCGCCATGCAACAGCGCTTCTCATTTCTTTACGAACAATACGCCACTGAAGAAGGGACTGTCGGATTCCAAAACGCGTCTGGCGTTTAAAGCTTGTATGATATGAGTCCCGCTTTATCATCTGCTTGCCTGCTGCCATTAAACTAGATGGAATATCTTATCTTCCTGTGGCCTTATTTCAAATGGTGTCCTGCTGAGTTGGATTTGTAATGGCTGCTCCGGTCGTGAAGCGAAGCCCACCGCGGTCAAAGGCGGGTCCTGACAAGCGCCGATGTGGCGTTTGCACAACTGGAAGGGAGAAAGGCTGGCGCCATGCAGGGCGGTGCCAGCATTACCATGATGACAGCACCAAAGCGGGGCAGGAGATCGCGGATGCCCATACCTACCCACTGTGGATTGAACTATGTTAAATTTGGGAATGAGGAAGCGCGCCCACTGTGGATGATATTGGGCGCACTACAGCATCCAGGAGGCTGTGCTTTCGGCCACACCCATTGGGGGTAGGTGCTGATATTAAATAGCGCGCCATGCAACAGCGCTTCTCATTTCTTTACGAACAATACGCCACTGAAGAAGGGACTGTCGGATTCCCGAAACGTGTCTGGCGTTTAAAGCTTGTACGATATGAGTCCCGCTTTATCATCTGCTTGCCTGCTGCCATTAAACTAGATGGAATATTTTATCTTCCTGTGGCCTTATTTCAAATGGTGTCATGCTGAGTTGGATTTGTATCGGCTACTCCGGTCGTGAAGCGAGGCCCACCGCGGTCAAAGGAGGGTCCTGACAAGCGTCGATGTGGCGTTTGCACAACAGGAAGGGAGAAAGGCTGGCGCCGTGCAGGGCGGTGCCAGCATTACCATGATGACAGCACCAAAGCGGGGCAGGAGATAGCGGATGCCCATACCTACCCACTGTGGATTGAACTATGTTATATTTGGGAATGAGGAAGGGCGCCCACTGTGGATGACATTGGGCGCACTACAGCATCCAGAAGGCAGTGCTTTCGGCCACACCCATTGGGGGTAGGTGCGGATATTAAATAGCGCGCCATGCAACAGCGCTTCTCATTTCTTTACGAACAATACGCCACTGAAGAAGGGACTGTTGGATTCCCGAAACGCGTCTAGCGTTTAAAGCTTGTATAATATGAGTCCCGCTTTATCATCTGCTTGCCTGCTGCCATTAAACTAGATGGAATATTTTATCTTCCTGTGGCCTTATTTCAAATGGTGTCATGCTGAGTTGGATTTGTATCGGCTGCTCCGGTCGTGAAGCGAGGCCCACCGCGGTCAAAGGCGGGTCCTGACAAGCGTCGATGTGGCGTTTGCACAACAGGGCGGTAGAAAGGCTGGCGTCGTGCAGGGCGGTGCCAGCATTACCATGATGACAGCACCAAAGCGGGGCAGGAGATAGCGGATGCCCATAGCTACCCGCTGTGGATTGAACTATGTTAAATTTGGGAATGAGGAAGGGCGCCCACTGTGGATGATATTGGGTGCACTACAGCATCCAGGAGGCTGTGCTTTCGGCCACACCCATTGGGGGTAGGTGCTGATATTAAATAGCGCACCATGCAACAGCGCTTCTCATTTCTTTACGAACAATACGCCACTGAAGAAGGGACTGTCGGATTCCCGAAACGGGTCTGGCGTTTAAAGCTTGTATGATATGAGTCCCGCTTTATCATCTGCTTGCCTGCTGCCATTAAACTAGATGGAATATTTTATCTTCCTGTGGCCTTATTTCAAATGGTGTCCTGCTGAGTTGGATTTGTAATGGCTGCTCTGGTCGTGAAGCGAGGCCCACCGCGGTCAAAGGCGGGTCCTGACAAGCGCCGATGTGGCGTTTGCACAACAGGAAGGGAGAAAGGCTGGCGCCGTGCAGGGCGGTGCCAGCAATACCATGATGACAGCACCAAAGCGGGGCAGGAGATAGCGGATGCCCATACCTACCCACTGTGGATTGAACTATGTTAAATTTGGGAATGAGGAAGCGCGCCCACTGTGGATGATATTGGGCGCACTACAGCATCCAGGAGGCTGTGCTTTCGGCCACACCCATTGGGGGTAGGTGCTGATATTAAATAGCGCGCCATGCAACAGCGCTTCTCATTTCTTTACGAACAATACGCCACTGAAGAAGGGACTGTCGGATTCCCGAAACGCGTCTGGCGTTTAAAGCTTGTATGATATGAGTCCCGCTTTATCATCTGCTTGCCTGCTGCCATTAAACTAGATGGAATATTTTATCTTCCTGTGGCCTTATTTCAAATGGTGTCCTGCTGAGTTGGACTTGTAACGGCTGCTCCTGTCGTGAATCGAGGCCCACCGCGGTCAAAGGAGGGTCCTGACAAGCGCCGATGTGGCGTTTGCACAACAGGAAGGGAGAAAGGCTGGCGGCGTGCAGGGCGGTGCCAGCATTACCATGATGACAGCACCAAAGCCGGGCAGGAGATAGCGGATGACCATACCTACCCACTGTGGATTGAACTATGTTAAATTTGGGAATGAGGAAGCCACCCCACTGTGGACTTATTTCAAACGGTGTCCTGCTGAGTTGGATATATATATATAGGGGATAGAGAATACTCAAATTGGTAGGTTAACCAACTTCAAGCCACGCTCTACATTCACCCCTGTTACACCACACGACAACATAGACATTTTTCAAGATGCCATTATCAAACAAGTGAAGGCGTTGCATGTAAAGACCTTAAAATCTGACTACCACAAACAAAAGGGCAACAACGCATATCAGAAACTAGTCAAGAAAATAAATATGGATGGCAACATAATAGTGAGGCAATCTGACAAAGGCGGAAACATCATACTCTGGCCCAGGACCCTGTACATGGAGGAGGCTTACCTCCAATTAAATGACCCAAACTGCTATAGACACTGTGATGTGGGCTCACTGAGAAAAGCGCAAATAGACTTCCATTCCCTATTGATGGGTTGGCGATCAAGTAGGCTTATCAGCATGGATGAACTAAAATACTTAAAGAATGATCAACCCATTACCCCTGTGTTGTACTTAATTCCTAAAGTGCACAAGAATGCTATTAAGCCACCCGGAAGACCCATTATTTCGGCATGCGGGGGGCTATTAGAGAGAGCTACCATCTACATTGACTTATTCCTCCAAGACCATGTGTTGGCACTTCCTTCCTACATTCAGGATTCTAGTGACCTATTGAGGAAAATAAATGGAATTCAATGGCAAAATGATTATTGGTTGACCACTTTAGATGTATCATCGCTATATACCAGCATAGTGCATGCGGATGGGTTGAGGGCTGTTGAGTTTTATTTGAGCAAACGCCCAATTGAATTAGCTGAGAATAACAAAATGTTACTCACTATGATTACTTTCTGTTTGCATCACAATTATTTCATGTTTCTGAAACAGTATTATCAACAGGTCAGAGGTGTCGCCATGGGGGCCTGTTTCTCTCCCAGTTATGCCTGTTTACATATGGGTTACTGGGAGAGACAGGTCCTCAATGGTGAGCACCGTGACATCTGTACTCGCCATATCATACGATGGTACAGATACATCGATGATATTTTAATGATCTGGCGGGGTTCACATGAGGAAGCTGTGAAGTTTATTGATGCACTGAACATAAATGCATACAATTTGGCCTTCACATCATATATCAGTCAGAAAGAAGCACACTTTCTTGATGTAACAATTGAGGTCAGTCAGGACAGATTAGAGACCAAACTCTACAGGAAGCCTACTGCAGGCAATACCGTACTGCATGCGGATAGCCATCATCCACCGCACCTAATCAGAAGCATCCCCTATGGGGAAATGCTCAGAATTAGGCACGTTTGCAGTACAGACATCCACTGTAAAACAGCACAGGCAGCCAGCAAACAGAGGTTTCTTGCACGTGGCTATTCAGAACATCTAATAGATATAGCCATTAAAAAACCAAATGCCCTGTCCCGTAATGATGCACTGATCCACAAGAAAGCCCAGAAGTCCATGGTTTCAAGTGCTATCCAACCAATCAGACTTATATGGACCTACAATAGGCAACACGAGGCACTCAGAAAAATAATCAACCAACACTGGAATCTGATCAAGCTTGATCCAGTAATTGGCGAACATATGCCCAACAAGCCAGCTATCACCTTCAGAAAGGCTCGTTCTTTACAGGATGCTATAGTAAAGTCTAGCCCGGAGGTGACTCCACCTAAGAATTGGTTAGCATCAAGCCGAGGTTTCAGGAAATGCTCTAGCTGCAAGGCATGCTTGCAGGGACTCAACAAAACCGAGTTCTTAACGGCATTTTCTACAGTGCCCCGCAAGATCAACAAACAGTTGACATGCAAAACGGAGTATGTGGTTTATGTGCTGGAGTGCCCATGTGGCCTGCAGTATATTGGTAGTACCAAACTGCAGGTCCACAAAAGGGTACTCCAGCACATCAGAGCCATCAAAACCAACGACGCCACATACCCAGTTGCCAGGCATTTTAAGGAGTACCATAATAACAACAGTGGACTCCTTAGGTACTATGCCATAGATTCAGTAGGTCCCCTTAGGAGGGGTGGTAATAGAGAGGGTATGTTAAGGGCATTAGAGACCAGGTACATCTTGGAAATGGACAGTAAGACCCCTAATGGTCTTAATTCAACGGAAGATTTCCATACGTGTCTTTGAATGTCCTCCTCATGGTACCCTTTATGATGCCTGTGTTTTTCCCTTTTTCCATCTTTCCCTTTTCCCTTTTCTTCTTCTCACCTTTCCCTTTTTCTTTGCTTTCCCCTCTCCCTCCTGTTTGGATAAACAGAATAATCGCTTGCTACTTAGGTTACATTACTGGTCACTATTACAACTACAAATGAACATAACAACTAAGTTGAATAGTTAGACACCATTATAATGTACTCACCTGTTATATTCCGATAGTAAGATGCATCAGGCAGCATGTAGATTTCAAATTTTAATGATTTCAATTATGATTTTCATCACATTTTTTTAGTTTGAACTCACAATTTTATTTGGGATTTTCAATTAAGCACTTTAGCACCTTGACTTTTGGAGGAGAGTTGTAAACTGCGTCATATTGATGGTTTCCAATTAGGACATATGCAAGTTTCAATTGAAAAATATTTTATTCCTAAATTGGACCCAAATGTGTGAGAAAAGAGAGAAAAAATGTAAAAACATTGAGTCCGACTAATCAATCACTATGAAATTGTATATATTATATGTATATAAAGCTATGCAGATTTTCTATTTTCTTGATTGCTATATACGTGTAAAAAGATGTAAATATATGAATTTATTATCATGTGTTTTTTGACATAGGATTGCTTATGTCAACCATCATCGTTTCGGACCAAAAACTGTATTTAAACAGTTATTAGCAAAAACATGTAAAACATGAATTTAATTTAATTTTTTCTTCTTAAAGCATTCTTACGCAAGATGTTTTCTATGTCTATTATGGACATCTCCCTCCATAGAAATTAGCCAATCAAAGGGTGTTATTTTTTATGCACTAGCACTTTAAATTTTGCGCAACTCTCTCAGTGCGCCATGTGACCAAGGCCTCTGTGAAGGCCGAAACGTTATGCCGGCGTGGTGTGCTGAATAATAAAGAAAACTCACCTGCACTTTGGGTCTTCCGTTTTCTTCCTTTGATGGGCTCCGGATGGTAGGCGCGCCGCCGAGAGGAAAACAAGTGCGAATATATATATATATATATATATATATATATATTACCTACTGGCGGTCGCCAGTAGGTATATATAGTTAGGATTTTTTCTCTATGGGTTTTTTGAAAATTCTATGTCTAATAACTTTGGCGTTTGTGGACGGAATTGGCTGAAATTTTCAGGAAAATGGCACATTTTGTTTCTGAGCAGCCCCTGAAAATTTTGGGGGGGTTCGTCAAGGGGGGGCCGAGAAAAAAGGGGGGTCCCAAAACGCGTTTTTCCCATGTTAATTTCCATAGGGCGGTTGGCCTCACTTTTAGCCCGAACGGCTGAATGGATTTGCACGAAACTTGGCAAAATTGTAGGGACTGGTAGCCCGATGTGCCTTTTGTAGGTCTCAATATATGTGCTTCAGTGGATTTTGAGAAATTAATGTTCAAAAAAAGATATATATCTGTAGCAGCGGACTGGGCAGCGCTTCGCTACGCGTACTTTTCGCGCAACGGAGCTTTGTGAAGCGAAGCTGATTGGTTCTCCGGCGTCTGTCAACATTCCAAACAGTCCGTAGCGGCCGCCATCTTGTCTCTCGGTAGGATCGAGAGACAAGAGGAGGCCAAAGCGAAGGGGCAAATGACCATAAGGGGGCATAGTACATTGTCGCTCACCCCCTAGGTTTGATGTGGAGGTTTTAAAAGGGCCCCGCGGGGCAAAAAAAAATAAACATAATAATAATCGAACAGCTGAATGGATTTGCACGAAACTTGGCAAAATTGTAAGGACTGGTAGCCCGATGTGCCTTTGCTAGATCTCAATATATGTGCTTCAGTGGATTTTGAGAAATTAATGTTCAAAAAAAGGTATATATCTGTAACAGCGGACTGGGCAGCGCTCCGCTACGCGTACTTTTCGCGCAACGGAGCTTTGTGAAGCGAAGCTGATTGGTTCTCCGGCGTCTGTCAACATTCCAAACAGTCCGTAGCGGCCGCCATCTTGTCTCTCGGTAGGATCGAACAGCTGAATGGATTTGCACGAAACTTGGCAAAATTGTAGGGACTGGTAGCCCGATGTGCCTTTGCTAGATCTCAATATATGTGCTCCAGTGGATTTTGAGAAATTAACGTTCAAAAAAAGGTATATATCTGTAACAGCGCACCGCTTCGCGTACTTTTCGCGTTACGGAGCTTTGCGAAGCGAAGCTGATTGGCTCTCCGGTGTCTGTAAACATTCCAAACAGTCCGTAGCGGCCGCCATCTTGTCTCTCGGTAGGATCGAACAGCTGAATGGATTTGCACGAAACTTGGCAAAATTGTAGGGACTGGTAGCCCGATGTGCCTTTGCTAGGTCTCAATATATGTGCTTCAGTGCATTTTGAGAAATTAACGTTCAGAAACAAGATATATATCTGTAACAGCGCTCCGCTTCGCGGAGATAAAATTATATGTGTATTACCTAGCTGTTGCTAACACCAGTTAGCGACGGCTAGTAGAAGATAGCGACCATCTTGGGCCCCACTTTGCATGTGAGTGATATTTATCACTAATGACATGCAAAGTGGGCATGCCAAGATGTTAGCGACTGGAAACAGTCGCTAACATCGCTATCTCCTATTATCAACTTTTGGAAATATTCGAGATAAGGGCGAATATCTCCAAAAGCTACCACCTGCCCTGAGCAGTTCTTAGCCATGTTATCCAATGGGAGGTGGATAACATGGCTAAGAGCATTAGCTCGGTAATGCATGAATATCGCTGAGTTTTCAGCGATATTAATGCATTGCGGTCGTTTTTTATCGTATTTCCGATAAACCTTGATAATAGCAAGGTTTATCTGCGATAATTTCTGACGGTAAAAAAATCGTTGCTAAGCATCGTTAGGGATAAATATCGCTTAACTTTGGTAATATGCCCCAACGTCTGTTAACGTTCGATTCGAAGGAAATCAGGAAGTGTTGAAAAACATTGTCTGCGCCATCTTGTCTTTTTTCAAATGCCACACTTTTGTCGTGCACGGCAGCCATTTTAGATGCCTTGACCAGACCCACTCTGTGCACGCTGTCGATCCTTAGCATGGCTCCCCACCCTCGCAAGCATCTCCCCCAGGCAGTGGTCACCCCCGCTCTCTGTCTTATGCATGGGTAATAAACCTCCCCCATCTGCGCTGCTGTTCCCTGAGAATCACACCCTGTGCCCGCCCGACACCTCCCTTTCGCCCTATTCACTACCGCACCCTCTGACACTCCTTTTCCTCTGTGTCCGATTGTCCAGGCCGGTCCTAGGCTATCAGCTAGCCCTGCAGATGTAGTTAATGGCCACAGCTGTAAAGAATCACCCCTCTTCAAAGGAGTTATAGTAGATCAAGGCCCACACTCGATGAGATCCGTCACAGCAGAAGCGTTGCTATTATCTGAAAACCATCCTGTATTGTGATTGGGGAGGGGACCGAGCCTGAAGCGGAAGATTCCAGGGATGACTGTTTGTACATCAAAGTTTTTACAATTATGTGTCACATTAAAAATATATAGCACTCCGACAAAGTAGTAAGATTATAAAACTTTAATAATTTATAAATATATACAAGAAAACAAAAATAGTAATAACATATAAACATTTTTAGGGAAAAACAACGAAGTAGCGGTCGGCTGTGCGAATAGTCCCAACGCAGCACAACGTCCAGATTTCCGGCGTGGGGCGTCGCGGGGGGTGGGTCATCAGTAGCAAACTGTTGTGCGAATAGTTCCAAGGCAGCAGAACGCGCCGAAATCTAGATGACACGAAAGTGATGTCTAGTAAGTTGCCACCCAGCAAATAACGGCATGGGGCGTCGCGGGGGGTGGGTCATCAGTAGCAAACTGTTGCGCGAATAGTTCCAAGGCAGCAGAACGATGGCACCAAGGTGATGTCCAGTAAGTTGCCGCACTGGTTTTGGTATCCTACAATGCTGCTCCGAATAACGGCGTGGAGCGCCCCGGGGGAGGCGGCGTGAACGGGCCTCTCCAGGTGGAGTGTCATCTGTTGTAGTGGGGCGCCCCTTTACCGTTTCAGTTGCCATTCCGTCCGTTTTTGGTCCACTGTGTCAAAAGCCGCAATTCAGCTGAGTTGCGCCCACTCTTGCGGTGCAGCGATAGGCGGCTGTCACAGGACTCTCAAAATGGCGGCAGGCTGTTTCCTTTTTGGGCCTGGTCCACTGAAATGGCCCTGGGACACCTTGGAAATCGGACGCTTGTCTGCTAGGTCTTGGACCCCATTCTCGAAAGCGTCCCCTCCGCCTTGAGAATTCATCAAAAGTTTTGGGGGCTCCGACTCCTGCAGGCTTCTGGTGGGGAGCGGCTGCCATGATTGCTCGCGGAATGACCACGACGGAGCCACGAGATGGTGGTGCTTTCATGCTGACGCCAGCTTCAGTCTGAAACATCCAGAAACAAGGTGGGGCTTTCATCGTTTGGGAAAAAAAAAAAGTTTTCATCCTATGAAAAGTGTTGTTTTTAGGTCACATGATCATGCCTTCCATCATTAGGAAACCAAAAGTAAAATGAACCAATGAAAAGTTTTATAAACAAGTCACATGACCTGTTATGCGGCATAGGGTATAAAATGCGGAGAAAATACGTTGGCACGTGAGGCGGCGTCAGTAGCGGACCGATGTGCGAATAGGCCGAAGGCAACACAACGCGCCAAGATCCGGATGGCACCGAGGTGGTGTCCAGCAAGTTGCAGCACTGGTGTGGCCATCCTACAATGCTGAAAGTCGGCGTGGGGCGCCCCGTTGGCCTGTGAGTTTGCGTCAGTAGCGGACCGATGTGCGAATAGGCCGAAGGCAGCACAACGCGCCAAGATCCGGATGGCACCGAGGTGGTGTCTAGTAAGTTGCCGCACTGGTGTGGCCATCCAACAATGCTGAAAGTCGGCGTGGGGCGCCCCGTTGGCCTGTGAGTTTGCGTCAGTAGCGGACCGATGTGCGAATAGGCCGAAGGCAGCACAACGCGCCAAGATCCGGATGGCACCGAGGTGGTGTCTAGTAAGTTGCCGCACTGGTGTGGCCATCCTACAATGCTGAAAGTCGGCGTGGGGCGCCCCGTTGGCCTGTGAGATGGCGTCAGTAGCGGACCGATGTGTGAATGGGGCCGAAGGCAGCGCAACAATATTTTCTACTACATTTCCGGAGTAGAAGACACCACAAGGCGCTGAGATGCCAAGATCCGGATGGCACCGAGGTGGTGTCTAGCAAGTTGTGGCACTGGTGTGGCCATCGTACAATGGTAAAAGTCGGCGTGGGGCGCCCTGTTGGCCTGTGAGATGGTGTCAGTAGCGGACTGATGTGTGAATGGGGCCAAAGGCAGCGCAACAATATTTTCTACTATATTTTCGGAGTAGAAGACACCACAAGGCGCTGAGATGCCAAGATCCGGATGGCACCGAGGTGATGTGTAAGTTGCGGACCGATGTGCGAATGGGGCCAAAGGCAGCTCAACAAAATTTTCTGAAGAGAATACACCACAAGGCGCTGAGATGCCAAGATCCGGATGGCACCGAGGTGATGTCTAAGTTGCGGACCGATGTGCGAATGGGGCCAAAGGTAGCGTAACAAGATTTTCTGTATGGAAGATACCACTAGGCGTTGAGATGCCAAGATTCGGATGGCACCGAGGTGATGTCTAGCAAGTTGTGCCACTGGTGTGGCCATCGTACAATGGTAAAAGTCGGCGTGGGGCGCCCTATTGGCCTGTGAGATGGTGTCAGTAGCGGACTGATGTGCGAATGGGGCCAAAGGCAGCGCAACAATATTTTCTGACTGACACCACAAGGCGCTGAGATGCCAAGATCCGGATGGCATCGAGGTGATGTCTAAGTTGCGGACTGATGTGCGAATGGGGCCAAAGGCAGCGTAACAATATTTTCTGTATGGAAGATACCACTAGGCGTTGAGATGCCAAGATTCGGATGGCACCGAGGTGATGTCTAGCAAGTTGGTGTGGTCATCCTACAATGCTGAAACTCGGCGTGGGTCACCCCATTAGCCTGTGAGATGGCGTCAGTAGCGGACCGATGTGCGAATAGGCCGAAGGCAGCACAACGCGCCAAGATCCGGATGTCACCGTGGTGGTTTCATAGTTGAGAGGCACTTCATCTGCAGTGGGGCGCCGAGATCCGGATGGCACCGAGGTGATGTCTAGCAAGTTGCTGTACTTGTGTGGTCATCCTACAATGCTGAAACTCGGCGTGGGTCGCCCCATTAGCCTGTGAGATAGCTGTTCTTTGGATTTGGGCCTGGTCCACTAAAATGGCCCTGGGACACCTAAGAACTCGAACGCTCGATTTTTTTTTCCTTTCCTGTACATGCAAAAAAAGGTAAATGCCCGGTATGTTACACGCTTCATCTGCCACGATGAACTCTCCAGAGGAACCGAAAAAATATATAGTTGTGGTAACTATACCATGCATCGTCATATGGAGAGGTGGCACCAATTAATTATAGTGCTGCATAAAAGAGAGATTTGGAGGAGAACCCCTGACCTGCTAGTACATTCATTAAAGAAGTGGCACTGAGAGCTTCAGAGGCAAGGGAAACGGTCCCAAATATTTAGAAGAACTTTGGAAAGATTAAAATGACATGTTTAGATTGTGGTAAATTAATTTCATGTGGGCAGATGAGTGTTACTCTAATAAATACAGCATATGAACATCATCATAGTCGATGGTTGGTAGAGACATTTTGACTATATCCTGGACCTGCCCGTCCTCGCCCAAAATGGCGCCGGAATAAATGGGACTCGTAACTCCTTGTTGTGTACTGGTTGCACAACCTTGATATCACGAGATACGTATGCAGTTTTGAAGCACATGGCGGGCGGGGACGAGAATTGATTGAATATTTCGACATCCCTATTGATATTAAGTTCTGATGTGTTATTGATTACTGTACTGTTGAAAATTCGAATTAACGTCACCCATGGTACTTGCCCGCAAATGTATATCTAGATAATTTTATTGTAACTGGCCCTGTCGTATTTTAATTATAAAATGTACGTCCACCGATTCCGTAGCTGTTAGACACCTTAGTTTTTGCAACCTAATGGCCCGCCCGTTACGTTCCTCTACAGTGTAAATGTCTATTCATCATATACGATTACAGTTTGCTCCGTGGCAGGCCCACGTGGTTATAGGCTCGTATTTGTATAATGAAATTTTCACAATAAAGGTTTTTAAAAGAAAACATGGTAGTAGTGTATACATTGGTAAAGTTTTTAATAATAGTCACTGTTTTAGAATCAGTAAAAGGCAAGTGAAATAAAGCAGACCAATTACATGAAGGGTAAAAGGTATAATACGAAGGAACGCAGTAAAGATAAATGGTCAAGGGCTGTTGTGTTTTCTATTCCTGCAACATAAAGTGATCGATAAGAATCTCATATTCAGGCGTATCGGCGACTAAGACAGCAGGTCGACCCTCTTTTGCTCAACGGCTCCGTCATGGGACGAAGAAACGCTCTTTTTCTCGAAAAAAGAATATATTTTACTTGCAGGACAGTTGTAAAATTTCCGGGAAAGTACATTAGCCTGGAACATTATAACATATATTTAAGAGAAAATAATGTTCGGAAGTAATTAAAAGCGTAATTTTTAGGTGATATGACCAAGGCTTTCATCATTAGAATAAGAAAAGTAAAATGAACCAATGAAAAGTTTTATTAACAAGTCACATGACTTGTTATGCTTACGTTACGCGCTGCGCGCCCCGGATGACTTCCGGATGCGCTAACGCGGCGCGTCATATGACGCATTACGCGACAACGCAGGTCCAGAATATAGTCAAAATGTCTCCACCAACCAGCGGTCGAAACACAACCCCTTTCAGCAGGCTAAATAGTTCTGTTAAATGACAACAGAAGGGACAGGCAACAAGAACCATCAGTCAAAGAGGGGAGGGCTAGTTCTTCTCTACCGGGTTACATTGGGGCGCTACCGGAACTGATCGAATTGGTAGTCTACAGTGTTTCTGGATGTTTCAGACCGAAGCTGGGGTTAGCATGAGAGCAGCACCATTTCGTAGCTCCGTTGTGGCCATTCCGCAACCAATCATGGCAGCCGCTCTTTATCGTTATTTTGGGCGGGGTGGGTGGCGGAGCCGAGCTGTTTTGCAGCCATCATTGTGTGGAGTTCAGTTCATCTCACTAGTTTTGTATTTGTCATGAGGGGTTGTTCCTAATGTTTCTATTTTAGCGAGGTCAAAAAGAGATCCCATTAGTGGCCTACTGATTTTGCTCGATTCCTTTTCTTTTTTTTTACACGATTTTTCGTTATCTGCAAAGACTAAACAGAGTATTGCGACTCTGTGTTTGTTTGTAAATAGAGAATGAACCAAAGAGAACTAATTCTAAAACAGTAAATACTTGGATAACAATCAATCAAATGGAGAGAGAAGCAGGCACGACGGATTACAACGGGGGCAAAGGCCTGCGTTAACTACCTTTCACTATCTGCAAAGAGAGAGTACTCCTAATAGAAATGAGGGGGGGGGCACCATTCAAAGCAGATCAGTGTGCATAAACACGAAAATGTTTTCACTTACCACGTACTTGACATTCGACAGCTTATGATATTTGCTATTAAAAAACCATTGAAATTCACTGAAAAAACCATAGGTTATAGACCATATATAGTTAGGAATTAGCATTTACAAAACCTTGAAAATTCACTGAAAAAACCATAGGTTATAGACCATATATAGTTAGGAATTAGCATTTAAAAAACCTTATTTTACTCACACAAAACCATTGAAATTCCATATATAGTTAGTTGCACTAACTATATATTGCGCACCCGCAATCCACTGCTGATCATGTCACATATTACATCATTCATGACATGGTCAGTGACATCACTGATGACATCACTGATGACATCTCAAATGACATCACTGATGACATCACTGATGACATCTCATTTGACATCAATGACCACATCACTGATGATATCATTCATGTGACAATACAATGCATCTCCTCACATTTTAATATAACCTCTGTTTCACCCAGTGTTAAATACAGAGTATAATTTTTGAAACCATTGACACACCAATACTAGTTACTACATACGTACTCACTGATTCCTACGTCTACACACACATTCACTCATTCACCCATACAATCATTCATACATACAATCACTCATCTTTACAACACTATCATATGCACTCATACACCTATACAGACACTCACACTCTGCCACTCATCCATGGAGTTACTCACACACCTAGTCAGTCCTGTAAAGAATCAATCACACTTCCATTTTCTTGTCTATACAGTTAAACATAGAGCACCTTACATTTTCAAACATATAGTAACACATACTTACTTTCTTATACAATCATTGATACAAGTACACATTGATCTGCACAGAGTCACACACCTCCCAGCCAGCCACACACACACTCAGTCTCCCATACAAATACTTGGACAATCAATCAATAACCCATATAGTTAATCATATAGCTACTGATCAACACATGCAGTAGTTTACAGAACAACAGACATAATGATGCACAAATTAAGACAGTTTAGTCACTAACCCATGCACTCAGTGAGACACATTTAATCACTCACTCATACATTCAGTCATGCACCTACTAAATCCTTCGTCCAGACAGTTATACATCTACTCATTCTTCAATATCTAAAACATATTTAAACTTTACAGAAACACACAGTCACTGGATGATGTCATCAGTGATGTCATCAGTGATGTCATTTGAGATGTCATCAGTGATGTCATCAGTGATGTCACTGACCATGTCATGAATGATGTAATATGTGACATGATCAGCAGTGGATTGCGGGTGCGCAATATATAGTTAGTGCAACTAACTATATATGGAATTTCAATGGTTTTGTGTGAGTAAAATAAGGTTTTTTAAATGCTAATTCCTAACTATATATGGTCTATAACCTATGGTTTTTTCAGTGAATATATATATATATATATATATATATATATATATATATATATATATATATATATATATATAAAAAGAAGGAGAGAACTCTGGGTAGGTCTCAGTTTAGGTGGAAAGCAGCTCCAGTTAGAGCACTCTCAACACCAGCGACACTCTAGATCTGCTCACCTCAAATGTCTGTTTTTCTATCAAAGATTTTAAGCATAGGATTAGCACACTGCTATCCACGCCGAGATAGAAAATGACAAAGTCTTTTGCCATTTAAACAGCAAAGTCTTTAAGCATAGGACTAGTACAGTGCAGTCCTTGCCGAGCTGTAAAATAACAAAAGCCATTTATCACTCCAGGCACAATATTACAGCTTTGAATTGGTAAAATACCAACTCAAGCCAACCTGAAATGAGTAAAAGCAACCTCTGACACAATGTTTCGCTCTAATTAGAGCTCTTCAGAGAGGTATAGCTTTGTCCAGACACAAGGGAGCACCCAGTATTAAGTCAAAACAAAACCCTTTCAGGCATAGAGTGACGCATAAATCATGCAAAAAAGAAGGAGAGAACTCTGGGTAGGTCTCAGTTTAGGTGGAAAGCAGCTCCTGTTAGAGAACTCTCAACACCAGCGACACTCTAGATCTGCTCACCTCAAATGTCTGTTTTTCTATCAAAGATTTTAAGCATAGGATTAGCACAGTGCTATCCACGCCGAGATAGAAAATGACAAAGTCTTTTGCCATTTAAACAGCAAAGTCTTTAAGCATAGGACTAGTACAGTGCAGTCCTTGCTGAGCTGTAAAATACCAAAAGCCATTTATCACTCCAGGCACAATATTACAGCTTTGAATTGGTAAAATACCAACTCAAGCCAACCTGAAATGAGTAAAGCAACCCCTGACACAGTGTTTCACTCTAATTAGAGCTCTTCAGAGAGGTATCGCTTTGTCCAGACACAAGGGAGCACCCAGAATTAAGTCAAAACAAAACCCTTTCAGGGATAGAGTGACGCATAAATCATGCAAAAAAGAAGGAGAGAACTCTGGGTAGGTCTCAGTTTAGGTGGAAAGCAGCTGCTGTTAGAGCACTCTCAACACCAGCGACACTCTAGATCTGCTCACCTCAAATGTCTGTTTTTCTGTCAAAGATTTTAAGCATAGGATTAGCACAGTGCTATCCACGCCGAGATAGAAAATGACAAAGTCGTTTGCCATTTAAACAGCAAAGTCTTTAAGCATAGGACTAGTACAGTGCAGTACTTGCCGAGCTGTAAAATAACAAAAGCCATTTATCACTCCAGGCACAATATTACAGCTTTGAATTGGTAAAATACCAACTCAACCCAACCTGAAATGAGTAAAAGCACCCCCTGACACAGTGTTTCACTCTAATTAGAGCTCTTCAGAGAGGTATAGCTTTGTCCAGACACAAGGGAGCACCCAGTATTAAGTCAAAACGAAACCCTTTCAGGCATAGAGTGACGCATAAATCATGCAAAAAAGAAGGAGAGAACTCTGGGTAGGTCTCAGTTTAGGTGGAAAGCAGCTCCTGTTAGAGCACTCTCAACACCAGCGGCACTCTAGATCTGCTCACCTCAAATGTCTGTTTTTCTATCAAAGATTTTAAGCATAGGATTAGCACAGTGCTATCCATGCCGAGATAGAAAATGACAAAGTCTTTTGCCATTTAAACAGTTGGGTGCGGTGGTGCGTGGTTGGTTTCTTGAAGGCGAAATGGATGCAGCGGTGGTCGGTCCAGTGGAGTTCGGTGGTGTGGTCGAAGGCAACATGGGTGCCTGTGGAGAAGACGAGGTCCAGTGTGTGGCCGGTGGCGTGGGTGGGTGTGGTGACGAGTTGTCTGAGGCCGAGGTTGGCGAGGTTGGCGATCAGGGTGGTGGAGTTGGCATCAATGTTGTTCTCGAGTTGGAAGTTCAGGTCCCCGAGAAGGATGTAGTCCATGGAGGCGAGTGCATGGGTAATGGCGAGGTCAGCGATGGAGTCGTTGAACTGAGCTCGGTGTCCGTTCCTCTGAGGGTGGTGTTGGGGTCGGTGTGGATCCGGAAGTGCAGGTGTTCGGCGGTGTTGAGGGTGTCGCTTGCGTGGGTGGCGACCTTGAGGGTAGACCTGTGGACGATGGCTATTCCTCCTCCGATTCCGTTGGCGCGATCCCTGCGGGTGGTCTTGTATCCGTCCAGGATGGTTATGGCGATGTCGGGCGCCGAGGAGTCGTTCCACCAGGTCTCGGTCAGGAAGGCCACGTCTGGGGCGGAGGTGTCGAGCAGATCCCAGAGCTCGATGGCGTGTTTGCGTGCGGAGCAGGTGCTGAGGAGTATGCAGTGGAGGTGGTTGGGTCCAGTCCTTGGAGGTTTGGTGGCTCTGTCGCAGGTGAAGCTGCAGGTGTGGTAGGAATAAGGTCCATGGGTCCGTTTCGGGGCGGCCTGGAAGCAGGTGTGGTTTCGGCCGGCGTTGAGTGCATAGAAGGTGCTGGCGTCGTAGAGGACACAGACAGGCGCAGACGGGCTTGCCTTTGGCGCGCCTGCGGCACGCCCGCTGCACGGCCTCCATAAGAGGGGGAGAGGAAGGGAGGAGCCGCTGGGACGCGGGAGCGAGGTGGCCAATGGGAGAGCAGGGGGGAGGGGCCACAGGGACGCAGCGGCGGGAGGAGTGGGAGCGGCAAGAAAAGGCGGACAGCAGCCGGTGGGCACAGCGGAGGAAACCTGAGAATAAAAAATAACAGTGACACAGTTAGGATGTAGGGAACCAGGCAGCGGGAGCAGAAGTGAACAACACAAGTATCAGGCACGAAGCAGCTGGCGGCCGTGTGGTGGCGTGGGGAGCGACCTGCCTGTGAGCAGGGTCAGAGGTCGAAACGCCGTCAACACTATTGATGAAAGTGAACCAGTCACACAGCACTCATTATCATAGATAGCTGCTGTACATTGTGTAAAAATGTCAGATGTGGTCGCTTCCAATTAGCAAAAATTGGGAAACCTTGTAAATACTGTCACATTATGTCACTCAACTGTTCGTAGTACACTTGGGACACCTTGCACAATTGAATTTTGTCTGTACATACTTTCTATAGTGTATAACTGTGTGATTAATACATACATTTGTGATAAACAATCATTGGTGTTTCTGGTCCTCTTTCTCTGACATCATTATAACCTTCATATCGCGATTTCGCTTTCAACAGAATTGTATACAGATTACTATTCCACAGGAACTACTGTTTTCGTGCTATAGTTACTTACCCTGTTTTCGCTGTTAGTAGGGTTCCCTTGTTTTCCCCTTCGGTCTTTCTTCAGATGCGGCTTGTCTAAAGAAAGGGGCGCAGCTTCCATTAACGTGAAAACACTGCATGGGGCGCTTCTAAACAAAACTCCACAAAGCGCCGCAAAAAACAAAAGCGCGGCCGCCACCAATGGCGTGCCTTGCTATAAAAAAATTATAATAATAAAGCTTTAGGAGAGAGTGTGTCTTGCTTGCAACAGCAGGCAGGTAAAACTGTTTAAAGAAATAGTGCTTGGAGGCTGTAATCAAAGCCTACCGAGTAACAACACAAGTAAGAGGGCCAGGTCCTTATGGGAGGTTACAAGATGAAAGGTGAGACAAGGCAGTAATAAGGAGGGACTACTAAGCCTATTGACCAATGAAAAGCCGCAGTTTATAAAGGACAATGACGGAAGCCAATTATGGCCAGCGAGTGGGCGGAGCTTCAAGTTCATACCTGAATACAGCATGCCTCAAAGAGCAGCGCATGAGCTGCCCAGGCTCGACCTAAAGAAGAACGAGCTAGTCATATTGGTAGCACACGCCATGTTCGACTGTGAGTTGCACTGTTGCTTGAAGAAGTTGCATACATCTCATGCTGCTCATTTTAAGTAGGCAGGTCATCTATTTGTTTTGTGTGTCAAATGTGGTGTCTGTTTTGCTAATTTGATTAAGGTTTTCCTAAAACTTGAGGTGCAACACAAGTGCGAAAAAAAGGAACAGGACATTGACTGCTTACCTTGCTGCTCTCTACTGCATTTGTGATGTTTAAATAAAGCATTGCTCTTCCCACCACTGTGCCTGCCTCTGTGTGTCAGAAATGATTGTCTTGTTGCTGATATTGTCTTGTGTACACCATTCCAATCTCAGTAATAGACACGAGGAGGCCACACTATAAGTCCATTCAGATATTGGTGTATTTGCTGTGACTCCAACTGCTGTCATTGTTGCACTATTAAAGGTATAGCAGTCCTGCTTGGATGTTTTGGTACTGCCGAATTAAGAGCATGGCAGTTCTGCTGAGACGTGTGTCCGTTTAAGAACACACCAGCTAGACTGAGACGTTTGTAAACTGTCCTATTACATTTAAAGCAATCTGTGGCAGTATTGTCACATTCAGGCGCTCTGCAACTGTATCATTGCAACATGAGATTTCTGCTGGGAAGAGCTTAAGCTGTCCAGTTTGATGTACTGCTTTGAAGGGGGAACATCCTTTACAAGGCAGTAATGACACCGCAGTGCCATTACAAGGTGGGTTTCACAACGCAAGTCATTACCACGACTTGCGCTGGAGGGCGCTCTAGGACAAGGAACAGTATAATTTACTATCCAACACCTTCCCTACTGTATGTAGACTGGAGTTGGAATAGTAAATTATACTACTCCTAAGTCCAGCGCCCTCCAACGCAAGTCGTTGTAACGACTTGCGTTGTAAAACCTGCGTTGTGATGGTCTGCAGTGTTTTATACCGCGTTGTACCGTCATACATCCCTTTGAAGTGCCAGCACCAATACTGCTTCTTTAAATGCCTAGGCTAGTAGCCAGGATCTGACTTGCTCCTACAATCCCACTTAAAATACAAAAAACATGCCCTTACTGTCCTAATTTAAAAAAAAGTATGACCAACCTTGTAGGGAGTATAGTGCTCCTTCTACCCGATTCAAAGTGTGGCAGCCATGCCGTGAAGTGTCTGTGCTTGTCTATCACAAGTGCAGCATCCCTGTTAAGAAATGCTGTTGCTCTCTGATAAGGGAGAGAGAAGTCAGTACCCTGTCCTAGTCAATGTATGGCAGCATTGCTATGCAATGTGGTAAAGGGGACCTTTAGCACTGCAGCAGCCATTCTGAGAAAAGATGGCTCCTCACACTTCCTGGTGCCTTTTCAGGAGGGTGAAGTGCAGCTCTCGCTTTATTTGTGTTCTGTCCCCTGGTAGAGCTGTGGAGAGGACCGTGTAGATGTAAAACCTGATCCAGAGTACACCTTCATACTCGTCCCACCAAACCTTTTCAACGTTAAACAAGATTTAGCTTAACCAAATGGTTTTGCCTTTGGGACCTTATAGGTATTTAGTTATGCAGGAATAACTCCAAAACAAATAAAAGCAGGCCATTTCAATTAATAATTGTTTGACTGTTCTTTACTAACATTGATGATATAAAAACTCATGCAAAAACATTCTATAGTACTTTACTAACATTGCTGCTATAAACCCTCACGCAAAACATTGTATAATACAAGGAAAAAGTATATCTAGACATTATCACATGTCAACACATGCTGGCATATAGGGCACATCTCCTAAAATGAACAGTTCCAGGGACTATCACACAAAGGTTTCTTTAAATTGTAATTATCACCACCCTTTCTTCTGACTACCCGTCCTACCTTAAAAGGGACCCCACAGAAAGCCAATACGAAAGCTGGGTTATACTGATTGTCATCCTCTGGCAGTCGCAGGAGGATTTGGCTGGGTGGCTGTAATGTATCCCTTAAATCTGAGATTGGGTTAACATGGGAAGAGTCCACCCACTCTCCTGGACGTGACCGCCCAGCAAAGACTCTACTAACATAACTAGAGAGATAACCTCCTGCACGCTATGAAACGATACTGGACGCCATGCTGTTGTGCAAACCTACATTAGACTTTTCACCTTTGTTAGGATATAGGTTTATTTGCAAGTGCGAAAGTCCCCTGTGTGAGCTGCCGCAGTTATATAAATATCGATCCCCCCTAAAACATTTTGCATCTTGTTTTAGGTCAGTGGAGACCTTATGTGGTGTTTAGGGTACTATTAAGCATATGTACTTCTGTGTGGCTGTAGCCAGTGGCTGCTCCTTCGCTAAGGCGGAGGAGCATCGTCCCACTGTTTTTCGCAGTGAAAAAAAGGAAAAATAAAATGACAATAACTCTACATTATTAAAATGTTATTTGATCCTGCTGCGGCATCTTGGCACGGAGGGGAAGATCTGCTCTCAGAGCAAGGGGAGGATTGGTGGGCACCATGTGAGTGCGCATGAATGTTTGACCGGCCCTTCTCAGGCTGGCCATTCATGTGCACTTTGCATGTTGTCCATGCAGGCTCCATTACATCCTGTGTGGAGAACATGCCCAGGCCCATATTCCCTGGCTGTGCGCCGGACCACGGCACTCAGGCCAATTACAACGCCTCATTGCAGCATTGTGATTGGCTATGGGGAGCCTGGGAGCCCAGGCGCTTCCTGCTTACACAGAAGAAGCGAGGAAGACAACTGAGAAGACAGAGGAGAGGCGGCTGGCCAGCTGTCCGGATGGCAATTAATTGATTTTTTTTCTTCTTTTATTTTCCTTCTTATCCCCTCCTGCCCCACTGCTGCTTCCCAGGAGCGGCCGCCACTGCCTGTAGCTGCTGATTTTCTCGACCAGGAGACAGTGACATGAAATTAACAATCCATATTTAATTCTGCCTGCTTTAAAAACTCACAATTGCTCTATCGACGTTAGTGTAATTGTTAAAAGGGTGAGGGGGTATGCATCGTGCTGATAAAAAAAAAATGCATGTGGCTGCCATGTTTAAAGTTGAAGCGCTGCATGCCCCGCTGATCAAGGGATAAAAGATGGCATGCTGCGCTGATCAAGGGAAACATACCAGTGCAAATATGCATTATGAGAGCGGAAAGAGGTGCGGCGTGCGGCGCTGATGAAGGGATAAAGCACGACTTGCCACGCTGCTCAAGAGAAACATACAAGAGCTGCAAATAAGCATTATAGGAGTGGAAAGCGGTGCAGCGTGCTGCGCTGATTAAGGGCTAGAGCGCGGCGTGCCGCATTCATCAAGGGAAACATACTAGCGCAAATATGCTTCATGAGAGCGGAAAGAGGCTGTGTGCTGTGCTGATGAAGGGATAAAGCTGGGCATGTCATAGTGCTCAAGGGAAACTTACAAGTGCTGCAAGTATGCATTTTGCGAGCAGAAAGAAAAAAAGTAGTGCGTCGAAAGGAAACATATGGCCAATAGTGAAAGGATCCATGTAGCAGAGGCGGTTTCCAGGGCAGGAACAAAACACCCAAAATGCAGGACAAATGTATGTATTTCCCAACGAAACAAAAGGAATTGTGAAAGCCAGACAAAGCAACCAATGAAAATTGGTGGGCGTGTTCAAAGCCCACATATGGACTATAGCATGCCTCGTAGAGCAGCGCTTGCGTGCTGCTTAGACTCAATCTAAAAAGTATGAGCTGAAGTATTTACAGAATGTCCCTACTCATCCAATTCATTCAACACATGCATCAGTTGAGGCATTGCCAGTACGTCCTTATAAAAGCAGGAAAGCGTCCCCTTGGATAAACCATAATGATCAAAGGTACATTTTAAAGGATGTGTACGGCTTACATGTGTACAAGTGCCTGATCATGTCATAGAGAACTATTGGAAACGCACGTAGAAGGGTCTTCGGAGAGGTAGAGCTCAGGAGGGGAAAGACTTAAATCCATAGGGGACATTTTTAATGTTCTAAGTATTTTAATAAATGGAAATCGTGTTTTACGTTACAGACACATTGGGATTACTGTTAACTCTTCTCTATATAACTTGCATATATACATAGTAATTGACCAGTAAAACAACCTTTATATTGTTTTAGAGCCAATCTTACCAATTAGCCTCTAGTGCACTTGACCCCTTCTGCCTACTATGTACCTCAGCCAGCACTGATATTGTCTCCGATTGCGGCAAACAAACCAGGTGAAGTAATCTAACTTGCTAGGTGCTGGCTGCTTTAAAACTTCACTCATAACCTGCCTGCATCCACACTTCACAGTCTGCCTGCATCCAAGGGACGGTGCCTCCATCAGGTTGTTGGGCATTACCTCACTCATTATTTTGGCTTCCAGGCTCCCCCCCATAAATGTATTAGTAAACATTTAAAGTGTTGCTTCTGACTGCTTCATAACTCAGTCGATCAAGCGAGGAGCGTTCCAGGCACGTCGGCGAAAAGCCAAGCCGCCAATGCGGGCCTGAGGGGGTAGGCCCTAAAAGTGCAAAAATAATGTCACTGCCAGTCAGTCTCAGTCCATCGTAACCACCACAATACTCAGTACTAGACCCAGGGCCCTTAGGAGCGCATGTAGGGGTTGTTGGACTGTAGCAGTGACAAAGAGTGAATTATATACAAGGTTTCTGCCGGGGGTATTTACAAGGAAAAGGGAAAACGAGCATGAAAGCAAAGAGTTTACAAATGTTACAATGACTATCTTAAATCATAGACACTGATTGTATGGTTCATTTCCATAGGGCGTCGACGGCGTTTCGACCCGGAAGTGGATGGCGGGTCTCATCAGGACCAAGGGGATGTGGGACATCTGTGGGAGTGAAAACAAGTAGTAAGGGCATGTACTATGTGTAGGATCAAAGTGAAATAATCAGGAGGGACCACTAAGGAGGCCTGATTACCTGGGTTGTACGAGCTCAATTGCTAGGTGGTGGATGCCAACCATGCGTGGAAATAATGGATGGATTACTTACAGTCAGGGCACAAGTCGGGGTACCACGCGGGTGGACGGCATCCCCCCACTTATTTTCGAGGGTTTTTCAGGGTGGACGCCGTCCACCCTGTTCAATCAAAACCGCGTCCACCATTACTGATGAATTATGTTTGCCTCTAGGCTGCGCGTGTGTGCCCGAATGCAGACTTGCTTCCTACAGCGCCCAGACGCTCTGTGGGAGTGCGCTCTCCCCTCGAGAAGCAGAATACATAACAAAAGGGTATCGTCAAAAGGTCCCTTTTCAAAGGGGGAGGCGCACCAGGAAGCCCAGTACAGCAATTAAATTACAAAGGGGCTGCTTACAGTTTTCCAAGAGGCCCTTAGCAGGCAGTGTGAAACTAATCCTATGTGAATGTGTTTCACACTGCAATGAGAGGGTGTGGACGTGTCATTACGCCCAGTGTTGCTGAAATTGGAACTGGGGGAGGATTGCGAGGCCGGCACTAGGGTAAGTATATTAATGTTCAAAGAGAGAGGTCCGTGCCTCAAACAGTATGGTAGTAAAAAGGGTTGAAGTTTAGATAAAGAAAAAACTTCACAATGTATAGACTGCAACTGGGATCTGTGAATGATGGTTTGTTTACATAAAAAAACAGAGGAGTCGGAGTCGCATGACCTGGCCTGGCTGGAAGGCAACTTCCCTCCAGTTCAGCAGCCAGATGAGGTAAATAAAAAAGCCAGCTGTGCTCTGCCCATTTGCACTTAGGGGAGTTAGTGATCCAAATCTTTAATTGTGTTTCGTTATTTGCTTGAATTGGAAATAGGAATGTGTGCGTTTTTATTGGGGGTCGCAGGCTTGTGTGGAAAGGTGTTGCATTCCATACTATGGTTTTATTCTAATAAATGTTTTCTATAGTGTGTATGTTCGATCTCCAGACAGGACAAGAATCCTGATCTCTGTCATTGCATTTCTGCCTGTAAACTCAAGGGGTATGGACAGAGTGAATACATCTGACCAGATGCCTGAATAGACCGCAGTAGAGAGATCCAGTTTACCAGAGAGCGTGCTGTATTGTTCATCGCCTGTGTTATGAATTCCATACAAAACTGAGGCCTTCGTGCCAAAACAGGAATATTTTTGATAGCTCAAAACAAACATTTTTTAGATCTGTTTTTGCAGTTGATTCATTCAAGCTACAAAGCATCAGAGTTTGTCATTGGAAAAATAAATACTTTTCATACAAAGCTACTAAATCAAATACACCCTCCTTAACTGACAGAAGCATTGCAGTTACAAATGTGGAGTTCAATATTTGTTTGTCTGTCATAAAATTAATTCCTAGGTGGAAACAGGCACAGCAGCACAAGACAGAGAGTTGTTTCTAACTATTGCATTTTCCTGACTTTCAGAAAGTGGTTTAATAATTCCCTTGAGGGTGAGGGAGACTCTCTGTACATCTTGAAGATCCAGATCACAGACTGCACTGTAGTCTAACAAATCTGAGGTCAGGGTGTGGCTGCTTCATCAAGTGGTCGAGGTGAGCCCGTTTCATCAAGTGGGATTAAGGCGCATTGGAGCCAACTGCCTTCAGAGGGCTCCCCTTGTGTGGGAATGAAAAATTAAGATACTGTGATTCCAGGGATGCACTCTGACTGTTCCTACGGCTTACAGCTAGTGTCTGACTGTTTCGATCATGCTATACCTCAGTGACAGCAAGTTAACTGCTCGCTGCTGACATCAGTCACTAAGGCTAGAAAGCAGGCAGGACTGCCCATGAATGACACGAGAACTTTCAGTGTGACTTGTTAAAACGCATTTTGCTTACTGGAGTGGCCCTCATATGCTGGAAAATATACACCTACTGGGCTTTTGTAGTAGTTTGGTACCACCACTAAGTGGAATCATGAGGTCTTAACTTGCCATAAGGAAACGTTAGGATGTGGGACTGACATAACGTGTCTTCTCCCCACCCCCGAACAAACCCAGCCCCACCACTCACACACCTCACCAGCCGCCACTGTATTAAAGTTTAAAAAGCACCTTCTGCCTCGTTCCTAGCCACAATAAAAGTGTTACATAGCTTCGGTGATTAATGTTCTACTTGGAGTGAGATCGGAGTTTTGTCTAGTGAAAGTTTTGACTCATTGTTAATATGGGTTAATATGCCTGATGCAAAGGACGTGTACCATACATCACAGACCTGTATTTATGAAGGTAGCTCAGTGGGTTACTGCTTTTGTTAGAGGTATTCTTTAGTTACTTGCAGTTTCTAAGTTAAAATCCTAAAATGGAACAGCGAGCTATCAACTGTAAGCAAAGCGCTGCATGCAAACTGCAAGTTATATATTAGAGTGTTATACTTTTTTCCCCAGTCTTCCATTTTTTTATTGTTGCAAAAAAGATTTGTTTGGGTAGAAAACAATTGTTATTATTACAGAGAACTCTCAAGTATGGTGTTACATTTTGAATCCTGTTAAAGGGTGGTTGTAAGGGAATCTGTGCCGGTAGTGGTCATTGGGGGGCGCTAACTGGGCACCACCAGTGCTAAAGCCGGCCCTGGAAACAGGTTCCAGTATTGATACTCAAATGAAGAGCTCCAATACTTTCCAGTCGATGTTGATCAAAAAACTGTAAAAACTACATTAAACATTCATCTTAAAGTATAGGCAAAAAGTTTTAAACCAATCCTCCTTTTTATTTATCATCACAAAGAATACACCTTCAAATACATGACTTCAGGCTTTGCTCTGTACAAAACCCCTGACTTGCCTTTTAGTTCACTAATAGCACTGTCTTTTGGGGGGAGGTGGTGGGGGAGCTGGAACGATTCTCAGGTCTTGTTTGATAAATACTTTGCACATAATCTGAAGTACTAACATGAGGTGCTTTCGATAGTTTACTATAGTCTAACATAATCTGTGCTGCATGATTGACACACCACATTTTTTCAAGGCTTGGCTTGTGTATGGGTTCTTAAGAGCCAGAACAGACCCTTGGCTCCGCTGTCCCTGGTAATTTGGTGTCTCGCCCACCTTTGCCTTTTGCCATAGTCCGGGTCACTGGAATTATGCGTCAGGAGAAGACCAAATTATGCAGCAGGGTGGAATTATGAGGCAAGCAAAGGCAAGTTATGTAGTATAATGCTGCATATTTTATGATAGAGTTACTTTATTATTTTGAAATTTTGCACATGCTAACACTAACTGTATTGTATTGTATTGTTACTTGTATAGCGCATGGCTACCCGGAGGCATCCCAGCGCTGCGCGGGGCTAAGGGGAGGGGGTCTGAGCTTTTATATTAACAGCCAGGTCTTCAACTGTTTTCGGAAGTTCAAATGGTTTGGTTCGCTCCGTAGATGCAGTGGGAGGGCATTCCATAGTCTGGAGGCATTGAGTGAGAAGAGGCTACCGCCACTTCTGGCCTTCTTGATCCTGGGAATCACCGCAACTGGGCAAATGTTTCATCTCATTAGTACCATTTACCACCTAAATACATCCATGTTTAAGCTACTTTAAGTGCATAGTTTATTCAGTCTGATAATATGGCAATCTGGGCTGTATTTGGATAATTAGCAAAATGGCATCTTGGCAATATCTGTAACTGAGGGATAAACATGCTGCCCAAACATGCAGGTCATATAATAGAACGTAGAATATTCTGTAACCTTTACTACCGCTCCCTATGGAGGACAACCCACCCAACGTATAACTCTTTACTGTGTCGATGGGGAACTCTTTAACACAAGTGTATCCATTGGTGAAGTAGATGTGCTTTTGGCAAGACTGAATGCTGAGTGGGCTGTCATATTGTTACAGCCCACTTCGCAAACTTCTTTGTTTTTCAGAAACAAGCCCACAATTCAAGGGTTTGTTTCTGAAAAATAAAAATGTCTCCTACCCACAGGGAGATTTTCCCCTACAAGTGGTGGGCAGTGTTCATTTTTCCTGCCAGGCATGACAGACACTGAGAGTGGTCTGCCTCAGCAAATCCGCCCCAAGTAGGCAGACCTTCAGAGGTACTGACTGGAGCGTCATTTCAGTGGAATGACCTCTGCCTATAACTGTACCCCAGTGGACAATGGTCACACTTGCAGAACCCAGAGACTCTTCCTTCCAGTTACCCGTACCACCCTTTCTTCGGGACGTGGAATAACCAGACTTAACACGTGCTATTATAGGACACTCAGGATGCCGTGATGTCACTTCCTGCCGTGATGTCACTTCCTGCTGTGATGTCACTTCCTGTCGTGATGTCACTTCCTGTGACCACGCCTACCTTGGAGAGTCCCCCCACTTCTTTTTTTAGGACTTGTGCCCTGCTTACAGTGGACCCAGCCGGGTACTATGGCATGATTAGAGAGGGAAAAAGGGAAAGAAAAAATGAGGTCAGGTAAGATATTAATTACAATAATCTAGTGCGCAGTACCTATGGATTGTAGGCACTTACCACTGTGGGTAGTGTTGTCACGATCGGTGACAGTCTGCCCCGCTCGATGGTCAGGTGCAGAATCCGTGCCCACGGGAACTGAGGTGTGGTGGGGCAATCAAGGCCTTTGGTGATGCATTTTTGGCGGATAGTGGCCAAGCAGTACGATGCCTAAGGATGGTAAAGCATGAGCCGGTGTAACAGTTGAACCTCAAGCAATCGGTTCAGGAGGGTGGTGGGGAGGGCAGGGTGGCGTGTCTTACCTGAGGATAATTTGCGCGCTCGCTTCCTTCAGTCTGTCAGGATCTCACTGATGCGGGTATGATTCAGCGCACACGAGGATGTAGCGTATATTGTGTACAGCATTTTTTTCCATGTTATAAGTTCTGGGCTGGAGTGGGTTTAGGGTGCTTTCTCCATTGTTTTTGGGGGGGGGGGCAGATGGGGGGAGATGAAGTGGTTTACCCAGAAACACAGGATGTTGAGCCAACGCCGAGTCTCGAACTTGGATCCCTAGTTCCAAAGTTTGCAGCTCTGGCCATAACGCCCCATCCTCTCCATTTGGCGAATGCAGGTTTTGTCTTTCAGTATTTGGGTACCTGAACACCATTTTATGTTACCTGTTCCTGATTCTCTTTCTGGATTTGGCTGCAGGAGTGTCCAATTGGCTGTGGAGGGTTGCAGGAATATTGCTGCAACTTTGTTGAAGAGAGAGCACTCCTCTTGCAGGAACAACTCAAAAACCGACGATTAAGTCAGATTACTCCTATGTCCAGAGTTATGGTTTCAGTCAGTGCTTTAAATATGCCAATACTGTCCAGTACTGAGTACCTGCACTTCTTACATTTGAAAGGGAGAGTACCTGCACTTCTCAGCACTGCTGCAATGCCTCTCATGTGAGAGTACCAGCACTTCTCAGGAGCAAGCAGGCACTCTAGAGAGTGAGTACCTGCACTTTTACATTTCCATGTAAAACACTGGTTTCAGCACTTTCATTGTGTGCCTTTGCAGAGGCAGAGGATCCTTGATTGTGACTAGCAGGAATTGGTTGGCTGCCAGCAGCTCTGTATAGCAGGCCGTTTGAGTCAAGGATGGAAATAAGGTGTGGAGAAGATGTGAAATATAGAAAAGGACAAAGAGAATATCGATGAAAGCCACTGAGCAATTTAGAGAGAGATTCAGAGAAACCCATGAAAAAACATTTGGGTAAAGTGTGGAAATTGAAACAGGGAGGAATGTTGACAGGGCAAGGAGTGAAACATACAAAGGGACCTAGAGAAATGTTGAGAGCAATGTAGTGAAAGAGAGACAGAAATATATTTGCAGAGGAGAAATAAGTATCTGCGTTGTGTTTCAGTTTTAACATTACTGTTCTAACCATTTAAATATCACAATGTACGAAGACTGGTAAATATATTTAAAGAGAAGTTCTCTGGTTATACTGCAGAAGCAGCTATCTACGTCATTATCATATGAAATCTGTTTATTGATGTCATAACAACACTTTCACAATTCCTTTACTAACTTTCTTGCTTTCTCAAATTTACTTGAAAATGCACCATTTGCCCACTATCGTTTTCAAACATTGCGGGGAGAGAATCCCCCTGAATCACCCCTTGGGATAGTCATGCTCACTCACCACAGAGCACTCATCCCGGACTTCTATGCCTTACCACTTAAAAATGTCACCAGCCGCCACTGCTGAATCCACACTTCACAGCCTGCCTGCATCCACACTTCACAACCTGCCTGCATCCACACTTCACAACTTGCCTGCATCCACACTTCACAGCCTGCTTGCATTCACACTTCACAGCCTGCCAGCATTCACACTTTACAGTCGGCCTTCAACCACACTTCACAGCCTGCCTGCATCCACACTTCACAACATGCCACCATCCACACTTCACAGCCTGCCTGTATCCACACTTCATAGCCTGCCTGCACTCACACTTCACAGCCTGCCTGCATCCACACTTCACAACCTGCCTGCATCCACACTTCATAGCCTGCCTGCACTCACACTTCACAGCCTGCCAGCATTCACACTTCACAGCCTGCCTTCATCCACACTTCACAGCCTGCCAGCATCCACACTTCACAGCCTGCCTGCATCCACACTTCACAACATGCTACCATCAACACTTCACAACATGCTACCATCCACACTTCACAGCCTGCCTGTATCCACACTTCACAGCCTGCCTGTATCCACACTTCACAGCCTGCCTGTATCCACATTTCACAATCTGCCTGTATTCACAGTTCACCGCCTGCCTGTATCCACACTTCACAGCCTGCCTGTATCCACACTGGGCAACCTGCCTGCATCCACACTTCAGGGCCTGTCTTCATCCACAGTTCCCAGCCTGCCTGTATCCACACTTCAAAGCCTGCCTGTATCCACACTTCACAGCCTGCCTGTATCCACACTTCACAGCCTGCCTGTATCCACACTTCAAAGCCTGCCTGTATCCACACTTCAAAGCCTGCCTGCATCCCCACATCATAGAGTGCGATGGACACGTCCAGAGCACTTATGAGATCTACAGGGGCACTAGATCTGTGTGAAATGGACAAATACAGCAAGTGCTGTTGATTTCTACACATTATCATATTCTAGAGGTTGGAAACACACGAAAGAGGAGCACCCCATTGAATTTGCGCATTGAGCATAGAGTTTTGTCAATAACTTAATTTCAAAACAGAAATTGCCTTTGTACTACCAAAGTGTGTTTCATTCTAAATTGTATCCTCTGTACAATCTCCCCACTGCCCTCCCCTATTAAGGATACCTTATCCAGGTTAGCTGCTTCTCTTGCTTTTGGCCACTTGTTGTAAGATAGATGACCCTTTTTCTCCAACACTCACATATTTTTGTTTCTTATTCACAGGCTCACAAGATGCTGGTGAACTGACCTGCAGCGCATCAGCACTGGTTGCATTTGCAGCAGAGGAAGAATTTATCACAGCAAGAATCGCAAGAAAGTTTCACGCTCGATCAGACCTGGGCACATATCAGAAGATCGATTCTGGAAAAACTGTGTACAAGGAGAGCAAGAAAAAAATTCCTTGGAGCTTACATCTTCACAAGCTTTCAGTGATTCATGCTTTAATAAAACAGTACCTATGTCCTGATTGTGGTGAAAATTGTCATGCAGACGACTTACCAACATCAGAGGAACCCCACTGGGGAGAAATCATATGAGTGTACAGAATGTGGGAAAAGTTTCACTCAGAGCTGGAATCTTAACTCCCATCAAAAGGTCCATGATGCGTGTAAAACTGGAGGGATTAACCCCCGTAAGAAACTGTTCAGTTGCCTGGAATGTGGGAAAAGCTACTATCTACGTTCACAACTGTACGCACATCAAAGAATCCATACTGGAGAAAGACCACATCTGTGCATGGAATGTGGGAAAAGCTTCCTTCAAAGCACACAGCTGCGCCTGCATCAGCGAATCCATACTGGAGAAAAGCCATACCAGTGTTCAGAGTGCCACAAACGTTTCAGTCAGAGAAAAGATCTGTTCTCGCACCAGATGATCCATACTGGGGAGAAACCATACCAGTGTACGGAATGTTGGAAAAGGTTCACTTGTGGCTCGAATCTTTACAGGCATAGGAGGGTGCATATGAAGGAGAACCCATACTCGTTTACAGAGAGTTTGAGCAGCGATGATAAGAGACCAGATTTGGGTAACCATCAGAGGATGCACACTGGAAACCAATTGCACCACTGTACAGAGTGTGAGAAAACCTTCATTCAGAGGAGTGATCTGGTAAATCATCACAGGATCCATACCGGAGAGAAACCGTACAAATGTACAGAGTGCCTGAAAACTTTCAGTCTCAAGGCAAGTCTGGTCGCTCATCAGAGGGTCCATACTGGGGAGAAACCGTTTAAGTGTACAGAGTGTCCAAAATGCTACACTTGGAGGACAGATCTAATAAGGCATCAGAGGAGCCATACTGGGGAAAAACCACACAGGTGTACAAAGTGTTCGAAAAGCTTCACATTAAGGGCAGCAATGATACAGCATCAGAGAATCCATACTGGGGAGAAACTGTATCAATGCACTGAGTGCCAGAAAACCTTGATCTCGAACCAGTCACTGAAAAATCACCAAAGACTCCATACTGGAGAGAAACCTTACCGGTGTGGTGAGTGCCAGAAAAATTTCACTCGCAAGGCAGATCTGGTCAGACATCATGGGATCCATACTGGGGAGATACCGTTCCAGTGTACAGAGTGTCAGAAATGTTTCAATTGGAAGTCATCTCTAGTAAAGCATCAGAGAAGCCATACTGGGGTAAAACCATAGAGGTGTTTAGAGTGTCTGAAAAGCTTTACTAGGAAGCCAACTTTATCGTTTCACCAAAAAAATCCATTCTGGTGAGAAAATGCGCTAGTGCATGAGTCTCCAATGAGTAACTCAAAAGCTACTGGTAGCTTGCTAACATGCATGAAGTACGTCATAGTTAAACTTAGCACAGTACATCATTCAGAGGGTTTATGCACATTAAAGAAGACACTCTGTTCATCTCAAGACACTCAGGGTGGCAGTCAGCCAAACAAATGACAGGACCTCGTGCTAGTGGAACAGGAAGGAACCCAGTGATAAAGTATGCCCTCCAGGGGGTAAAACTGGTGGGGGAGGGTTTTCCTTACAAAAGGCATTTGCTTTCTTCCTAAGGTCATCTGGTTAGTGCACGTTATAGGATCCAGCCTTGGTACAGTGCTGCCGTTGGTATAATTGTGTGCATTATTGTCATATTAGAGGCATACTTACCATTATGGCAAGAATCCATGGCGTGTGATCCTAAAGCTTGTAAAATCGAAACCGGTTAAATGTGAATCATTTGTACGTCTGAGTACATGATGAAAATGGCAAACTGATGTTTGAAGAATGCATATTTACAAAAAATGTAAACTGGTATTTTGAAGGGAAAAATATATTTCTTTCAAAAAAGAAATTTGAGAATTTGAGCTTGTTTGCCTTTAATGAAAGAGGTATAACTGATATGCTGATGGAGACAAAATAGTTGCATTCCTAAAACATATTTAAAGCTAATAGGTAAACGGTAAATCAAGCTGAGTCCTGTTGAGTGGACTCCTTTTGCGAGGTGTGAGGAGATGGCTAATGCACCGATCAGGTTGTTATCCATTTGCATGATGAAGTCGGTGACCCCTGTATGCAAGAGATGGGCTGCCGTGAAGTGAGCCGTGTGCACTGCAGCACGTATCAGGCTGCAGCCCGTACGTAGGAGATGGCGAGCCCATATGACAGGAGGCGCCACAACAAAAAGTTTGTAATGCTTTGAACCACATAGTCCCTGTACACTGAGCCAAGCAGTACAGAACTTATGCAGGAGGAGAGGATACAGTGACCCCGTATGCCAGAAGGGGTCATCAGGAGCTTCAAAGACCTGCAATCTAATTGGAAGCCCCTGCTGAAGAGGGGAGGATGCCTTGGGGGCCCCGTCATCAAGGCAAATGTCCTGTGTCAGGATCATAGCATTACCCTTCAACAGTGGGAGGGCCCAGAATCTTACCCTGTATTTCAGGGGGAGCCACAAAGAACCTCAGATCACGTCAGTGGTGCGACCGTGTGTGAGGAACCCTACGACCGCTGAGTTTACACCCACCTGGACCACGTGTGGAAAATTCCCCTGATTTAGCTGCTTCCGCTTCAAGCACCCACGGATGGAGCGCACTCAGGAACTCTTGTCACTCCAAGCTTTCAGGTGCCGGGAAGACTGATTTCGGGCCAGTCAGCACCAGGGTAGTATGCTTGCTAGATAGCGCCACGGAGCTGGAACACTATTGACTTTAAAATAGAGTCCTAGTGGACTCATGCGACTCAGACTACTAGTGGGGCTTAACCTGGGTGGTGCCTATAGTGAATGGGGAATAACCACTATCACTAGGAGTGAGGTAGGAGTAGGACCCAGGGGAACTGCCTAAAGAAATACTAGAGCTCTGACCACAGATGGACTATGTAGTTGTTTGCAAATGTTGTGTTTCTCTTTGCGTAATTAACTGTAAAATAAAGTACTTCTTGAATTACAAAAGTAAGTATTTGGTTGGACAATAATTTCTTGCTGCTGCTGTGCGCATGTTGTGTTGTAAGCCCATGTTCACCCCTTATCCCGTATCCACCTCCCGCCAGATGGAGCCTTGGACTGCTCGGACCACGCTGTTACTCAGAGTCAAGTGCAGAAGCGGTACTTGACCCAGTTGATCGGGATCCATAGTAGGTGGGACCCGGGACATCTGGAGTAAGATGCCCAACCGCCACGACCGTACTAGTAATCCCTGCATGCCCATGGCCCTCTGTACAGGGTTGTGACAGCTTGGCGTTTGGTGTCCTGGGGAAACACAACTTGAAATCAATAACTGGGTCTATGATTCGAAGAACGCTGGGGGCATCAACAACACCTGAACTCACTCAAGCTAAAGGTATCTTCACTTCCATTCGTCCTCTGCGATGTAATGAGCAAAACAAGGAACCTGCCACTGTTCTGCAGCTTTAAAGTAGCAAAATCAAAGCTCATCCCTACCATGGCATATGGCACATGCGAAATTTTAGAATAAGGTTGGCTCCTTTTTAGACATTTCTTAGTGTAAAATCTACATTTTGCTGTTTAAGTTTCCACAAACTTCATCACAAAGGCAGATCAGGCTAGAACTAGAAATAAAGTAAATGCCAGTAGAAAGAACCCGTAGTCAGCTTACCTAAACATGGCTCCCACTTCGTTGCGGGCTAAAGGCCTGTAAGAATCTCACCTTCCACACACCTTACTGAAGACCCTTGAACAAGCTGGCAAACCTGCTATCTTTTGCCACAGATATCAAATTTTAGAAAAGAAACCACGCATTCTCCGTAATAAACTCCTACAAAAAGTTACATCCACAGAAATTCTTAGCAGACACCTTTCAAGTGCACTGCAAGGTAAGGCAAATGCAACTATGTTTCACACTTTTACTGTCGGGATTTTCTTCAGAAATGGGCGGAACGACCAATTTCCACAGGAAGCTGTGCCTCATTTATTATGTACCTGTTCTGCCCTACTGAATGAGCGCAGATTGTGTGAACGACTCACCTTTATTCAGTTTGGCATTCGTACTTATAGTCACGCCACCATTTTATGCTTGCAAGGAGAACAGCTTAAAGTGGTGACCGGATTTGTGAAATAATTTAACTGCTGGGTGGTTGTTAACTAGACAATCTAAGCACTAGTCATGTTCGCCCTTCCTGTTACCTTGGTATAAACCGTTCACAATGTCATGCACCCAGCAGTGAGTTGTTCCCCTTCAGCTATCCCTTCACCTTTTGATTCCATATGCAGGACATAGCTTTATATCATTTTTTTTTTTAATCAAGCACTTAAAGCACTTTCATCTGTAGACAGACCGTAAGTTTATTCTTTTGCTCCTATTTTGAACTGACTGTAAATGTAATTACATTTGTGAAATGTATTTGTGTTTTTGGGATATGAAATGGTTTTAACGAAATGAAAAGAACTACCATCATCAGTTAAGTTCCTGGTTGGATCAAGTCCCTCCTGCAGATAGTGACCCGCATCTGACCTCAATTCTATCCTGTTGGCATCTGACTCAGAAAATAGGTTTACGGATGACCCAACAAATCACTTTGCTGTAGGATGCTTCCATATGTTGAAGCTACCACTGAAGATCCAGCCTTGTAGTGAAGGACCCCAGAAAAATCACCTGAATTGATGAAGATAGAAGTCAGCCTAATGTTGTAATTAGATTAGGTAGGCAGCAGGACACGTCTTCAGGTTATTAAGATACATTTATTAAGATAGTGTAAGATAAGACAGAGGAGCAGTAAACCTCACAGCTGACCAGACCATCAACTGCCAAGGCTGGAATCTTCACATACCAAATAGAACACTCTTAGGTACTATGGAAGGTTGAGAGGATAGAAACACTAAGAAAGGACTACAGACACCAAGTAGTCATATTGAAGTAAGTATAAATACACAACACCTAACATGCTGTCTGACTAAAACCTGGTTGATGCCTAGTGTCTTGCAAACCCCTCCCTTCCTAATGGCCTCGTTTCTCACTGTAGGCAATTGGAAAGTCACAGAAACTGTGTCTATTGTGAAACCTAGAAACTCGATATGATTCCTCAACATGAGATCTGATTTAGGCCTGTTGATCAAGAGTCCCAGATTCTGAAGGGTCTCACTGGCAAGAGACACGTATAAAATCATTCACTAAGGATCCTGGTAAGTTAAAGGTGATATTGTCCATATAAATACTCTTTCAAGGCCCAAGAATTTAAGGAGCAAGGTTTTGATAGGAGGTTCCAAATCCAAACATACACATTTGAAAAAGAGACTTCGGTATAATGGATTTAGGGATTAAGAATCGGAGGTCTAAAGGATTATAGATAGTTTGGACTCCGGTTTTGTTGCAGGCTACACTAAATAATTTGTTTGCTCCAAAGCAAAATAGAGTACATTTTCAGCATAACTTTGTCTTAACCTGTTGGCTGCGCCACCGATTTTGCGGAAGTGCGGCACTTCTGCAAAACGGGCAGGGTCGCGTCGTCCATAGGCCGATGGCAGCGCCAGCGAGGTAGTGCTGCCGTCAGCCAATGGCCGACGGCAGCATGGAAGGGGTTAAACATTGATCAAAGGTGTTGAACAATCATGTTATGTTATGCTATGTTATTTTATTTTGTAGTGCGCACAGCTACCCAACAATGGTTTCCCAGCACAAGCCATAACAGAAGCTTGGAGATATCGGAATTAGCAATGTTGGTTAAAAAAACTGGTTTTTAATTGTTTCCGGAAGACGGGAAACAGCTTCTCCCTCATCCATCATCCCATCATGAACGTGTAATGCCCTGTTTGGGAGCATAATGTAGTGAATGCTTTAATAAAGGGTGATGAATCAGCTCAAAACGTATGATTCAGACGATCTTGATGCACAAATGGGTGCAATGTCTGATATTTATATGTTTCTCTCATCTTCATTGCTTGATTTTGCTCGCCGGAAACTGGCATTCATAGCCTTTGAAATGCCACTCATAATTACACTGAAATTAGTGAAATTATGATACTGGCACTCATAGGAATATGAAACCTTGGCAGCTATGGAGCGGGTGTCAGTGTCACTGGGTGAAAGGTGCGCTGCAATGACAGCAGAAGGACTTCAAAACAGAATCGCCAGAGTAAATGCAGAAGAACTAAACACAGTTCGACAGGGACGTCTTAATACGTTTCGCCACAAAATGAGATCGATAATTATGTATTAAATGAAAGCTAACCTTGCTGGATGAAATGCAGATAAGTAGTGCTAGATAGGATTATACCCTCCAACCATGATATTGAAGATCAGTTTTAAAATATGCCGGGCTCTGCAATAGAACACACTGCGCAACAATACATCGGCATCGTTTTTTGACCACCGCCCCCAACAGATATGAATGAGTAATGCAGCGAAGACAACGACCACCATAAGTGGGCGGCAAAACACTCATCTTCGCAAGTGACAGCACTGTCAAAGAGCGCTGAAGAAGCAAAAACTGTCACCTCGGTGTGAACGATGAGAGCCTTGCAAGTGTTTGTGGCGTTGTCTGTAAAAATATGTCTGTGAACTGCGTTTAACCTCTCTCCAGTTGTTTCGGAAAGTCTGTGGTGCAGCCATTCTCCAATGCAGGGCTTGGTTCCTGAGCCCGAGGCCATAGAAGAGAGCTGCGGCTGTTTTAAACGAATAAGTAAAAAAAAAAAATTCCAGTCCTGTTTCGTATCAGCTCCAGGCCTTTGCAGACTTTTTGAACAACAACTAATGACCAGTAATAGGTCTCTCTTCGAAAGTTATCAATTCTAAGGTGACTCACCTGCCAGCTGCATTTCAACAGTGCCTGGGAGTGCGCCTCAAAGCTGAGAGCCTAGCCGGCCACCTTTGTTTACAGTCTTGAGCTGCGTCAGTCTTGGGGGCATATTAAAAGGAGGTTTATCTCCGCTTTTTTGGCTTTAAAAGCCAAGAAAGCAGAGATAAAATTATCTCCCTATTACCTAGCTACGCTAACACCAGTTAGCGACAGCTAGTAGGAGATAGCGACCATCTTGGGCCCCACTTTGCATGTCAGTGATATTTATCACTAATGACATGCAAAGTGTTAGCGACTGGAAACAGTCGCTAACATCGCTATCTCCTATTACCAACCTGCCCCTGAGCAGTTCTTAGCCATGTTATCCAATGGGAGGTGGATAACATGGCTAAGAGCATTAGCTCGGTAATGCATGAATATTGCTGATTTTTCAGCGATATTCATGCATTTCGGACAGTGTCCTAATTCCTAAAGATAATGTCAAAACCTCTGATTATTTATTTGGATAGATACCTCTGGATTGTCAAATCAGACTGGTGATCTCCTCGACCAGCTATCATCAGTGTATGAAATATTGCCATTTAAATCTCTCACTTTAGCACATAAAGTGGTCCATTGACCTGTCCCAGGCCACTTAAACATGCATTTACAAGGGGGGGGGGGATTATTATATAAATACAAAACAACGATAAGGTAGCATTTATGGCAAAATGTATATATTTTTAGAAATCCACAAGTTAGGGTTCAAAGAAAACTAGTTTACCTACCAAAAATTTGCAAGAGAGGGCTCAATCTTTGTAGTTTCAGAATTTGACAGGTTGATGTTTGGAGACACAATGAATGCATTTTGCAGTAGTCCATAAGGCTGATATTACAGTCATGATTCAGGCGCCCCTCTTGCTTATGTTACTTCCTCAGTGCCGCTTGCTGCTATCGTTATTATTAATTGACCCATTAGGAGGCATTTTGTACTAACACCTGATGCAGCAAATACTCAGCCAACTAAATGGCTGGAAGCAGTTTAGTGCCCATGATGATACCAGAAGTGGTGTCTAAAGGGGAATGTTGGTGGGATGCAGCTGTTCGGCCCGTCAAGATCTGAGTGATGTAGAATGATGTTGTGAGAGGGAATCATAAGGAGAGGCAATCCCATTCTACTGTCAAAAATATCCCACATCAGTCATTTGGTGCGGTTGCAGATAATAACAAACATTGAATAAGTAAACAAACCTACATTAGCTGCCCTCTGTTTGACTGTGGTGATCTTAAGGCTGTGGTAATCTGACATGAGAGATCAACCCATAAAGCAGGAGTGCCATGACCCCTCTGCTCTGGATTGTAGATGTCCTGTCATTTCACTGCATCTCTCTTCATTAAAGTGGTGTTTCAGAGCATACAGGAAGGTGGAAAGTTATGAGAAACTGAGGGGCATATTAGCAAGGCCTGGTGATATAATTATTGCCGCTTTATCGTCCGTTTTTGGGCGAAAAGCGGCGTTAACTATATCGCAAACTCATCAAGGACTTGATGTAGAGCACGTTTTTTCAGAGCCTCGCCTCGCATCGCTAATGAGATGCAAAGAAGGAGTGGCTGTGAAAACAACACATGTTAATATCGTGAAGGCAGCTGTTTTCAATGGAACATCACTGCAAAAACCAGCAATGTTCCATTGAAAACACCGCTATCGCTGAAATATTATTGCCATAGAGCTATGCGTTGTAAATATAGCATTATCATGGCGATAATATTCATTGATAGCCAGCGACAATATTTCTCTCGCTATGTATGGCCAGCGATAATTATCGCTGGCCGTTGATAATATGCCCCAGAATGACTAGAGTGCAGAAATGTAGGTTAGACAGAAGTTGTTTGAGACTGACTGTCCTCCGTACTTGGATGGCTGAGTGAGGGAGTCCCTATCATTAATCACAAAGAGGGGAATAAGGGCTTTTTAGACAGGTCCAGCACACATGCCCTAATGATAATGAAGACAAAGAATGTATGCTGTTCCTAATAAAGAGACAGGGAAAACTGGTTTTATTTGTTCATGAAGTGTAGGAGGATGAGGATTCCTCTTTTTGGAATATATGGCCCTCACACACCAGGCAAGGTGTCATGCTTCATCGTATGGGCTGGTTCTTGTCAGGTCGGAACTGCAATGCCTGACGGACTCCCTCAAGAGGGGCTCTTTGGCAGAGATCTTTTATTCCAAATGCTGTTTGGTGCCATGGGGATAAGTGGCCTAATTAGTGTTCATGAAGCTGTGGAGGTGTATAACCTGAAAGAAATATTAAAACAGGTGGGGGAGTACAACCAAAAACTATTTTCAACAATGGGTATCCCACTCTGAGTAAAAGAAACAAAGGTGCATGTCTAAGATTATGTCTCAGGTAGGGCGCTCTATTGTGCGGTCAACATGTTTCTCATCTGGTAGTTAAAGAATCTGATGGTGATACGTCAGGACCTAATAAAAAACAAATCTATCTACACATGGGTGGTTGTATGGTGTGATCCACCCTCTTAAACCATTCTAACACATGCTATGTGTAATACTTGTTAGCATATGACCAACCCTAGTTGACCGACCCTCGAGGGTCCTCCCGATCCCGATTAACCTAGCACAAAAGACACCAACCCTCTCTCCAGTAGGTCATCTGTAACCTCCAAGAATTGACCCATCATGAGGATCTCGTATTGTGACTTATAGTCCTTGTCCACGGAGAGAACCCAGGCATGACCTGGTGAACAGCCTGTAGGGTGACGGTAGAACGCATAGATGTGTAAGAGCACAGGGAGTCGCAGAGCAGAATAGGATCCATGGATGGTCAGGCGGCTTAGACCTGACAGATACCAGCATCCACCAGCTCGCACAATCCACCTTGTGGTCCATCATTCCAGAGAGTCCAGGCAGTAGTGTCATAGACCAATCCTCATAGAGTGGGCATATTGGTAGTAATGTTGCCATGCTTCCAGTGTGAGATGCACAGTGGTCTGCTACTTGAAGATTTTTAAAGCATGGGGCAGTTTTCCTTCAATTTCCTGTCAACTTCTTGTTGAGGTTCATTTTATCTCAGTTTAAAAATAAATGTTTTTAGTGCAGGTATCTGGGCGGTGTGTGTAGTGATCAAGTCCACTCAGTTCAGATGATTTAAGGAGGTTTTATTGATGATGGTACTAGATCACAGGAAGTTATTACTTAGATAAGATTAAGACTAGAGCAACACCCCACCAGGAGCAGCCAGCAGGCAGCTCAGCCCAGTCAACTGTCATTTCTCTCTGCACATTCTCAACATTCTGACAGCATCATCCCATTAACATTCCACTGGTGGTAGAATGGCATTGCATTAGCATTAGCAGGAGATAACAGTGTGGTGTAATTCTTAAAGTTATTTCCCAACACTGGGAAGTGCAGTGTTAATCTGAACCACTACAGTGCACACTGGTTTAACTGTATGTAAAAGGGAATAGTCACCTTTGTGACTTCAGAAACCGTCGGATTCCATTTACCTCATTCTGGGTTGTGTTGTGCTGTGAGATAGATATTTTTGCACATCTTCGTTTTTATCATAAAGTAAAAGCAAAGACAGAACTTGGGACGATATAGCTTGTTTAAAGTGCTTCATAAATCGGGGACAGTAACATCAGTCAGGGATAGGGGCAGACCAGCTGGTCTTTCTCCTTCAGCTTTAACCATTAAGCCATAAACAAATGATTAAAAGATAATCGTTTCTAAATGATAAATTGCACTGAGAATATGTCCTGGGTGCTTATTTCCCACACTAGGCCTTGTTTCCAGGGTCCCTAGAATGGCGGATAAAGAAAGAGCCGGGAGGTGAACCATATATATACCCAAGATCAGACGACAAAAAGCCAGTGTTGAGGGATGATTTTCTTCTCTGTTTTCTCGTTGAATGATCCCATGAGACACCCCTTAGGAGAGTACGGGGTTTCTTCGCCCACCACGAGCACATTCACATATTTCCTAAATGCTCATTCTAAAACTGAGATTTTTGGACTATTTTTTTTACATTTCACTTAAAGCGCACAAGGGTGTCCCATCTTTTTCAAATTCAATTGGGGGAGACCACCCTAAATCCTTGTTGGCTCACTCACTTTACTTCCAGAGTTGCAATTCATGATGGTGATTTACGCCCTACCACTTCGAAAGTTCACCGGCCCTCACTGATTCCCCCACACCCTGCCAACCTCACCGAGAGCCGTATCCCGAAATTTTCTTCCACATCTAGGGTAAGTCACGTCGCATATTCATCGACGATATTGCCCCTGCTAGTATTCTGCACATTGCATAGACTGTGTTTCCCACATCCAGCTTATGTGTGCGTCTATTACTGCTGAAATAAAGTTGTATTCAAAGGCAGGAGTTGTAAGTTGCAGGCTTCTTTATTGTAGAAGAAACAACACCCACAGGAAAATGCTGCCGCTCGAAATGTCTGACTCATGATCATTAATGAGAAGACAATCAGGAACAAAAGGTGGAACAGGGGAATAACCCTCAGGAGGATCACCCAATCTAATGGGATCATCCGAACCAGGAACTAGGAAAATACCCATTTTGGCGAGGTCTTGCCAGCCAACAATATTGCGACCCTTAATCGCAACATAAATCTTTGTAATGATAGATCTGCCAAAACACTCCAGCCTATAGTTAAAATAGACAAGCATGATAATGTCTGATTCGCCAAATGCCTTGGGACTGAGGTCAGATTCAACCAAAGAAATGGAATTGTTCCATTTTTCATGAAAGAATACATCATTGAGAATGGTTATCGGAGATCCAGAATCTGCCATTACTGTAACTTCAATGTTCCCAAATAGTGCAGAGCAGTATGGACCTTTGACTAATTTAGAAGCATCGATGAAATTGCAATGGATAGATACAACCATGTCTTGGAATTCATCAATGCAATCATCCAAATCAGGACATACAATATTATTAACAGAAGGTCTGGATGTCTTTTTGACAGATCTGCACAAACCCTGGAAATGACCCAATTTTTTTTACATAAAACACATCTTTTACCTGTAGCAGGGCAAGAGGGATTATTGCCCATATGGGATTTAGAACCACACCTGTAACAATAAGGGTTAGGTTTTTTTTGCAATTGTCTAAAAGAATTATTCGTACTAACTAAATTAACAGAACTAGAATTGTCAAATGAAGGAGTATGAACAGAAGTTTGAGGTTGATCTTTTTGAAGAGCATTGGATGTAGTGATGGATCTTTCAATGCTCTTAGCAATGTCGATAGTTTCTTGGAGTGTAGGCTTCTTGCAACTCAACAGGCGTTGTTGAATCTTTTTTGAAAAACACGCAAACACGAATTGATCCCGGATGTATATGTCAGGATTAGATTCAAATTCGCATGTAGATGCTAAGATTCTCAACTGGGCAATGTACTCTTCAATAGACTCATCTTCCCGTTGTCTCCTTTTAAAGAAATTATGTCTTTCGAGCATTTCATTCGGTTCTTCACCATAATGCCGAGCTAAGCGAGACAAAGCTTCCTTATATTCGTCCCAATTATCACCAGCATCACCAGAGGGAGGAGAAGACCTTGGAAGATTTTCAAATACGTTCTGCGCAGCAACTCCTAAGCAACCATATAAGATAGCGACTTTTCTCTCAGGAGTGAATTTAACTGCATCAATTGCCACAATATGATTTGCAAAAGCTCTAACCCACTGACGCCAAGGAATAGTAGGTTTCCCAGGAAGTTGAAGAAAAGGTGGAGGTTGAGCAAATTGTTGAGAAGAAGCCATTTAACATGAGGTGTTTCACAGTTATGGTTGACAAGAAAAAATATTTAAAACAAAGACATGTGCCCAAGAAATGAAATGTATAAATCAAAGCTTATAAAGCTAATTGAGATGCAGGCAGAGGTGTGTGTGTCACCGAAAGAGGACACACTTGAAATAATATATAAATAAGTAAATGACAAGTAATAAATGTAGTAAAAGACTGTGAAAATACCAGTATTTGTTTCTTCAGAATGACGAAGAAATGTCAGCAAAACGAAGCGGGGTTTGCGCTTCTACGTTAATTCCAAGAAAACTGACTCCGTGCGAGAGTTTATCACGGAGCGTGTAACCAGGCAACCAGCTAAGATGGCTGCCGTGCGTGAACGTGATGACGAGGAGACATGGTGATGTAAAGAGCTGCAGCGTCGAGTGCACGTTAGGGGAATGATGACGTGCAAGGATTGATGACGCGCAGGGAATGCTGCATACTCACGGGTTGGAGCTCGAGGCGTACTCACGGGTTGGAGCTCGAGGCAAACCGTCACCGTGACCGTCAATAAGGCGTCAAGTTGCGAGGAAATCCAAGAAAACAGGCAGGAAGCAGGCTACCGAAGACTTGACATGCAGGTAGATGAAGGTTTTGAAGAATGATGAAGCGCCTGGTAGGAGCTGAGAGGGCGAGCTGTGAAAGGTCGGCCGAGTATCTCCTGGTGGGTGTTTGGGAGGTTCAGGACCCGCTCTTCGCCAAATGAATTAAAGTTGTATTCAAAGGCAGGAGTTGTAAGTTGCAGGCTTCTTTATTGTAGAAGAAACAACACCCACAGGAAAATGCTGCCGCTCGACTCCAGGACTCCGGGCAACTGACTAGCGTTGCCCAGGGTGCTAGAACCGAACGGAGCCATAGAACGACAATACGAAAGGAAACAAGAAGAGATTTGTCGTGCTGAGTGCAGCACGAGAATAGGCATATACTACAACTGCCAATTCGGTATTGATAGCTTATACTGTTCGATGGTTAAGTCTTTCGTATAGTTTTATATATATATCATGCATATTATTGCGACTTTGCTGAGCTGAGGAGGATATTACATGCTTCGAACCTGATATCATGGGTTACGCTTATATTCGTATGTGGCATAACAGTAGTTTCCTATTGTTTGCCCTTTCCTTAGAAGTCACCACCCAAACATCATCGATTTTCCGGCTCTCGGTCCCCTGTAAGCCGCTAGATTCAGGTATCATCATTTAATTTCTTATTTTACGTGCCTTACACCTTGTTGACTTATTACGACTTTCTGGTCATTGCAGTATTTTTCTCTCCTAGATTAGAAGAACCCCCTTCTTATACAGCCATGTAACCACGTCATCCTTTTATATCCAACTTCATGACGATATAACAGAATGTGGTCTGAACTATCGCTATAATCACGGGGCCCTATTTGAGGTAGATATTATCCTTTGGCCAGAGCAAAACCCGCTTATATATTGTGGCACAAAATATACCCCGCCCTCCTCTCTTTCTCCCCCACCACCCTTATAACAACCCTCATTTCCTTTACCCTTTAGGAATTACTACTTCTAGTATCGGAAGTTGCAGCACTGACCATCATGCACATCTTTTTCCATTACTAGGTAAGTTTCGAACATCAGAAGCCTGTCTGTAGTTATGCATATCGCGTTTATGCCAAAGTTCTTATCTCCACTACCGGTCTTTCTTGTAAACTGCATTTATCTACTTTGCCATTTTTGCTAGCCAATTTTTCACTACTTGCAGTTCTACATCATTAGAAATATGTCCCGTTTATAAATTGCCATGCTAGAAACAGCATAGGTACATGTCTCCTCCATTAGACCCTTACATTGTAATTAAGTACCATGTCTGCTTTTATCTCTCTCTTACATTAGTTTTATCAAGAAAGTCAGCGTCCGGTGTCTGGCGATTTTCATACGTATTTTCTCTCTTTTTCATCTGTATGGCTTGGACAATTAATTCTCTGTAAGTATAATTTTAATCACATTTTTTACATATTGCAGTGTGATTAGTATGAACCAACTGAACAACCACCTATACTTCTGCTATATGGTTGATTTTCCTATGTATAAAATGGAGCACTACACTGAAAACCTAATCATGTGTATAGAAATTTAAATCTATGACACGTGGGAAAAAAAGTTGCATCTAAATTTTGAATTCTGTAGCGAACATTAGCCACTATATTCCTCTCTACGAGTATTTTTGTAATTCAAAGTTATATTTTCATGTGTGTGTTAGACTAGCATAAATTGAATAATATGTTGTCCGCTATATGTAACATTTATTAAAATGAATGTAAAGGTATTTTCGTCTATTAGTATAGCGTATATAATATTCTGTCTTATTCTGCTCAGTGCTGTCTTGTTGTTAACTAAGCACAAATGGAATGAAATATGATAAAGGTTGCTTACTATATGAAATCTACAGGTTGCCTACTATATGAAATCTACACTAAGATACATTTAAATGCAGTACCTTCATTCTATATAATATACCATACCCCTGTCCCGTTGTGCCCACTGTATATAATAATGTGTTTTGTATGACTCTCACCCATTGTCCGTTGTGCCCACTGTATATTATGTGTTTTGTATGACTCTCACCCATAATGTTTTTAATATTTTAGTGCAATAGACGGTTACCTGAGGAAGGCTGTCGAGCCGAAACGCGCGTAGTTAATACCGCATTGCCTCCATCATGTGCCATATCTACTGCTTCCTGTTTGTTTGTACTGTATTTTTAATAATTTTTGCACATGTATTGTAATCAACTTTATAAGAAAAAAGGAGAAAACAAAATAAGAAAGTATCTAATATAAAAAAAGACTATAAAATATATATATGAATAATAAAATGAATAACTGAATTATCACATGGGTTGTTAGTCTATACTATGTTGGGCAATATTCATTTGTGTCTTTTAGATATATTGTCTTGTATCTTTAGTTTTTTCACTTGGCTATAGACTGTTTTCAAATTATTACGTTTCCCTATGTATAGCAAGTGCATCATCCATATATAGGGGTCCCCTTCTTCCTAAACCCTTTATCAGTCAGACAGTTTTACACAATTTCATAATTTATTCTCATTTAATGTCCGCTCTTCTTACTGTACCCGACAACTTTAACTTGTCCTCATTTCTGTGGTGTTCTGTGTTTACTAACACTGTTTATATTGGTATCTTGGCCGCATTGCTTGAAACCACAGCCCTTGAAATAAGTGTAACATAAAATAAACATTCACTATTATAGGCCACTTTCTTTGCCTACTAGAGAGCTTACACTTATCAGTGTGTCTTTGGGAGTTAGAATAATTATGTTTGTGCCGTGGTGCCCATGCACTGTTCTGTCTGCTCGGTGTATCTGTGTGCACTGGTGTACTTCTTTGCATCGCCATGTTGTCGCATGAGTGACTTATTTTTTCTTGTGTTAATGCTCTTGATTGTCAGTGTGTTGGGTGGTGTTTGTGCGCATGTGATTCCACGTACAGCCATAGGTATGCTGGTGAACTCTGCTAGCGCGTCCATGCAAGTTTTTCAGTACTCTTTGCGGCATATTCTCAAGGAGTTACCGCCGAGTTAACAGCACTTTATCGCAGCCAAACTGGTGATAAATTTATCGCAGCATACACAAGCTGGTGCTAACAGACCATAGCACCAGTTTACCTGCGATAGCATCTGCAAAAAACATCGGCACAGATGACCCCGGCAACTATCCCTAATGAGATACAGAGTTGGCGTTCCCTGCAAAAAGCAGCGACAACACCACTCTGCAACATTCTCAACGACCAGCCAGATCTCCGATAAGAACACAAAACATGCGATAAGGCACGTTAGCAGCAGGAAATTAACACCTGCACCTGGTGTAAAGTCAGACGACAGCCTGCACGATAAAAGGGAACCCAGGCCAGAGCCACACCTGAAGGGCAACAGATGCCATGGATCCAACGATCATACAGCGCAGAGCCCCAACAGGGCCACAACACCCACCGCCACCACACCCCGGACTCCCCCTCCCGGGCCAGCCCTGAGGCAGCGCAGACAAAGACAGCGACCCTCAGAAAATGCACCAACCTCACAGACCCAACACCAGAGAATGCCATTGCCCACTACATGCTTGAAGGGAAAACCATCCTCCGCATCCTGATCACCATTGTCCATAAGCTGACGGTACCAACACAGCGGACAACCAACATCCCACCTCAGACAAAGCTGCTGGCCGTGCCACAAGTGTCAGTCTCAGGTACCCTCCAACCAACAACCGCATGAGATGGAGGAGTCATACAGCCACCCGGACGAAGTGGATGAACTGCTTTTAAAAATGAGGAAATAGTCACTTCCAGGATGTAATCAGTTGCCAGTCCAAGGGTAAATGATTACTAATCAGTACATGCCGCTATCGACTGGGCGGTAACAGAATGGGATAGTCTTGTTTTCTTCTTTTTGATTCGCTTGTTGATAGGAGTAAAGAGGAGGGAGGAAGGGAAAGGAAAAAAAAAAACAATAATCCAATAATAGGATTAATGAATGAAGGAAATGCAAAAGAAAAAAAAGAGAATGTAACAAGTTGGACTCTAGCACTGTATAGGGGAAAAAAATTGTTTTCTGGTGGTGTTTCACGGTATGGGGCCCCCTAAGGCGTCCTTACGCCGGATAGAAGGGGAGGGTTCCTCGGGGGGGGGGATGGGAGGGGTCACAGGGGAGTGGGTAAAAAACACTTAAAAAAGTCCTCGTATGCCATAAGTCTTCATGTTGTAAAACTAAAATTTAAACACAGGTCACCATTAGTTGTTAGATAATGGCTCCTAATATGGCATCTAGCAATAAATTCCTCTCTTGGAACTTAAATGGTATTGGAAGCCGCAAGAAACAACATGAGTGTGCGAATTCTTAAAAAATATTGAGGCACTTGTATATCTTTTACAAGAGACCCACCTTGAAGCAGAGGCGTGTGGTCAAGTATTCGCGAAACTCAGTTGGGTTCAGGAAATCCTATGCTCTAGGCAAAGAGGCTCCACCAGAGGAGTAGCCATAATTGTGCGTGCTAATAAGGGAATAAGGGTTCATAATTGGGAAACCGATCAGTCCGGGCAATGGTTGGTGGCAGTCCTCTCCATTGGTAGTTCTATTTTCCAATGTGCTGTCTATTACGGCCCTAATGACGACAACCCGGGCTTCCTCCAAAAGTTGGAGGAGTATATGATACAGAACTCGGCCCCAGTCATATTGGGAGGTGACTTTAATCTTATCTTGGACCCCCAGCTAGTTCGTACTTCAAATGCCAAATATAATACACCGAATAAATCTCTTTTAGCCTTGAGGAACATCATGAAGGACTTTACCTTACAGGATGCCTGGAGAGTCAAGCATGGTAGCCTAAGGGAGTACTCATTTTACAGCAAAAAGTATAAACAATACTCCAGATTAGACTATTTTCTTTTAGACCGAGCTTTTCTGCCTGATATTGTCTTAATTTCACACATTCCTACAGGATTGTCAGATCATTCTGTTGTTAAATTAAAAATTAACTTTAAGACTAACCCCATAGAATATAGGTGGACTCTAGATAGAACTATCGTTCTAGATGATGAGACTAAAATTAAAATTAGAGAGAGTCTGTCGGAGTTTTTCTTACTTAATGTTGGTACTGCCTCAGAACAGACAGTTTGGGACACCCTCAAGTCTTACTTGAGGGGTATCCTTGGCTCACACATGGCTCTAAAAAGAAAACTTGGGAAAGAACAAGACATTAAGGATTTAGACCTGATTAAGAAGAAGGAACAACAGCTTCAGTTAGCGGTAATGGAAGACAGAAGCAGGATCCCGGCCCTTGAGAAAGAGCTCCTGCAGTTACAGATAGGCTTTAAAGCACGAGCGGACAAGATAAATAAAGATAAGTGGGAATGTTAGAAATGGGATCCCTGGCTGGCCAGGGCTTTCGCCAAAGTCAGTCAGAGATCACCACTCCTAAGTCAGGGCAAGGGAGTTACACGGCAAGATAACCCCTGCTCACCCTCTAGGTAACGTGGCGCGAGGAGCAAGGCTAAACTTGGAGGCTATGTGAGTTAAGTATTTGCGCACGCACCCCAGCAACAACACCCAGGCCCACCACAAAGGAAACTCCACACAAGGTTATCTGTAAAAATAGCCTTTGTATTACACCAAAAACACATTAGATGAAAACACACACTTTACAATGTGCCAGAGGCAAGGGCAGAATTTACAGGGGATATGTACAAGACAGGGCCACCTGGACCACTGTCAGGAATCAGCACTTTTAGAAGTAACACTTTTAGAAATAGCACATAGAACATAGGATGTAAAATCACTGTAGCACACAACCAGTAACTACTGGTAACCAGGACCTCACTAGCACCACCTGCACTAGGAGAAAAACAACCACCTAAGTATCACAATACCTGTAGGGGTGTAAGCACATAACACATGATGCATAAACATACATTCAGCGGTGTAAGGAAGGAAAACACATGATGCATCAACAATACATTCAGCGGTGTAAGGAAGGAAAACACATGATGCATCAACAATACATTCAGAGGTGTAAGAACAAGGCACATGACGCATAAAAACACATTCAGAGGTGCAGAAAATGAACAATTGCACCAAACTCACATAAGTCACCACCTGTGACTGTCCCTAGGCCAACTGGCCTTGTTGGGGCTAGGATGCCCTGTGTCCCAATGTCAGGGGCCTAAACGTGGCAGTTGCCCACAAAGTGCTGGGCAACTGGGATCACCAAGGATGGGGCCAACACGTTGGAGCCTCGCATGCTCTGCCCAACTGACTGTCTCCTGAGCCTCTCTGGCTCAACCAACAATAATGCGCCTGAGCCCCTCGTGGGCTCTAAGAAATTAATGTGGCCCTTAAGAACCTCTCTGGGCTCTAGCAAATGTGGCACCAACGTTGGAGTCCCCCCTCTGGGGACTCGAAATCAATGAATGCCCCTTGAGCCTCTCTGGGCTCCTGCAAGAATGCGGGGTCGCTGGAGCCCCCCTCTGGGGCTCGAGATCACCAAAAATGCCCGCGGAGCCTTCTCAGCGCTCTATAACAAGATTGTGGGCAGGGTGCCTCTCTGGCTCAATCAACAACTGCGGCGCCGGTGGAGTCCCTCCTGGACTCAAGAACGAAGGAAATGCCGCTTTGAGCCTCTCTCAGGGCTCTAAGGGCAAATGGCGCCGTGAGCCTTGTGAGCTCTGCTTAAATATGGCCCCAATAAAGTTGAGTCCCGCTCGGGGGACTCAGAAGACAAATACTGCCCCGGAGCCTCACAGGCTCTAAGATAACTGTGGGGCCCTGGAGCCTCTCAGGGCACGGTGATCACAGGTGCGGCCCGTGGGAGTCCCTCCTGGACTCTACAAAGAAGAATGCCCCCCGCCGGTGGAGTCCTTCCCTGGGACTCGGAAAGGAAATGCCCCCTGAGCCTCCCCCTGTCCGTGCACACTCACCGGGCTCTCAGGCGGAGGCTCCTCGGTGCAGGCGGCGTCCTCCTCCTCCCCCGGTCCTGCTCCTGGGGACCGGGTGCTGGCAATGGCGGCAGTTGGGGCTCTCTTCCTCAGGGGAGCCCCGCGGGGGAACCAACACGCTCCCTTTCCCTCTCCAGGCGAGTGCACCGGGCGCAGGGTAGGCTCCTGCTTGCTCCGGTGCTTAAACCGGCTGCGAATCTTCGGTGGGAGGCGGGGTAGGCTCCCGCCCTCCTACTTCCGGTTTCGGTTGTCCTGCCCCGGCCTGCCTGACGTCCTGGTCGCGGGCCGGCGGCGATCGGAGTAATCTCGCCGGATGGGCACCGGCTTCCAAAAATAAAGCGCACTGAGCGCTATCAGCAAAATAAAGCGCACAGAGCGCTAGGGGTGCAAGGAAAGCGCTCTGCAGCGCTGGGGAGCACACACAGAGGTGCGAGTGAAACTAAAGCGCTCCCAGCGCTAGAGGAAATACAGCAAAGCGCTGGGGGACCAAATGAAGCACTTCCAAGCACTAGAGGCTCCAAAAGTACAGCAAGAGCCCTTCAAGAAATGCAGCAGGCAGGGGGCAAGGCTGGGCCCAGAGCCAGATCACTGGGTTTCCAGGCAGGGAGACACTCCAAGTGGCGGTCCTCTGGCCCAGCAACAGCAGCAGCCCCCTCAGGCAGGATCCTGGAAGAGAACAACTTATGTGGGGACACAGCCCCATTTTTATACTATGAAATCCTTTGTTTGTAGGTGCAGGGTGGGGGGGAGACCAGTCGCAGCTGGTCTTGGAGCACCCTTGATGGCCCATCCCCTCACTCTATTCACTGGCAGGGCTAGGGTCATTAGACGCACCACAGGGGGCAGAGCCAGCATTGTGTGGGGAAAGCCCAGCCCCATCAGGAACCAAGTGCACTCCTCCCCAGCCATCAGCATGCTAATCGCCACTCTCACCACCGGGCAGACCCATCATGACTCCTGGAGCCTGGCATCCCAGCCAGCTCCAGGCAATCGCACGTCAGACACATTTTACACTAATATGCCAAATCTTAGAAGTGGCACTTCCGCACAAGACACAATCATGCAACATACATTATTGCGAAGCAATTAATCACACAAGTTCACACATACCAAACTCGAGCCTGTACACCCCACGAATCAGGAACTACCAGGGACACATACATTCCCCATGCATTCCTATGGGAGGGCAGGCCTATCTCACCACATGCACTCAAAGTGCGCATGCACTTTCCACTGGGACACAGTGAAAGTGCGCAGAACCCAAAAATCACCATCACCAGGTCACCATTACAAGCAAAAAAGTTTAGGGGTGAACCTGCCAGAAGGGCCAAGTCCAACAGGGAAGTAAGCAAGCTCCGTAATTATGAATATGGAGAGAAGTGTGGCTCACTCCTGGCATGGAAAGCCAGGATTGAGAGGAACAGGAACAACATTAGTTCACTAATCCGGTGAGATTCCGGGCTACTCATAACAGAAGACCTTGAGATAAGGAGAGAGGCTAGAGGATTTATGGAAGATCTATATTGCGAGGAAAACAGGTCTGGGGTGGAGGAGCTTGAAAAATGGTGGGCCCTGAGAGAATTACCCGAGTTGAGTGAATCCGATAAAGCCTTTTCAGTCACGGAGATTACGGAGGGTGAGATACGGGCCCAGTTAAAAAAGATGTCCAGGAACAAGGCCTCTGGTCTGGATGGCCTGCCAGCGGAGGTGTACAAGGATAACTTGGATGTAGTTATAGCCCCACTATTGGTACTCTTTAATAAAGTTTTCTTGGAAAAGGAGCATACTCCATCCTCTTGGTCAGAAGCTACCATCACCTTGATAGCAAACCCCAATAAAGACCCTAAAAAAATAGAGTCATATAGACCTATTTCTCTCCTCAATTCCGACCTGAAAATCTACTCGGGCATACTCACATCTAGGCTGGCAAAAATAATTAAATCAATAATCCACCCTGACCAGAGGGGGTTCATTCCAGGCCGTCAACTTAAAGAACTTACGTTCCAAGTTGTAGGAGCAGTAGACATGGCGATGGACAGGGGACTGCCGCTCGCCATCGTTGTGATCGATGCAGCAAAAGCCTTCGATCAAGTTAACTGGCTATTTCTATGGAAAACCATGGCAAAGTTCGGGTTTCCAGATATGTTCATCAAAGGGATTGCGACATTGTATAAGGGTCCCCGGGCCAAAGTTTTGGTTAATGGCTGCCTAACCTAATGGTTTAACATCTCAAGGGGAACGAGGCAGGGTTGCCCCCTGTCCCCCCCTCTTTTTGATATCTATATCAAACCCTTTGTCTGCTCCCTGAGATCAGATCCGGTAATCTTACTGTTCAAAATGGGTGATCTGGTGCTTAAGACAGCATTATATGCTGATGACCTTCTTCTCTACACGTCCAACCCAGCAGAGGCCATCCCCAGATTATTCGAATTGGCTGACGATTTTGGTACAGTGTCTGGGTATAGAATTAATAAAGATAAAACATACATTATGACTTGGAACAGCTTAACCCAGATACCTGAAGCCAAATTAAAAATCAGATACCTGGGAATTTCCCTTACCCAAAACTTAGAAGACATTCCGAAAGTAAATTGGCAGAAGGTGGTAAAGGAAGTAAGGAATCTATTGACTAGATGGAACACTCTATCCCTCAACATCTACGGTAGAGTGGACCTAGTCAAGATGATAATCCTGCCAAAAATTACCTTTCTATTTAACTCCATCCCTCTAATCTTTAATAAAAAGGAAATTTCAAACCTCCAAGGAAGGATTGGGTCTTTCATTTGGGCGACTAAGTCACCAAGGATCGCCTGGAGGAAACTAAGAAGGGGACTGAAATTAGGCGGACTGGCTCTTCCTGATTTACTTTTTTATTGTTATGCTTTTCAGTTCAAGAACTTTAGACTTCTGGCAAATGAGTTGGACTCTTCATCCCATGGTAGACTATTTCAGGCTATGCTATCGGACTTGCCGCATGGTTTAGACTTCTTTCTCTATAAATATGGGGATCAGAAGTTTTTTAAAAAGGTTCGTTTGAAGCTTTTAAGGACAGCACTCAATACTTGGCAGTCATTGCATAAAATGTTTGACATACCCTTCTACCACTTACAAGCCCCAATTTGGGATTCCCTTAGTACACCGGATTGCTTGTTAGATAGATTGACTCTCCCTTTGAGAGCGGCAGGCCTTACGAAATGGGGGGACCTGTGTAACAACTCGGCACTGTTAAGTTGGGAATCCTTATCGAACATAACAGGGGGCTCCATTACAAGATTCAAATATTATCAGTTGTCTTATTGGTGGGGGAGGCAGCGTTGGGTTAATGAAGAGGAGATCCCACTGTTGGTATCTATTAACAGGGTGGGGGGATGGAAAGGGGAAGTTGCGCTCTGGTACAACACACTTGTGGGAGCAAATGACAATCTAGGAGCTGAAACTATCAAGCTCTGGGACAATCTTACAGTGCAAAATCCAGGGGAAGTTCTGAAGGTGTGGACGGACTCATTTACACTTTCTCAGAATATCATAAAACCGTCCAACCTTAGAAGAAACCACCTGTTCACGCTCTACAGGGTTTACTGGACTCCAGCGAAGCTCTCTAAGCTCACAGCAGAAGTATACTTTTGTCCAAGATGTAAGTCTCCAGCTGCAGACGACAGACACATCTTTGTCGACTGCCCTGAAATTACGAGTTACTGGAGCGAGGTGTGTGAGTTCCTAGAAGAGGTTATACTATCCCCAATTACCTGTAGCACTAGATTGATTTTTTTTGGCCTTCCCCCTGATTATGATATTAGAAATGTTACTGTACATTTTATCTTTTACGTCATAGTTATCGCCAGGAGGGAGATCTGTAGGGAGTGGAAGTCTGTAAATCCCCCCAGATTTGTAGAATGCTTAAGAAACATCATGGCGGTTTGTCGTTAAGACATGTTGTGTGGTGGGGAAAGCGCCATTAAGATCTGGCCTGCATTAAACGCATTGTCTGAGAGATAACCACCAATGAGTCCAATGATTATGCCAGAGGTTAGTGGTCCTGTCCTCCCTAAGTGGCAAGATACATCGTGAATGGGAGTTGGATCAGGTAACAACCTACCTCTGGGCAATCTCCACTGGCTATCCACAGACTCCAGGGAGGAATTGGCTGGTTTGTGATAGTGGCCTGGAGAAAGCCCATCTAGAGTTGATATTTTCTGGTGGCATTTATAAGGACAAGAAAAAAAAAAAAAAAAAAAAATGCACCAACCTCACAGACCCAACACCAGAGAATGCCATTGCCCACTACATGCTTGAAGGGAAAACCATCCTCCGCATCCTGATCACCATTGTCCATAAGCTGACGGTACCAACACAGCGGACAACCAACATCCCACCTCAGACAAAGCGGCTGGCCGTGCCGCAAGTGTCAGTCTCAGGTACCCTCCAACCAACAACCGCATGAGATGGAGGAGTCATACAGCCATCCCAATCCAAGTCCCTCACAACGGCCATGGATGACACCATCAGCTTGGTACCCCACTGTTAGACCTGTCTGGCTTTTTGCGTAGTCCTTCCAATTAATTATTTATTTTGTCCCCCTTTTTGCCCCTCATACCTTTATTAATTTTTGTGTCCACTAGCTTTTTCTAGGTGTTGGTCAAGGGGATAGGTGTTGTTTCCCCCCCCCTCATAGTTTTTCACCTCGGGCCTAGAGGCCTTTTCTGACAGGAATATAGTTGGAGTCACAAAATGGTGGCTACCAACTGTCCTAACTGGCAAACCTAGAACCTGTCCCATAGCGTAGAATAGGGCATTCCAGAACCTTCTGGTCCCTTCTGGACCTCTGAGGGTCAGCCTATAAAAGGCGGAATGCTGGGCAGCCATTTTGTCTTGCAGTTTAGGCTGGCTGGAGGACAGGCTGTAGCGGAAGGTGGGGGTAGGATAGTCAAAGGGTTGACCTCCCAGTCTGGGGACGCTCCTTACTGATTCACCACCCGACCTCCCTTTGGTTACTTGTCCTGACCCCGCTGGGTGAGAAGTCTTGGAGACCCTGGGTACCAATTCTCTCCTGGTCCCAGTATAAGGCGTGGGTGAGGAAGCTCGTATGAAGTAAGGCTCAATCCCCCGGGACAGAGAGAGAAGAGGAAAGGACCATCTAGCCTTTCCAATCGACCCCCTCCTATTTCCCCCCTCATCTAGTATTGTGGGTCTGAACTGCCTTAAGAGCTCAAGAGTGCTAATCCTGCTCTGGGACATCATAAAGGATTGTGCCACTGAGTAAATCAACACCGACTTCCTCCTTACCCTTGGTTTTATCAGGGTCCTGTGGGAGCTGAGGGACATTGCCGCGCTCCAGCCGGGTGCCTCCTGCCTGCGCCTCCAGCTGTATCCTGGGTTGTGGCAGGGAGACTCAGTGAGGCCGACGAGCGGTAGTGTCTTTGGGCCGCTTCTGCGTGAGGGAGAGGGAGAGGCGTCTTCCCTTGGTGTTCACGCAGTGAGGGCGGATCGGGAGGAAGTGCCCGGAGGCTCGAGTGAGAGGCGGCGCCAGCGTGGGTGAACCGCGCATGTCAGAGGGAGTAGTGTTTCTCTTCCGACCGACGCTGTGGAGAAGTGAGGAGAAGCGCCGGGAGCCCAACAGCGGCTTGTAGCTTTGTTCTGTTTTCTCTCCTCTGCTCGAGCGCCACACGGAGGAGCTGGCCCGAGCGGGGAGGGGAGAGCTGAGGAGCCGGTAGCGGCCTGGGGGGTATTGCTGAATCTACCTTTCCTTTCCGCTCGAGCGCCACACAGAGGAGCTGGCCCGAGCGGGGAGGGGGAGCTGAGGAGCCCCTAGAGGCTAGAGAGTCTTTTCAGCATTCGGCTCCTTGGCCTTGCCGGCTTTTTGCCCCCTTCTTCTGGCGCAGTAAGACTCCAAGCATCAACTCCACCACAAGTAAGGAGATGACCAAGAGGGGGAAGTGACTTCCATAAAGAGAGTAAAACAAGTGCAAGAGATTGAGACATAACAAGTAGTCAAACAGAGAATCTGTCCCAAGGTGTACAGTGCCCTTGAGGAATCCCAAAAGGGGCTTCATTGAATGCTTGCTTAATTGAGAATAGCCAGTTCTTCTGTGGTCAGTAGTGAAGGGGAGGGAAATGTGTAACCTTTTCTAGAGGAGTACAGGCTCCTCTACATGGGAACTATTGTTCTATGATGCGAAAGTGATAAGTCCATTAAAGTGGGAATTGTACTATTAGCTCTGATAGGGGTAATAAATGTCTGGCCAAATGTGATGTACTGTTAATGCTGGATGATGATATGATTAAGCAATTTAAAAGTATTATTATTAATTTCATGACAACTGTATGTACTGAACTGTGGTTTCCCAAGGCATAAAGCAGAGTATACTATTTTTATAAACAAGCACGTATTTTTCCAACAATGGTGTGGTGTCCTTTTTGTGTGTTATTGCGTTGATTTACTGCTGGGTGGTTTGCAACCTTCACACATGTGCCTCTAGTATTTGTGTCTTACCCTAGGCTAGGCTACCCTAGGTGACCTGACATCCCAGGTTCCAACAAGTTGGTGTCTAGCGGTGGGATCTTGACTGTGGTTGCAGCTACTCAGTAGTAATTAAACGTAATACACTAGCCTACACCAGGAGTTTTCTCCTAGCGGCCCTCCTAATTTGTCCTTTTGTTTTTCCAAATTTGTTCCTGGTGGTGGGGTGGAGGTGGCTTTAGGTTGCCCTTGCAACTCTAATTTCCTGGTGTGTATAACTTGGTATTTCCTGTTGTAAAATGGAGTTTGCACTAGAAAACTTACATACCTATTCTGTGGCTCAGCTGAAAGATTTCTGCCAGAAAATGGGGGTATTTTTTGAAGCATGGTGCCAAGAAGGGGGAACTCCAGACCAGTCTCAGGGCTTGGGTGGAGGCACAGAAAGAAGGGAAGGAGGAGGATGAAGGGGCAGACCGTGGAGATAGAGGGATTATTCCACTCTGAGGGGGGAAAACCTACTCCCAGGACCAGTGTCCTACTCCAGCAAGGGCAGTAGCGCCTCTGGGGGAAGCTTAACTGAAGCCGAGCTTACTGACAGGAGGGAAAAAAGGCAATTGAGATGGGAGTTGGCTAAGCTGGAGCAGGAGAAAGAGGAGCGGAGGATGGCTCACGAGTTCAGGTTGAAAGAGTTGGAACTCCAGGCCCTGCAACGGGGGCCCTCTCCTGTAATAAATGGTGGCAGCGAATCCAAAGAGACAGCCAGGGAGTCCAGACCCTATTTGCCAAAAGACCTTATTGCTAGCTTTAGTCAGGGAGATGACATAGCCAAATGGTTGGCTGCCTATGAGGTCTCCTTAAGAGCCCATGGGGTGCAGGAGAAGCACTGGGGGGGTGGTTTGTATAAGTACATGCCTCCTACTGGTCGGAACACCTTGCTGGCCCTGGAACCAGAGGAGCAAACCAACTACCCCATCATGAAACTAGCATTGGTAAAGAAGTTTGGGCTTACCCCAGAAAGGTATCGTCAGAAGTTCAGGGGGAGCCACAAGTTAAGCACTCAGAACTGGGTGGACTTCCTTGATTATGCAAGAAAGGCATTAGAGGGCTGGGTCAAGGGCAGCGAGGTGAAGGATTATGAGGGGTTGTATGATCTATTTTTGAAAGAGCACCTCCTTGAGAAATGTTTTCCCGAGCTGCGCCAACACCTGGTGGACAGCAAGCTGACCAATCCCCGGAAGCTTGCAGAGGAGGCAGACATCTGGGCAAGTACCCGGGTGTCCTCAAAGGGGACTGGAGGGGATTCCCAAAAGGCCGGACAGGGCGCCCCCCAGAAGAAGGAGGGGGGAGATAAAAAGAGGGAGTTCACTAAAGGTCCCCAAAACAATTTCCAAGGGAAGGGAACAGGTTTCACCCCTAGGGCAAACCCGCCCAGAAACCCTAATCCTGGCCAAAGCCAGCAGCCAAGGGTTCTCCACTGCTTTGAGTGTGGTGGTGTTGGACATTATAAGGGAGATGTCAGATGCCCAAAGAGACCACCCCCTCCCACCGGAGGAAAACCACCGGGAGTAGCTAGTGTAGCGCTCGGGGAGGAGTTGCCCTTAGATAAGGGGGGTGAGTGGGCGGGTGTCACCTTAGTGTCCCTGGGAGAACGGGAGATGGTTCCTAAGATCCAGGTGCCCCCAAATACTGCAAAGTATGGGCAATGGGTCACCATCAATGGCCAGAGAGGGGAGGATCTGAGAGATACAGGAGCCAGTATGACTATGGTGAGAAGTCAACTGGTGTCTCCAGAGCAGGTGGTTCCCCATGTACTCCACCCCGCCGCGATGGCTGACGGCAGAATGGGCCACTATCCAGTGGCTGAGGTTCCCTTTGAGTGGGAAGGGGTTGCAGGTTCACTTCGAGTTGCCGTAAGCCCTGCCGTGCCAGTTGATTGTCTGCTGGGGAATGACATGGAGCACAACACTTGGAGAGAGGTGGAATACCGGACGCACTCTGCGATGCTGGGTACACCTGACTGGGCCTGTGTGAGCACAAGGTCTGCGACTGCCCGGAGAGGGAGTTCGCCTGGGTTGGAGCCTGGAACAATGGCCCAACCCGCTGCCAAAAAGGGACAGATCCGAAGACAGGAAGAGCCTGCTTCGGCTTCCGCACCCCATGTGACGGATCGGCCACCTGCAGTGGTGGACCAGGAGTCTGTGGAGGGGGAAGTAGACTCTCTGGAGGATTTACCCATCCCTGCTGAGTGGCATGTGGAGGGAGGACCTACCAGAGAGGAATTCTGTAAGGGGCAGAGGGAGTGCCCTACCCTTGAGGGACTGAGGCGTCAGGCTGAAGCCCAGGCAGCAGGTGATGTTACGGGATACTACCATATTTACTGGGAGGATGGACTCCTCTACAGTGAACCCAAGGTACCCTTACCTGGCTCATCAAGGGCCTTGGTAGTCCCGCAACAATACTGAGCCTTTCTGCTGGAATTGGCTCATGCTATACCCTTGGCAGGACACTTAGGTCAGGACAAGACCTTTGCTCGGCTTGTCCTCCACTTTTATTGGCCTCAAATGAAAGTGGCGTCCAACACTTACTGTCGGACATGTGTATCCTGCCAGGCCAGTGGGAAAACAGGGGTGAAGCTGAAAGCTCCCCTGGAACCACTTCCAGTCGTTAGCACCCCCTTTGAAAGGGTGGGCATCGACATTGTAGGGCCATTGGATCCACCAACAACAGCTGGTCACAGGTTTATCCTGGTTCTGGTGGATCATGCCACACGGTATCCAGAGGCCATTCCTCTGAGGACTGTCACTGCACCTGTGGTGGCTAGGGCCCTGATGGGGATCTTTACCCGTGTGGGATTCCCCAAGGAAGTTGTGTCCGACAGGGGGACCAACTTTATGTCAGCTTACATGCGGGCGATGTGGAAGGAGTGTGGAGTGACTTACCGGTTCACCACTCCTTATCACCCCCAGTCCAATGGACTGGTAGAGAGGTTCAATAAGACCCTGAAGGGCATGATAAGAAGTCTGCCTGAGAGCCTACGGAGGAAATGGGACGTCCTCCTGCCCTGTTTGCTGTTCTCCTACCGAGGAGTGCCGCAGAAGGGAGTGGGCTTCAGCCCTTTTGAACTGTTGTACGGGCACCCTGTGCGTGGACCTCTTAGCCTGGTGAAGGATGGATGGGAAAAGTCTCCCAGAAAGCCTCCTCAGGATGTGGTGAGCTACATGCTGGCCTTCCGGAGCCAAATGGCAAAGTTGTGGAAGCAAGCTTCTGACAACTTGGAGGCCAGCCAGGCAGTAATGAAGGAATGGTACGACCACAATGCTCACCCGGTGGAGTTGGAGCCTGGCCAGAAAGTGTGGGTGATGGAACCTGGAGAGCTAAGTGCCCTTCAAGATCGTTGGACAGGCCCATTTGAGGTGTTGGAAAAGAAGGGTAAGGCCACTTACTTGGTGGATCTTAAGACCCCTCGACAGCCCCTACGGGTGCTGCATGCCAATCGCCTCAAACCCCACCATGAGAGGCCAGAGGTCATCCTGATGATGGTGACTGATGGTGCCGAGGAAGCAGAAAGCGAGCCTCTCCCTGATCTCTTCTCGTCTCAAGAGAAGGATGGGTCGGTGGAGGGAGTGATTCTCTCCCCATCCCTAACTCCTGAGCAGCGAGAGGATTGCCGCCAGGTATTGGAGCAGTACTCTTCGTTGTTCTCCCTTGTCCCAGGAAGAACCCACCTGTGTACCCATGATGTGGACACAGGAGACAGCCCACCAGTGAAATCAAAGACCTACCGGCTGTCAGACAAGGTGAAGGCTAGCATCCATGGAGAGGTTGCCAAGATGCTAGAGCTAGGAGTGATAGAACCTTCCAACAGCCCTTGGTCCAGTCCGGTGGTGCTAGTGCCAAAAGCCGCTCCACCGGGCACCACGCCAGAACTGAGGTTCTGTGTGGATTACCGGGGACTGAACTCAGTTACAAAGACTGATGCTCATCCGATCCCTAGGGCGGATGAATTAATTGACCGGTTAGGAGCTGCCCAATATCTAAGTACCTTTGACCTCACTTCAGTGTACTGGCAGATCTCCTTGACAGATGGAGCAAAGGAAAGGTCAGCCTTCTCCACGCCTGAGGGACACTTCCAATTTTGCGTGATGCCCTTTGGGCTAAAAAATGCCCCTGCCACATTTCAGCGGCTGGTGAACCAGGTCCTCTCTGGAATGGAGAGTTTCTCTGCTGCTTACCTGGATGACATTGCTGTCTTCAGTAGCAGTTGGGAGGACCATTTGCAACATTTGCAAGCAGTTCTACAGGCCCTGAAACAAGCTGGATTGACCATCAAGGCCAGCAAATGTCAGATTGGGCAGGGGTCGGTTGTGTACCTTGGACACTTGGTGGGTAGGGGGTCAGTGCAGCCCCTGCAGGCAAAGATTGAGGCAATCATGGCCTGGGAACCCCCCAAGACACAGACTGAGGTCCGAGCTTTCCTGGGCCTCACAGGCTACTACCGTCGCTTTGTGAAGGGATATGGCACTATTGTAGCGCCCCTCACAGAGCTCACCTCAAAGAAACAACCTCGACGGGTAGTTTGGACGAAAGCTTGTCAGCAAGCTTTTGAGAAACTGAAGCAGGCAATGTGTGCAGCACCGGTCCTGAGGGCCCCAGACTTCTCCAAGGAGTTCATTGTCCAGACAGATGCATCAGAACATGGCATTGGGGCAGTGTTATCGCAACTAAATGAAGAGGGCCTGGATCAGCCTGTGGTCTTCTTATCCAGGAGACTGCTTCCCCGGGAACAGAAGTGGAGTGCAATTGAGAGGGAAGCTTTTGCGGTGGTGTGGGCTCTGAAGAAGCTGCGGCCATACCTGTTTGGCTCGCACTTCCTGGTTCAGACTGACCATCGCCCCCTTCGTTGGCTAATGCAGATGAAGGGGGAGAATCCCAAACTGTTGAGGTGGTCCATCTCCCTACAGGGAATGGACTTCCGGGTGGAACATCGGCCTGGAGTGGACCACGCCAATGCAGACGGTCTCTCCAGGTATTTCCGCCTTAGTGATGAGGACTCCCAAGGGGTTGGGTAGTTCTCCCCACTTTCAGCTGGGGGGGACGCGTGTTAGACCTGTCTGGCTTTTTGCGTAGTCCTTCCAATTCATTATTTATTTTGTCCCCCTTTTTGCCCCTCATACCTTTATTAATTTTTGTGTCCACTAGCTTTTTCTAGGTGTTGGTCAAGGGGATAGGTGTTCTTTTCCCCCCCCTCATAGTTTTTCACCTCAGGCCTAGAGGCCTTTTCTGACAGGAATATAGTTGGAGTCACAAAATGGTGGCTACCAACTGTCCAAACTGGCAAACCTAGAACCTGTCCCATAGCATAGAATAGGGCATTCCAGAACCTTCTGGTCCCTTCTGGACCTCTGAGGGTCAGCCTATAAAAGGCGGAATGCTTGGCAGCCATTTTGTCTTGCAGTTTAGGCTGGCTGGAGGACAGGCTGTAGCGGAAGGTGGGGGTAGGATAGTCAAAGGGTTGACCTCCCAGTCTGGGGATGCTCCTTATTGATTCACCACCCGACCTCCCTTTGGTTACTTGTCCTGACCCCGCTGGGTGAGAAGTCTTGGAGACCCTGGGTACCAATTCTCTCCTGGTCCCAGTATAAGGCGTGGGTGAGGAAGCTCGTATGAAGTAAGGCTCAATCCCCCGGGACAGAGAGAGAAGAGGAAAGGACCATCTAGCCTTTCCAATCGACCCCCTCCTATTTCCCCCCTCATCTAGTATTGTGGGTCTGAACTGCCTTAAGAGCTCAAGAGTGCTAATCCTGCTCTGGGACATCATAAAGGATTGTGCCACTGAGTAAATCAACACCGACTTCCTCCTTACCCTTGGTTTTATCAGGGTCCTGTGGGAGCTGAGCGAGATTGCCGCGCTCCAGCCGGGTGCCCCCTGCCTGCGCCTCCAGCTGTATCCTGGGTTGTGGCAGGGAGACTCAGAGAGGCCGACGAGCGGTAGTGTCTTTGGGCCGCTTCTGCGTGAGGGAGAGGGAGAGGCGTCTTCCCTTGGTGTTCGCGCAGTGAGGGCGGATCGGGAGGAAGTGCCCGGAGGCTCGAGTGAGAGGCGGCGCCAGCGTGGGTGAACCGCGCATGTCAGAGGGAGTAGTGTTTCTCTTCCGACCGACGCTGTGCAGAAGTGAGGAGAAGCGCCGGGAGCCCAACAGCGGCTTGTAGCTTTGTTCTGTTTTCTCTCCTCTGCTCGAGCGCCACACGGAGGAGCTGGCCCGATCGGGGAGGGGAGAGCTGAGGAGCCGGTAGCGGCCTGGGGGGTATTGCTGAATCTACCTTTCCTTTCCGCTCGAGCGCCACACGGAGGAGCTGGCCCGAGCGGGGAGGGGGAGCTGAGGAGCCCCTAGAGGCTAGAGAGTCTTTTCAGCATTCGGCTCCTTGGCCTTGCCGGCTTTTTGCCCCCTTCTTCTGGCGCAGTAAGACTCCAAGCATCAACTCCACCACAAGTAAGGAGATGACCAAGAGGGGGAAGTGACTTCCATAAAGAGAGTAAAACAAGTGCAAGAGATTGAGACATAACAAGTAGTCAAACAGAGAATCTGTCCCAAGGTGTACAGTGCCCTTGAGGAATCCCAAAAGGGGCTTCATTGAATGCTTGCTTAATTGAGAATAGCCAGTTCTTCTGTGGTCAGTAGTGAAGGGGAGGGAAATGTGTAACCTTTTCTAGAGGAGTACAGGCTCCTCTACATGGGAACTATTGTTCTATGATGCGAAAGTGATAAGTCCATTAAAGTGGGAATTGTACTATTAGCTCTGATAGGGGTAATAAATGTCTGGCCAAATGTGATGTACTGTTAATGCTGGATGATGATATGATTTAGCAATTTAAAAGTATTATTATTAATTTCATGACAACTGTATGTACTGAACTGTGGTTTCCCAAGGCATAAAGCAGAGTATACTATTTTTATAAACAAGCACGTATTTTTCCAACAATGGTGTGGTGTCCTTTTTGTGTGTTATTGCGTTGATTTACTGCTGGGTGGTTTGCAACCTTCACACATGTGCCTCTAGTATTTGTGTCTTACCCTAGGCCAGGCTACCCTAGGTGACCTGACATCCCAGGTTCCAACACCCACTATCTATACTTCCCCCAAACTGCGCAGGAACAGCCGGAGACCAAGCAAGGCATCTACGCCACAGCTGGGTTCCCGCACGTGTCAGGGGCCAATTATCTGCACACATGTCCTACTTGTGCCCACTGGCAACACTGCACAAAATAAGCGCAACAGAAAGCGCAGGTATCACACCAATGTGCAGGCAATAGTGGACCACCGGGGAATCTCCACCAACGTCGACGCCAACCACCCAGGCAGTGTGCATGATCCCTACACCTTCCGACAGTCCATTATCCACCTGCGCTACCTGGATGGCACCCACGGAAATGCACCGCTCATTGGCAAATACCAAATGAACACAACACACACCTCAACTCCACAATCATGCAACTCACAACACAATCATGCAAGCTCACTTCCAACATGCCAAACAAGATGCCCACCCACCAGACACAACAGCACAACTCACTGTGGGAACCTGGGCCAGCCATGTACAACATCCATCAAAGGCATGGCACCGCAGCCACACAATAGCAGAATGTGGGAAGAGGTGGGAACCAAGCATGTGCGAAGGAGGCAAGTGACCGATGAAGAATAATGTACACAATGCCAAGTTTGGAGTGGATGTGAGGGCCAGACTGCAGTATGCAGACCACAGACAGGTCCATGTTGACATATACTGCTGGTGTTTGGAGTGTACTGGACAGTGGATGGAACCATGTCACCCCAGCCAGTGGGGAAGCCTGTGGAAATGTAACTTGTTACGTCTCTCCCGTAAGCATGAGCGTAGTGGGCTGGCCCGGCGTATGCCAGGCCAGTGTAGGGGTGTGAATAAAAGGCACGTTACTCTGGGCATGGTCCTCTTCCAGAATGCCCGTCTTTGCGGCACCTCTCACCCCGCCATGAGGACAACGGCGTGTGCGGCGGGGCCTGCATTCCAGTGCGCCTGCTGCACCCCAGGCTGCTGGCCCCCGGACCCATCCTGCCAGCCCCTGCGCATCCAAGGCCTCACTCCTCACCTGATGACACTGGTGTGTGTCAAAATGTGCCCACCACGTGCGGGTGCAAGCTCCAAGCCCGAGGTCCACGACCTTGGCAGCTTACTCAGACCATCACGGCCGTGGAGACACAGACCCACAGTACTCCCTTCTCATTTACGTACTCGACACAGCGGACAAGTAGGTCACACATTTGGAACTGAGTCTTGATTACATCATGGCATAGAACGTTAATTATGGCAGAGTTTATGTCACTATACTCCCTTCGATTAGTGGTGCCACCAAATATGTGCATAGCATCACAACCACACATGCATATGGGCCCACGCGGACTACTGCCATCGGCCTACGCTGTGCTCGAGTAGGTCACACAATTAGAACTGAGCATCGATTTTTTAAAGGCAGAGTACATATCTTTACACGCAAGGAGAGGCGTAAGAGGATGACGCGTTGCAGTCAGGAGGAAAAAAGGATCATCGTTACGAGGTGATCGTACACTACCGACAACTGCTCTGGTGTCACTAACTCTGTGCACCACTAGCCTACGCTACGTGGCTGTGGGCCACTGCTGACTGCTGCCTCTGGCCTCCACTGTGGTCCAGTAGGTAACAGAGTCTTGATTTAGCAATAGCGGAGTTCATATCAGTGTACCAGCATCATCGCAGACTGCATCCCCTCTCAGCCCCGGTGCCACTAAGCCTGTACCCCGAAATTCATGGACACACTCTTGTTGAACTTTGGTGCCGACTGAGTCTGTAGACTAGGGGGTTGTCATCATCCTCATGTAGCTGATACCGAATTGGTGGTGGAAACGAGGCTGCAGCATTCCACTCCTCAATTTGTTGATTCCAGACGAGTTCTGCCCTCTGCATCATGCCCTGGAGGACACCTTCCACTGTCCCCCGCAACCCTCTGTCAAATTCACTTCGGACATTGATGAGCATACTCTCAGTCCGCGTGGCCTTACCTCAGTGCACTGCAAGTCACCGTCCCGTGGCGGTGTGCCTGTGCCTGCTGCAGTGCATCCGGGGCCACTAAGTCTGTGCAGCTCAAGTCAGGCACCCTGTCTGATAGAATAGTGGATGGCCTCTGAGACGATGGCCTTGGGGTCGTCAACACCATGTGTCTGTGTTCCTGCAGCGTCTGCTGCCTCCAGCCTCAACTGCGGTCCACCAGGGCTCACACATCAAATGGAGTCGTGACCGACCAGGACGTCGCATCACCGCCAGGACTACCTCCAACCGCCATCTGCCTGAGTCGAAACAGTGGTCCTGATAGACTAACGGAGTTGCTCACACCTGTCGTGGATGTCATCTTCGGCCTGATTCCCTGCTCAGTACTCCATATGCCACTAACTCAGTGCACCGCAAGCCATCGTCCGTTACTGATTGAGTTTTGTGCTGTGGAGAGGTTACGCAGCAATGTCACCTCAGTTAGTGTGGGAGACCTGGGGCGACAATGAGGAAGATGATGCAGGTGTAACCTCAGGGTACCACCAAACTGCTTCACAGTTGTTAATGTCATGCTGGTGTTTTCTGTTTGCATTTTGATGGTGATCACTGTATACGTTGTTGCCAGCATCCAATCACTCTGTGTTGGCTGGCTTACACTCACCCCACACCCATCCAGCACAGGTGTCACTGTGCATGTGACCCTGCCAATAAAGGGGCCGGGCGCACATGCCCATAGTCAGTTCCACATACTATATGCGTGTGTCCGTGTGGTCATGATGTATGCATGAGGGCCCGAGCACTTCAACATTACTATGTGCTGTGTACAGCAGATGCAACCATGTCACCGCAGGCAATGGGTGGGTTTGGACATGTAGCTTTGTGGTAACCTACGCAATCCGTAAGAGTAGTGGGCTGGGCCGCCGTACGCAGGTACAGCACAGGTGTGGGACTGATAAAAGTGGGGTTCTCGGCGTGGTTTAGTACGGAATCTTTGCAAATGCGTGTGTCTCTGTCACAATGTGGGTCTCCTTTGTGGTGTGTATATGGGCCACGAAGGGAATTAGACACCCACGTATGTGATCTAGATCATCTTCCATGTGTTCGGACCCCACCTGCACCTGTTCGGCCACCTCCTTTTGGCATTCTGACACTTGGCTTTAGGATGCCATGTGTGGCTCGGTGAAGTGTTGGGAGCCAGCAGTGCTGGCGGGTGCCTCCTGCTGTACAGTCTGTGCAGGGGGTGGGCTCTCCTCTATGTAGCTTGGCTGCCCTGCTCTTGGGAGTTGGTTGCCTAGGATGTCAATGAGCTGTTGCAGGGCATCGGTGTCGAAGGTGCGGTGGTCCTCTCCAGCATCACTGATGAGTTGTATGGTCTTCTCTGCTGGTGATGTTGTGTGTCCCGCTGCAATGTGAAGGGGAGATGCATGTTGACATTGTTCTTGGTTACATGCAGACTGTATGGCAGTGCATATTGTGACTGTTTGGGAGGTGCTGCATTTTGATGCGGGACAGTGGACATGTGGACTACAGGTCGGATGTGAGGTTGTATGCGTACATTTCCATCTCAATGTTTCCTATTCTGTCAGATGTAGTTGGCCTGTTTCAGTGCATGTACGGACCCAGTTGTATCCTCTGTTCTGCGGTGTCGGGGTTGCACATTGTACCACATTGTCATCAATGTGGATGTGCTGTTATTGCTATGTGTGTGTGCTGCAGTGTGCCACAGGGAACAGGGACATGATCCAGGGTCATTGTGGGTGTGCAGTGTGCTACACATCGTTGTGCATGTGTGTCATTGTGCCCATCTCCCCCTGTCCCGCCAGTCCATAGTCGTTAGCCACCCTGTTGATGTTGTGTCATGTCCACTCTAGCTGCATCTGGACTTCCGACTCCTTGCACCGTCTCCACACTGACGACTGTGGCCTCTGTTTCCTTCAGCTCCTCCTGTGGAGCAGGACTCCCACATCCTGTCGCCCTTGCTGCCTTCCTGTTGGCAGCGGCTTTGTGCCTGGTTTAGATTTTATATCATGCCAGAGCCTCTTGGCCTCCTCCATTGGCCTCCTGAACACCCCGACTGCATTCAGGGTAGTCTAATTGTGGGTCAGCTGATGGTAGTGTTCTGTCACCTCCGTGACGCTGATCTGGTTTTTCTGCGGACTGCACCCCGTGTTCCTCTCCCTCTTCTCCTTGGCTTTCACCGACCCCGTTGTTCCTTGCAAGTGGTCTGTGGGGCTTGTGGTGTTTGCGTTGGCCTATGCGCTCGGTCAGGGTGCATCCATGTTGCTACGCACTTTAGATTGTTTCTGATGTGCTGTTTTTGTAGCTTTTATGGTGCTTTTTTCCGCTAGATGCGTGGTGTTTGCAGGCCTGCCGCTGCTTTTAGCTGCATTTTGTATTGCAATTGGCCTCATCGCAAGATTTTTTGTGTTCGTGTTTCAAATTTTTGCGGCATGGCGTTGATTTTCACACGGTCAGTTGACACGTTATCTGGAGACCATCGCATGGTACCGCCGTGTTGTGAATACTTAGTTAACCCTGCGTAATGTTCCCGCGATAGACTGCAATGTTGAGAGTTGCGCTAAGTTACTTTTGCGATGGTTATCACACGTTCTTGAGAATATGCCCCTTTGTGTGTCTTTGTGTTGTATTTCTGAGTGAGTAGCTGATTAAATGTTTTTTGGTGTATGGATGAAAGAAAAGTACACAAATTTAAGAAAAGGAAAAAATGCAAAAAAGAAGAACAAAAGAGCAAGGGAAAACAAAGATGGCAAACATAAATACCAAACTAATTAATATAGAAAACAGAAATGGAGGGGACGGAAAGAAAGAATAAGGCTAACTGAAAAATAATTTGAAAGCAGGAAACAATAGAAATTACTGAATTGACAGAAAGAAGGAAACAACTGGGAAAAGAAAAAAAAAAAGGTTTGTGTGATCCTGGGCAAATCACGTAATCTCCAAGTGCCTACCAAAAATGAATGTGTCCATGTGTAACGTAACTGGTGCTCATATAAAGCGCTGCAGTATCTTCGGGTCGGGTTTACGCTATATAAATCTGCAAAAAGACAAATAAAAATAGCGACGATATAAAAACAAATGGAGGAGAGGGGGTAACAAGAAGCACGGTTGAGGTAACAAGAAGCACGGTTGAGGGGGCAGGCACCTGCACGACAAAGACAGCTGGAATAAAAATGCAGGGCTGGGAGCAGCGGCCGATGCCGAAGACAGGACCAAGAAGCAAGAAATACAAGCGACCTGTGAAGAGAGGGCAGAAACAAATTGTAGTGCTTTAACACAAAACATATGAGCATTAGTGAAAGGATGGAAGTAGCAGGGTCAATCGCCAGGGCGGTAACAAACCAACCACAAGGAGGGACAAAGCCAAATGGTTTACCAATCATAATAACAGAATTTCTGAAGGCAGAGCCAGCAACCAATAAAAAGGTGGTGGGCGTGTGTGGGTGTGTTCAGACCTCACTAAGGGATTACACCATGGCTCGCAGAGCAGGGCGTGCGCGCTGACTCTAGCCTGACCTAAACAGGAAGGAAAGCTGCAGTAGCATTAAGGTGTATAAAAGCTTGAACAGTGAAGATCCTGGAGCTCAGCAGGAAAATTAACCAAGTAATCCACAGATTTTTATTATTATCGTTTTTATTCAACAGACTCATGAGGTGCACAGAAGATACAAACAACATAATCAGGTACCACAATTAAATACAGTAATCTCAATTTAAGCAGCTCATTGTAGAAACAATTCTCTAACCTTTTAATTGAAATGTTTACTGTGTCTAAAAGGAATACAGAATTAAAACTGAAGCAACAAAAGAGGAGCAGGGCTCACAGTAACACATGTGAGTAGGTTCTCCTATAACCCCCACAGCTTTAAATATACATATATTGATATTGTCAGCAACTATATAACGAATCCCAGGTAAACAATCTAAAGTATACAGTCAATATATTAATATTAATGAATTACGTCATGAATGAGGTACAGTGTGATATTGAAATCATATGCGATTTCTTTACATTTAATGTGAATATGAGCAAAAAGCACATGCACATTTAAACATGTAAATATAGAGAACGTGGTATACCAAACAATGAATCCCAGCATTATATAGTGCTTGCCAGTGCTCCACCACTGCTGTGAGGCCCGAGGGAAGGGGCCTCTCCCAGGGAGCTACGAATAGTGCAGAAGGTGCAGCTGTACCTGGGTTCAAGGCTGTTAGGTGCCTAATCCACCCACACTATGGTTGTATTTTACAGTCCAGCCACTGAACGGGGAGGGCAGTTCGACTGGCTGGCAACAAGCCCATGCTGTGCCGCTGTCCACTCTTTCAAGGATCACCCCGCTTGTATCCGGAGCTGTGAGGACCAGGAGAGGACACCTTTCTCACAGACCGCGCAGCCATGGTTCAGTGCTACGAGGCCCAGCGCTAGCGCTATAGATGTTTGTCCTGCATGTTGCAATGAGCCGCTGCAGTGTGCCAAATGTCTGCTTTTTACTCACCAATGGAATGATGAAGGCAAACAGAATTATCTACAGGGGTTGTAAAACAAATAGGCCAGCTGGGAAGCCTGGAGGAGCCCAACCCAGTTGGTACTGGAAACAACCACAGTTAAGGGGTGCAAGGAGCCAGAAGTTGTTAAAATTGTAACTGAGAAGAACTTGCAGCACAGGAGGTGAGCTACCCAGGGCTCTTTAAGAAATCCATTAGGTGTTAAAAAGGGGGAATTAAAAAAAAGCCAGAGAATGAATGTCTACTCTATTACCATTGTATTCAGATAATGAGGCCCGGCAGGGCATTATTTGCCTGAGAGCAAACAATTTGAAGTTGAAATGATTATTGCTTTGAGTTACTTTCCTGTCTGCAAATTGGTGTTAATGTCCCCAGCTTGCAATTCATTTGTGTATAAAAACCATTCAGCAGCCTGCGGCACAGGGACTTTTCAGAATGCACAAGGTCAGGTCTCTCCAACAAAGATCTTCTGGGGCAGATTTACAAGCCCCTCGCGCCACTTTTGCGGGAAAAGTGACGCAAAAGTGTCGCAAGGGGCTTGTAAATCTTCCCCTCTGTGTTTAGAAGTAAATACTCATTTGTCGTAAGCTAAATAACGCTCCACATATTGTCACCAGAAATGTCTGATTTGAATTGAGAACATATCACTTATTGCACTGAGCATGTGATCTGGGTTGAGATGTTGGTGTACATTATACAGTAGAACCACCCAGTCTCCAACTTTACCCTTGTTTACGCACTTTCGCTGCACCCTGGCCCTTTTGAAATGTATATATTTTTAGATAAAACTAATACACGTTGTATTCGAAAGGTTCCGTTGAGTTGTATGCTCTACAGAGAAAAACAAAAGGAGAAATGGGTGAGTCAATCTCAGCCACTGGTAATTACTTGGGATGAATTCAAAAACATGTTTTTTGTTTACTAGTCACTGCTGTCAGTGGCCAGCTAACCTTATGCAAATCAGTCTTGGTGCTATTCCATAGGAACTGTCCAGCTCACGATGCCATATATCAGGTTCCCTTTCAAAAGGAGTACAAGCAGCCCCAGATTAGCTCCAGCCTTGTTAGGCTTCCTCAGTGAGGTGCAGATTGCGTCCTGCGAAACAGGTTCCCTCTAAGGCCTACACCTGGGCATACCCTATGCGCATAGACAGTTTCACTAAGATGAAGAAAAAAGTGAAGGGCGCAAACTTGGAATCAATTTTAGCTACTGGTAATTACTGTAGTAAGCATGCCAGTGGAAACAAGAATACTGTATGTGGCTGCTTTTCCCTCAGTTTTTTTGTCCTGGTTTAGGCATAATAATACTGGCCACAGCAGTAAAATACTGGCCAGGTGGCCATCTTAGTGGGTCAGCCTCTGTCTCCTGGACCTCGCAGCCTTGGTCCTGTGCTGTACGGCTCAGGGGAAGGGCTGGTTAGCAAGTCAGGCTTGTAGCATCATTTAGTTGCATCTGGGCATGTGTTTTCCAGGTGTGCTGCAAACCTGGAAAAATCATGGTCTGTATGCAGGTGAAAGAAGATATACTCAAAACTATTAACTGAATCAGCTTTACAATAATTAAAAAAAGGAAATGCATTCTGAAACCACCTTAGTTTATACTAACAATTTATCATTCGATCGTTTAAATGCTATTGCTAAGTTCACACCCAACTGGACCATTTTGGACTACATGCCATTGCATTCTGGAACTTGCAGTTTCACTTTTAACAATCTAAGTACAGACTGAAAAAATCCCTGAAAGCTAATCCCGGGTAGTGAAAACCCTAAATAATAAAGCTTTGTTAGTGCAGTATTCAGATGTTCTTCTCAAGGGTTGGCATGTAGCTTGTAATATTTGAAAAGGTAAATGTATCTGAATTCATACGTATCGCACTAGGGGGCATATTAGCAAGGCCTTTAGCACCTTTAGCGTTATCTCCGCGATCTAAACCAGCGATAGCCGGCGATAAAAAATACAGCGCTACGTGCGCTTTGCGATGATTATCGCAAGTCCTTGCTAATATGTCCCCTGATCCCCTTCTTTAGTTTTATGTGGACTTGACGGATGCCTTTAATAGAAGTCACGCTTTTGTCAGCTTTTTTGTTTGCTTTCTTACCTTTGTGCCATAAAAATCTGGGGTGCTTACCTTATCTTGCAAGGGGATCTGGAGCACCATCTTTTTTCAGTATTGTCTAGGACAATCTATCTTTGTTTTAATCATGCAATAATGTGGAGAAAAATAGCTTACATCTCAGTAGATATATCAGATTTAGCAAGACCCATGGTAAGCTGTTCCACCCAATGGGACTTATATAATGTATTAAGACATAATACTGCTTTAGAATATATGTAATTTTATTAGGGTTATTATTTATGTTTATATTGTTTGAAGTGAAGCATCACCAACCCTAGACATATGCTTAATGCCACTTTTTCTGGGCCGAAGAAGAGCCTCTGAGTCGAGGGCATGTGAGGGTGCCATGTTTCTCTGAATGCAGGGGCAGTTATGCAGAAACACCACTCTCCTCACTTGGGAGATTGGAGGAGCGGGAAGTGTAAAACCATGACACTTGTCAAACAGCAAAAAGACAGTCAATGCCATGAGCCATGGGCCATGAGGACTCCACGTAACAGATACCAAGAGATGGGATTTAGAAGAGTTACAATCCCAGTCTCATCATCCCCATCGTCAGGAGGAAACGGCATCTGGACAAAATATTGAGTTGAAAATATCGTTTTATAAAAATATCAGAGAAAAAACATTGTGATACAAAAATATTGTGATGCAGAAATATTTTTGTCAAGAATAATTTTTTTTTCAAGAATATTGCTGTAAATATCGTTTTCAATAATATAGTTGTATTGTTTTTACTATCTTTATGTGTGTTAGTGTTTATATTCATTTTATAGGTTATTACTGTTTGTATAAATGTTAATATTTTTTAAATATAGTATGTCATTGAAGTGATTGATAATTTTTAATTGAATTATAATAGTAATTTATATTGTCATAGCGAGTTGCTAGGTTTGTGTGGTGTAGGGTGGGACGTTAATTAAGTATAATTAATTTATCTTTAATTATTTAATTGAATACTAATTATATTAATTGTGTAATTATATTTTGTAAGTAATATAGTATGTGTAGGCTACTGGGTATGGGGGTAAAGGGTGGGTTTTTAATGAAATAATTAACATTTAACAATTTATTAATAATTACTCAAATATTAAATATGTAAGTTTTGCAATAAGTATATTTTTGTTAATTGCGGATTGCTAGGTTTGTAGAGGCATAGGGAGGGAAATTATTGATTAATTATTAAATAATTGATGAATAGTTATTAATGTGTTAATTCATTATGAAGTATGTTAATTGTCTTACATTTATTTATTTCGTTATAATTAAAGTTGGAGCTGCTATGTTTGTGGGGGTATTGTGTGGTAAGTTAATTAAGTAATAAATGGTCATTTTTTAAAAAATTGATAACTATTTATTACATTATTAATTATTGCTCAAACAAGTCTGTTGGAAGCAACAAGCAAATACGTGGATTTCTTTTTACAAGAATTTGTGGTACTACTTCCCTCCTACATCAAGGAAACTGGACATTTTCTATCCAAGTTAAAAACAGTCAGATGGCAAAAGGATTATCTATTAATAGCGATGGATATTTGTTCATTGTACACCAGCATCCAACACAGTGATGGGCTCAGAGCTGTTAAATACTACCTTGACTCAAAGGGTGTTCACTGTTACAAACACAATGCCATGATATTAGGAATGATTGAACTCTGCCTATACAACAATCTATTCCTTTTCAACAAGGAGGTGTACCGGCAGGTGCGTGGGGTGGCCATGGGGGCGTGGTTCTCCCCCAGTTACGCATGTTTACATGTTGGCTGGTGGGAGGAGCACGTTCTCAGACACACCCATGGGCAGATGTATGGTGCACACATTGTTGAATGGTGGTGTTTTATTGACGACATCTACATTATATGGAAGGGCTCTGTACAATCAGCTGAGAGTTTTATTGACACCATCAATCTTCAATTCACAGCACACATCAGTGATCAGAAGGTTCAGTTTTTAGATGCTGAATTATACGTATGCAATGAGACAATTCAAACCAAGTTACACAGAAAGGCCACAGCGGGAAATTCCACTTTACAGGCCTACAGTAGCCACCCACGTCATCTCATAGGGAGTATTCCCTATGGGGAGTTACATAGGATCAAGAGAATCTGTAGTCTAGACTCAGATCATGAAACCTGCCAATCAGAGGCCTTCAAGAGATTTTTACAAAGAGGTTACAGTATTAAGGACCTTTCAGTAGCACTTGCCAAGGCTAACACCAACGAGAGAGTTGATTCTAGTACGATTGATACAGATCTTGTGCCCTTGAATACAGATTCCATAGAATCCAACATGGTCAGGTTAATCACTACCTACAATAACCAGCAACATCAAGTCAGAAAGATTATACTTAACAACTGGCATATCATTAAAACTGACTTAAGTCTCTCTCAAATACTGCCAGATAGTCCCTGCATTACATTCAGAAGGGCACTCCTTTTATCCCAGATTTTTAAGCCACGGTCTTTATCCTGTTTATTTAAATATTTATATATTTACTTATTTATTAGAGGTTACATCTATGCTTCATTACACTGATGGGCTCATATTCTTACATATTCTAACATGTTTACATATTTATTCATTATTAAGTGTCACCAAAGAAAGAATCAGAAAGGTGGGAATGTTCTTCCATCATCATCCCTGACACTATGCTGCTAAACTGAAACTCTTTGATTTTGCGCTCTTTGCATTTATTTGGTGCTAAGCATTTATGCTGATTTACTTTTCCATGATTCCTCTACCTCGGGTGCGTAACAAGACCATATGATTATAGGACTCAAGAAATGTTCCTAAATGTAACCTTTTGTAGCAACCACACTAGATCATACCATATCATTTTGCATTTACAGACATCCTTGTGGATAGATTTATCTACCTTATTTCAGTATACAGCATTTTTTCATCAGTTGCCGCCTATGCTGCACTTTCCTATGCAATTTCAACATGTAGTTTGTGTCATTTTTTTGCACTTTATTAGCACTTGCACTTTTTTAGCCTTCTCCAACAATGTTGACAAAGCTTTAAATGAACTTGCTTCGATATGTAATGTATGCGATTCATTAATACATTTTTTCACCCCGTGAGAGTCTTTTAAAGCCACTTGGCATTATTGTTGCCATTTAATGCATTTGCAGTAATTAGTGACAATGAGGGGGATACTCACGACTATTATGTATATAAGATTATATGTATACAGTTGAACGTCATTTTTTATCATTTTCACAAGCAAGATGTTTTCTATGTCTATTGTAACTGTAGGAGTGGCTACCTATGTATATGCACTATTTAAGACACGCCTCTATGTTGGCATGTCATGTGATCAAGACCGGGGTGACCCGGTCGAAACGCGTCATGCTAAGGAGGTTGTGGTGAAAATAAACAGCACTTAAATTCTTCATGAGCCAGTTGTGGTCTGTACCTGTTTTTGCCCTTCTAGCCCTGAGGGAACAACTGACTTTTGCTGCAGGATCTGGTTGCATATATATGTATATATATATATATATATCAGTAGCGGCCCATGGAGGAAGTTCCGTTGGGCGGGGGAGGGGCGGGGAGGGGGCTAGTAAACACCAGAATATGGATGAACGGAGGTAAGTAAACAATTAAATAAATAAAACGAATTTCGTTGCGTGCGCTGCAATGCAATGCAGCGCGCGCAACGAAATTCGTTTTATTTATTTAATTGTTTACTTACCTTCGTTCATCCATATTCCGGTATTTACTACACCCTCCCCCGCTCCGCCTCATAGAATTCTCTCCACGGGCCGCTACTGATATATATATATATATCCATCACAAAGTTGCTCCAAAATTTGAGGCCCCACACACAGCGTACTTCTTCTCCTTTTATTGGCAGGTTTTAGAGGGTTGCAGCTCTGCCCTCCAAGCACAAAACCAGCATTGTCCATCAAATACTTCCAAAAGCGTTTCCTCCAAGGAGTGCTGTTGGATCTCTTTCAGAAAAAAGTTGATGCGTTTTTTGGAATATATATATGTAAACAACAATTTTTTGTAAATGGAAGCAAATTTACAACTGCTGATATACTCACCTGCAATTTAAGAATCCTCCCGCTGTACTTACCCGAGATTTAAGGCAAAGTAACAGTGACATAGTACGCGCACAAGGAAACACTCGCTCTCTCACCCTTCTTACACTTTCCAGCTTCGCTGGGGCCAAGAATATTCAGAATCGGTTGTGTTGTCAAGGCGTAGACTTTTATTCACATTAATCATATAAATCTACACAACCACTACGGGAGAAAACGAGTAAAGCATTATTTGGATAAATATCAATTTGCAGCAACATACTTTGCAATCTCCACATGTCAAATGCAGTAAGGAAATTAGACACATCATTGTAATTGATTTCAGCTTAGCCATGCACATGTACTTAAATTTGTTGGCCGACTCGGCCGATCCACTCAGATGCGCACCTTGTGCTGGCAGGCCCCAACGTGCTACAACAAACATTGCATTACTTGAATATAGGGCACCGCATAGCTCTCCGGCCCAACGAGGTACCTGACCACAGGCCTCCTCCCAAATAGTCCACACAGTCCATATGTTGTGGGATAAGGCAGTAGCAGGACCACCGGCAGGTCAGTCCTAACCCTGCGCCTATCCTTGGCAGTAGAGTCCAGGACCACCAGCAGGTCAGTCCCCTCTCCGCTTGTCCAATGTACAGTTCCATTGTACCCCCTCTTGGGGTCCCTCCAGTCGCTGAACCTCCATTGCTGCGCATGCCCCCTTTGTGTTAACTGTCAGCGCTCCGCCGAGCCCTTCTGCCGGGTGGGAGGGTGGCTTTAAAAGTTCTTGCGGCTTCCCCGGGGTCCCAGGAGACAAAGAGGAGGAGACCCCATGGGAGCCACCTTTTATAACTGATACTCTTAGGTTTCGGTTTCCAGACGTGGCTCCTACGTCATCCTCAAAAAAAGGGCGGTGGTCGCAACCAGCCCTTCAACTAAGCTTGGTTTCCTGGCGCGACTAAGGGCGCCCCTCCTCTAGGTGAGGGGAGTGCCTGATCATACTAGTCACATCATTGTTCGGTTCTACATGAGCTCTTCCGTACATATGTAATTTCTTGGTTGTGTCATTTTATCTATACATTGTTTACTAAAGTAGAATCAGACGGGGCCCTCTGAGCCATGCCTTAGCTTTGAAATATTCTGAAATGATTAAAGAAATATACAAATCCTGGTACTTCGGCTCTGCACCGCAGAGTCTTCTAAAATCAAAGCATAGCAGTGACGTGCGTAAACAGAGGTGTCGTTAGTTAGGCTGTGCCTCAAACTCAGCTTTAGACCACCTTGGTACCCTTTCCTAATAATGCAGTGGTTCCTGTCATTGCTACTTTCAAAGCACCCGATGGGCCCAAACATACAGCCAATGCTACTGTGCCCATTCCAACCACCCCTCCAATCAGCATTTTCTTTATTAGAGACTTCTCTGCTTCTTTCCGGACCCCTTCTTCTTTCTTCTTGTACTCGTCATCTAGCTGTTTCTACTTCTCTTTGAGTTCCCTTTCCATTTTCTTCTTCTCCTCCTGTAGGTCTTTAGTATTCTTCTTTTTTATTTCCTCCAACTCTTTTTCATGCTTTTTCTGCAGCTCACGCTTTTTCTTTTCCTTCTCTTGTTCGTTTTTCCTCTTGACTTCCTCCTCCTTTTCCTTGATCATGCACTCTGCTCTCTCAAACATTTCCTGAGTGTAGTACGACCCCCCGTTCTCTTGCACCATGTTGTCTATCATTTTCAAGAGCTCAGATACCTGTTGCTCTTGTTCTTCCCCTGTTGCTCTGTTGTTGAAAGCACAGTATCGATTACTACATTTCTCAATCAGTCTTTTCAATCTTACATCTGCTTCTTCAACATACTCTTTAATGGTTTGCTTGTCTTCTTCCAAGTTATCTTTATATGTGAACAAGACAAGGGTGTACTTTGCAGCTTCCTCTCCAAACAGGGCCTGGATCCTCTCCACGGCTTCTTCTTCTTCCGGGGTGAAACGTGCAACCTGCAGCACCACAATGATCGCATGTGGCCCCGGGGAGGCGAGGATCACACTCGGATCCAGTGCTTTGTGTGTATCTTTCTCAGAGACCTTTGTACCAATTAACCCGGGTGTGTCAACAACGTCAATCCTTCTGTTCAGACGGTGAGCGGTCTCCTTCCTACACTCTGTTGTCTGTGAGTTTGCACTTGATTTAGATATAAAGCCTTTGGCGCCGAGGATACTGTTTCCGGTGGCGCTCTTCCCAACTCCGGTTTTACCAACAAGGACTATCCGCAAGTCTCCTCTGGAAGAGTAGCTGTTACCGGCATCAACACCTGGGAAGAGAACATGCTAGTATCAAAAAGAGCTAGAAACACACTGGAAGAAGAGAGAGCAAAAGAGAAAGAAGGAAAAGTGAAATGAGGGAAAAATGAGCTAGAAAGAGAGCGAACTAGAGGTAATGCAGATGATGAAGGTGAAGAATGTGGAAGAGAAATGGAGGAGAGGGGATAGAAAGAAAAGAATGACACAGAAATAGGGGCGAAAGCAGAGATGAGGTAGAGATCGTGATGGAGTGGAAGCAGAGGAAAACAAATGAGAGTAGAAGTTAACAAGCAGTGGCAAAGCCAATATATTGGTTTTGCCCCTGGGAGAGCTTTCAACTTTGGCAATCGGTTGGCGGGTGGCTTATGGGGGAAGAGGGCTGAACAACAGGGTAATTTTTAAAAGCCCTATAAGGCAGCCAGTGCTGGCTGCATGTTATTTCTTTTTAGGCCCAATTACAGAAATGGGGGCAGGTGGGTGGCAGGGAGAGAGGAAGGAGGAATAAAAAGAGTACAGGAGAGGGAAATGAGACAGTGGGATGCAGAGAAAAAGCAAGAAATGAAAAATGGAGAGAAGGAGAGAAAGAATGAGAGAGTGATGATGTCAGGAATGGTGAGCGAGATTGAAAGTGTACCAAAGAGAATTAAATTATAGTGTAAATAAAGCATTAGAGTGTCATGGGAACAAAGCAATTAAAAAAAAAACATTCTCACAGCAGCGTCATGCAAAGTCACAGATATACTTGGCAGTGGAAGGGAGAGAAGAAACAGGGACGGGATGGAGGGTGGGAGGGAAGCGTAGAAGAAACAGGGGCGGGTAGTTGAACACGCTTTTATGAAAAGAGCTATGGCGAAGGCCGTAAAGAAGAGAGACAATGATGCCATCGAATGCAGGGGCGTAGGAAGGGGGTGCGGTGGGTGCGGGCCGCCTCCGGTGTCATCACTGAGGGGGTGACAAAATGGCAAAAGTATGTGTTTTAAACACATATTTCTGCCATTTTGTCAAGCCGGGGGGGAGACAAGAAATGTTCCAAGCCGGGTACCACCTGACCTTGCTATGCCACTGATCGAATGGTAAACTATGGGCGGGTTCCAAGCCCATTATTAGATACAAAAGTCTTGCAAGCGGGAGCACATGTGCTAGTGCATGCTTTCGCAGGCTTGACCTAAAAAGGGGCATATAATTACTGAAAAGCGTATCTGCAAGGGAACCTTGAGAGTAATTGATAAGTGTACTGCAGTTATACATTTGCATATTGCTTTCAGCGCAATGAAACCCCGCCACCTACAAAAGCAAGTCAACACCATCTGCCTACTTCAGCTACTCTGGTGAATGAGGCCAGAGAGGAAACACTTCTTCCCCCACATGCATCAAAGGTTTTTGGTATCGCAAACGGTGCGAATCGGAAAATTCGGCCGTTTGCGATTCCAAAATCACTTTTTGCTATGCATGAAACTTTTAGGAATTTTTTGCACTTCTAAAAAATGCGTTTGCATTTAAGGAATCGCATGTGTGCCCCTCGTGTTCATTTGCGAAAATTTTAAAAGAAGCAAAAAAATGCATTTTTTAAACTTGCATGTTACAGACACACATGTCCTTAGGACATGTGTGTGTGAAACATGCACTTGAAAATACATTTCAGGGGTGCAGGGGGGGGTCCTTTGGACCCCCCTCTGCACCCTTGCAATGCATCAACAAATTGCGAGTGCAAAAAAAAAAATGCAAAACGGCATTGATTCCTAGGAATCAATGTAATGACATTCCTTAATTGCGATTCGCAATTAAGGAATTGAAATTTCCGAAAATTAAGAAATCCTAAAAAAATTTAGGATTTCTTGATGCATAGGATTTTGCATTTCCTAAATAGCGATTCCTTAATTTTCGCTATTTAAGAAATGCAAAATCCTAGATTGATGCATGTGGGCCCTTTTGTGTAAAAACCAGCGACATCTTATTACAGGTCTATTCAAAGAAATGTAAGCAGCAGTGGAGGTACAGAAGACCTAGAAATGATGTCAGTGTGATCCAAGGTCGACACAGAGGGCAACTTGCTACAAAACGACCTGTGCTGGTTTACAACAGACTATATTCTGCTGTTGAGGTGTTTAAAACTGCTTAAAGAAATATGCGCTCCAAGAAAGAAGTGTGCGTGTTCAAATCTGCAATCCCAATTAAGGCCTTTTATCGTGGCGACATAAGCAGGAAAAAGTTCCAAAAGTTGAAGTTTGCCATCACGAGCATCCAGGCCAACGTGAGGCTGAGGCAAGGGCAGTGTAATTACAGAGCTCTAAAGAAAGCTGTGCTCCGTGTTGAAAGACATTACCGTTGAGGGAAGTGTTTTGTGCATCATAAAGCGGAATTTCGACGTAAATGGGAAGCTTGTATGCATTTGTAGACTGCATTGAGGGGGCATTTGTTCAGGAAAAAAATGCACAAGTTGAAGAAAGCTGCAACTGTCCTACAAGCCCAATATAGGATGTTCCGGCCAAGACAGCTCTACCTCAGACCAGATCCAGCATCATTTGTGCACAGCTTTACCAGAGGCAGAAGTTTCTTGAAAATCAAAGCATCTCCAGTCTGCATAAAAGCAGCATACCGAGGACACAGAAAGCCCTTAAAATGCAAGTCAGTGCAGCACTGAAAATTCAAAAAAATGTTTTTAGAGATTACTGCGATCAAAAAAATTATCTCATAAATGTGACAACATGCCTTGCAATTCAGAGGTGTCTTAGGGCCTACCTCATTTCTAAAAGACAACGACTGCCTTTCTTAAAGGTGAGGAAGGCTGCAGTGTGCCTACAAGCATCTTACCGTGGTTGTCTGTAGCAAATCTAAAAGCAATACTACTGCAGTGGTGCTTCAGGCGCCCTACTGGAAGGTTGTGGCTCATAGAGAGTTTGCTTGCACTTCATAAACACCCATGCATTTCCCCCTGTTAAACTAACATGCTTGAAGCTACTGCTCACACTACCACTGAATTTGCGAGAGGATGTGGCATCACGGCCAGAGCTGTGTTGGAAGAAGGAACCGGGTCCGAGTCTTGGCGTCTCCTCAACATCCTGTGATTCTGAGCAAATGAATCCCTCCATGTAAAAAAAGTGTATTATGTCATGTAACTGCTGTTTATGCATAGCGCTCCAGTACCTTCTGGGCGAGTTCCCGCTATATATATTAAAAAAAAGGGTATATGCAGGGTTGAACACAGGCGGTACATCACAAAGCTAGTAAAGCTTGCCCAGTAAAGTAAGATATCACTAATCCTTTTAACGGCTTTTGGCATCACAGCATAGATGTGATACAGTGCCTACTTCCGGGATTAAACTTGTCAAGATTTCATTGATTAGAATAACTATTGATATTTCCCCAAAGTACTGGAGCAGCATTTAACCTTGTGATCCACACATAAAACAGTGAATATTTTTAAATTGTATTATTAGGATGTACAACGTTACGACGCGTTCCATTACAACGCGTGCTTTCACAACGCGTCCCTTACAACGCAAGTCGTTACCACGACTTGCGTGGGGGGCGCGGATTGAGAATAGTATAATTTACTAATCTAACACCAGCCCCAGTGGACACTAGGCAAGGTGTTGGAATAGTAAATATACTATTCTTAATCCTCTAGCGCCCTCCAGCGCAAGTCGTAGTTACGACTTGCGTTGTAACGGACGCGTTGTGAAAGCCTTGCGGAGTAAAATCTGCGTTGTAAAGGATGTTCCCCGTATTATTAAGTTTAAATCATTATCAGAGTAGCAGAAGGTGCAGCAAGTCAAGTTGTAGCTTCAGGTATACAAATGTGCCTTCCCTGAGTATAGGTTTGTTAGTGATGAAAAGGGGTCTGTTCGGAGTAACTATAGAAGGGAGTATGTGTCTGGATGAGATATAGTTAAGTATGGCGTGGATTTGGTTTCTGTGAGTGATGAGTTGATTGGTTAGTGCTATAGAATAGAGGTGTGTACTGTGTGTGGAAGTGTGTGGTAGCTTGGATAGTAGGTTGTATAGGTTTGGTTTATGGGGTTTTGTAGAGATTGTTGAGACATTGAATTTTGTAGATGGTTAGTTTGTAGTAAATTAGTAAGTACATGTGCTGTGAGTGTGTTACTCTGGTTGTGGATGGGCTAGGGTGGGTGCTGGTGAATGTAAAATTGTGCAGTATTTCTGGCCCTTTGTCCGACCAGTCTTGAACAGGCTCAAACCGGCAGCTGTCCTAGCTCTCTAAGCCCTTAGTATCGACACCTGGGCTGAGATGCCCTGAACGCTGGCTTTAAATAGCCCTTGTATTCAGGTGACACCTTCGGCCAATGGGAACCCTGATGTCTAACCCAATCAATCATACCACTAGCCCTAAGCCCTAGGACCAATAGGAGACCAAGACCGTACAGCCAATCACAGCCCTAGTCTTAGCATCCTATCAGGCACGAATCCCAAAGCCCTACATCAAACAGAAAGCCTTATCCCATCCCTAGTCCCAACCCTATTCCCAGCAGCCAATTATACAGGAACCCCTAAGCCCTAGAACCAATAGAAAGCCTAACCCCAGCCCTACTCCCAATTCTATTCCCCGCAGCCAAACATACAGGAAAACCTAAACACTAGGTCCAATACAAAGCCCAACCACAGGAACCAATTCGAAACCCTAAACCTATCCACCAATTATATCACTTGCCCTAAGCCCTACATCAATAGAATAACTGACCCAGAAACCAATCGGTACCCTCAATACCCAACCAATGAGAACACTAACCCTAATCCAATAGAAACACCAGATGCAACCACCAATCAGTGCACACATGTAGAATCCAATAGCAGCCTCTATAAGGTCCCTCCGACCACACGCAGTGTTTGCTGGCCAGGGAGTTGTAAGCTGCTCCTCAACTTGGAATCTCCAAGGAGACTGACAGGCTCAATCAACACTTTGGAGTTCTGAAGGTAAGGGCCTAGCAAACTTTGCCTCAAACAATACTGTTTGCTCAAAACTTTACTCACTCTCCTAGGCAAAACACAAGTGTACAATCCCCAAAAAACACAGCTTAAACAGCGAACAGCAGATTACTGCTGTTTTAGAGCATCCTCTTTTCACTCTTTGATGCATAATATCTCTGTTGCAAATGTCTGACAAAATATCGAAAGACAAAATATCGACCTACAAAAATACCGGAGCAAAAATATCGGTTTAAAAAAAATATTGGTAACATATTTTATAATATTTAAAATAAATAAGTAATACACATAATTTAATAAAAAACTATTAAACATATACATATAATATGTAATATGGATACTTACTTAATAATCAGTTTTAATAATTATTTTAATAACGTATACATAATTAAAAATATTATAAATTGCAAGTTCATCTATACACAAAATAATAACATAAATATAAATTAAATAATTATGCAAAACAAATTAAAAACATTAAATGTACTTTTAATATTTTTATAATTAATTATATACTACATTAACAAAAACAATACAAAAAATATTAAGTAACAAAGAGAATAAAATACTATTCCAACTCCCAAAAATAAAAACAGTAAGGAAAATGTTGAATAGCGTAAGGGTAAAAATTACTATTCCCACTACAAAGAGTGCAACAGTAGGGAAAGTGTTGGATAGCGTAGGGGTAAAAATTACTATTCTCACTCCAGAGAGTGCAACAGTAAGGAAAGTGTTGGATAGCGTAGGGGTAAAAATTACAATTCCAACTCCATTGAGTGCAACAGTAGGGAAAGTGTTGGATAGCGTAGGGGTAAAAATGACTATTTCCACTCCAGAGAGTGCAACAGTAGGGAAAGTGTTGGATAGCAAAGGGGTAAAAATTACTATTCCCACTCCAGAGAGTGCAACAGTAAGGAAAGTGTTTGATAGTGTAGGGGTAAAAATTCCAATTCAAATTCCATTGAGTGCAACAGTAGGGAAAGTGTTGGATAGCGTAGGGGTAAAAATCACTATTCCAAATCCAGAGAGGAAAGTGTTGGATAGCGTCGGGGTAAAAATTACTATTCCCACTCCAGAGAGTGCAACAGTAGGGAAAGTGTTGGACAGCGTAGGGGTAAAAATCACTATTCCAACTCCAGAGAGGAAAGTGTTGGATAGCGTCGGGGTAAAAATTACTATTCCCACTCCAGAGAATGCAACAGTAGGGAAAGTGTTGGATAGCATAGAAATTAAAAATAACATACTTATAAATAAATTAATTGTTTTAAATATTTAATAAATTAATTATTAAACTATTTACCAATACCAATAATTATTAAAGACATAATTAACAATTAATAATTAAATAACGATACATTATTAATAATACCAATTAATAATAATTACTAAATATTCATTACTAATTAATAAACATTGAACATTAAAATATTTTTATAACAAAAAAATTGACTATTAAAAAGTAATTACCAATTAACTAATATTGAACAATTACATAATTTGTTATACCAAAAATATTAATTATCAAACATTAATTGCCAATTAATAATTATTTATTATTATGTTAATTACAAATATCAATACATATTATTTAGTAATATTTAATTATAAAATTAATAATTAAACAAGAATAAATTAAGTTTCATACCCAAAAATTACCAATTAACAATTAATATCCAATAAATTAATTATCAATACCCAACTATAAATTTAATAATTACTTAATTACATATCAATTACTTTACACAGTATTCCCCTATAAACAAAGAACAAACTCAAATAATAAAATAATACACTTAACATAATTATCAATTAATCAATTAATTAAAATTCATGACCAATTAATAAAAATTAATTACCAATTACAAATCAATTAACAATAAAATGATTAGCAACACCAATTAATTAAAATAAATTACTACTTTATTACATTTAAATTACTTCCCACCCTATTCCCTGATAAAACCCAGAACCCGCTACAGAACTTACACACAACAATTAATTAATAATTCGTAAAAATTAATAATTAATTTAGTATAATTAAATTACTTCCCACCCTATTCCCCTATAAACCCACAACCCGCTATGGTACTAAAATACAAAATGTACTTAAATAACATTAAAAAAAATAACACATACATATTAAATACATAATAATATACATACAAATCATATAAAAATCGATATTAGTAACATCAACATTACTAACATCATTATTAGTAACATCGATATTACTTACATCGATATTACTTACATTGATATAACTTACATCGATATTAACAAAATCGATATTACTTACCTTCTATATTCTGTCCCTTCGATATTATAACTTTGATATTACTGTAGGTCGATAATGAAATCTCGATATTTTGTCTGCTCACCCTCTGTTGCCAAGGGAGAAGGGGATAATCTGGTTTCTCTCACTTGCTAACGCTATGGGGTCGATTCCGATTCGGGAAAGAAAACGTCCGTACGATTTGTATCCGGAGCCCTCTCCGTACGAATCATACCCGTCCGTCCGAGTCACCTAGTACGATCCGTATTCCTTGAATCCGTCCGAATCGTCGCTATCCGTACGTATTGCAAGGCTGAAACCGTGAACCGTACGACTCGTACACATGCCGTATTACTCGTACACATGCCGTACGACCCGACGAGTACGATCCGGACCGGGGTACGAGGACTCGATTCGTACGGTCCACGTCACGTAAGGGCGAGTCGTACGGAAAAGCACACAAACACATACACACCGTACGGTCCGTACACCCCATGATCGCAGGGGTACGGTGCATACCCCTGCGATCATGGGGTGTACGCACCGTACCCCATGTACGATGGGTGTACGCACCGTACCCCATGTACGATGGGTGCACGGTGCGTACATGGGGTACGGTGCGTACACCCCATGATCGCAGGGGTACCCCTGCGATCATGGGGGGTATGCACCGTACCCGGGGGGGGTCGTTCCGTACCTGTTTTGGCACGAACTCTGCTTTTATGGCTGTTTTCAGCTCCTGTAGAAAAAGGGTCGTACAGTGCGTACCCGACACATATCGTACTTGCTGGGTCGTAAAAACCAGCCGCGAACCGTACAGATGTCGCGTACAGCGGGTTCCGAGGGAGATTCGGACGGGGATTTGATTCGTACGGTCTCTGTACGACTCGTACGGAGTACGGCTCCTGCTACGAATCGTACTTCGTCGTACGTACGGGGGACGTTGCAGGGTACGATTCGTACGGGAAAAACGCTCTGAACGGCTATTCGGAGCGGTTTTTCCCGAATCGGAATCGGCCCCAAAATGGGAGATGGGGGTGGACTGCTTAACACACAGATCTGAGCACTGGACAAATTAGGAGGGAAAAACATATTTAGGACCGCAAATCCCACAATTCAACAGGTAAAATGAAACAGTAATGGCAAGTAAAAACGACAAATTACTAAACAAAGCAGGTGAAAAATGATTTAATCACAGACAGGTAAAACACTTCAATTATTAAACTGTAACAACCACAAGCAAAACAGGTGAAAATGATGCAATCACAGGTAAAGGAAAATCGCTTTTTAGACTTCAGGACAGAGACAGCACTAGCCTGCCTTCTTACCACCTCCTGGTCCTTGGTTCACTGCAATCTTAGGCACAGGGGAACTGAAGCTCACAAAATGGAGGAGAATGTTATGTGATTTACCCAACAAACCCTTAAGGGGCCATGGCAGGTGTGAGAGGAGGGATCAGGGTTGTTTCGGACCTAGGGAACCAATCAGCAAGCTTAGGCTGCTGCCCTGGGGGGCTGGAAAGCTGTTCCTCATTTCACAATATCCTAGGAGACAGACAGGCTCAATCCACACTTTGGACTTCTGCAGGTAAGGGCCTAACAAACTTTACCCTCCAACAATTCTGTTTGGACAAAACTTTACGCACTTTCCTAGCCAAAAAATGAATTGTACAACACCTAAAACACACAGCTTAAAGAGCTAACAGCAGATTACTGCTGTCTCAGAATACCCTGTGTTCATTCTCTAATATATGGTGTTAGGGGTGATTGAGCCCTCCAGCAGTCACTGGTCTAGCCCCATTGTGCTGGTACCCAAGTCTGCCCCACCGGGCACCACCCCAGAAATCAGTTTCTGTGTGGACTACTGGGGACTCAATTCAGTCCCCAAGACTGACGCTCACCACATTCCCCCAAACTAATGAGACCATAGACAGGCTGCGTGGTGCCAAATTCCTTAGTACTTTTTATCTCACATCAGGGTACGGCAGATCGTTCAGACTGAGGAGGCATAAGATAGATCAGCATTGTCAACCCATGAGGGCCAATTCCAATTCAGAGTGATGCATTTTTGATTAAAGAACACCCCTGCCACCTTCCATAGGGTGGTGAACAGGATCCTGTCTGGGAAGGAGGCCTTCTGTGCAGCCCACCTGGACAACATAGCTGTCTTCATCTCCATCTGGGAGAAACACCTATACCACTTCCAGGAGGTACATCAGGCCATGCAGCAGGCAATCAAGTCTAGCTAATTCCAGATGGGGGAGGGAAAGATGGTGTATGTAGGCCACCTGGTGGGCAGGTGTAAGGTGCATCCCCTCCAGACCAAGTTTGAGACTATCCTGGCCTGCCAGCCCCCCCAGGCCTCAGACTTACGTGAGTGCCTTCCTGGGCCTCACTGGATATTACAGGAAATGTGGGTTCCTTGCTCCCTGTGCCTCTGGATTCAACCTAGTCTGACTGATGAGGGGTGATACCCTGAAACAAGTCCCAGGATTCTTGTTTCCAGTCCAGGGCGGGCCTGCCATGGCAAATCGGGCTAGATTGCTCCCATGACGAGCAGGGTCAATACTAATTTGCATATTGCTGGGTCTATACTGGGGTGGCATGGTGAGCAAAAGAATGATGATTGAACCCAGATCTTTTGGCTGAGCTGACTGTTTGAGTTGTTCAGCATTCCGTCCATCATTTGATCGCGCACCACCAGTGGGACTGTAGCACTAATTGTGCCACCCTCTTAAGTAGCCCGCCAAACCTGTCTCAGGCCTGCCATTGCAGCCTGTGTGTGCATTTTAACCTGCCATTTTTACCTGGGAAAATAACACTTTTGCCAGGCCTAAAGCTTCCTTATTTTTGATAACCAATTTTATTGATTTTAGTGGAAAAGCGAGCCCATGGAAAACAAAAACATAAACAGAAGATCATCAGCAAGTAAGAGCAGCGGTGCACATCAGATGCATACCTTCCTTTTTAATACATTAAAGCCACCAGGGATAGGCCCCACACAACCCAGAGTGCTGTGTGCAGTGTATTTAAAAGGTTGCATATGTACTTTTAAATTTTTCATGTCCAGGTAGTGAAAAACTCTTACATTCTTTTTTCACAACTACATGGTCTGCCTCTACATTAGGATAACACTGGATTACCATATTAAGTTGGGAGCAAGAATGAATGTCAAGTTTGGTCTCTAAAGAATTGTAATTTAAAACCCTGAGTAATGGTAAAGTTGGAGTTTAAGGGGCTTATTAAGAATTTGACGGTCCGACCGCCGGGGAACCACGTCCGCATAGTCAGTATTATTTTTTTGTCAAGGCACCCCTTTTTCCATCTTACCAGTTAGCACTCTCCACCACATTCAATTTTATTTTATGCACCTTTTGAACTATATCCCTTGTTTATATTTGATTCAAATACTCACTCACATCATATTTTGTCACCATGCCTGGTAAAAAAAACAAGATTCACTGAGAAAAAGTGGACATTCAACGTGGATAAAATCATCAAAGTGGAGCCTAAGTCCAGTAGACGCTCACAGTAGGAAAATTGAAAAGTGGGACAGGATAGTCAACAGAGTTAATGCTGTTGGTACCAGTCTGCGCATACAGGGTGACATTAGGAAGAGATGGGAACGACTTCAGGCAGAAGGTACGCACCAAGTACAACAGCCACTGCATGAAGGCACAGAGGACGGGCGTTGGCTCTCCCAGCACACTATTACGACTCTCACACTGGGAGGAGAATGTCTTGACCATTCTGCATCCTGAGGGCTTGTCAGGTATAGAGGGGGGAGTGCACTGTGGTAAGTTACACTTCAAGAAATACCACAATATCACAATGTCCTGTTTGCTCTCAACTCTGCTTTTTCTATTGGGATCTCTATCTACTTATACCATGCAATACTCAAATATCAGAGATGTTGGTTGGTCTGTGGCAATATGTAGTGATGCAAATAAGAACATATGTATCCAAATCCATGACATGCCACATGTTGCAATGCTGTCTCTAAGTGCATTACCAACAGAAAAAACCCAGAACCCATTATATGTGTCAATATGTAAATGTATGGTCCATTCCAAATGTTGCTAACAGCTATGGAACCCTAATGGTCCATCAAATGCTGATGACTACAACTACCATGAGGCCTTGTCACTCCAACTCTAACCAAGATGCTACACTGCTTTTGCCCCTTCTCACTTGTCTCCCAGGTTGCGACTGATGTTAACTGTTCATGCACCTTATAATTTCTTAAGTGTTGCCAAAGTGAGTCTGAAGTAACTACAACTATCATGAGGCCTTGTCACTGTCACTCCAATTCTAACCAAGATGCTACACTCCTCCTTCCCCTTCTCACTTGTCGGCCATGTTACCACTGATCTACACTAGTCATTCAGCTTACCTCTTCTCAAGTGTTAGTAAGTAGAGATTAAAAAGCTACCACAACTACCATGAGGCCTCGTCACTCCAACTCTAACCAAGATGCTGGACTGCTATTGCCCATTCTCACTTGTCGGCCATCATACCACTGATTCACACTAGTCATGAAATGTGCAATGTACAGTAAATGTTCAACTCAAATATACATCTGAATGCTTTGCTTGATGGTGTCCTAGAGCCATAAACTGAAACGATTGATGACATGAGTGACTACAACAACGGTGTACCCCTAACATGTCAGTAATGAATGAAACTCAGCTCATTAACACTGCCAGGTGACCCCTTGACTCTGCACTTCTCACATGATAAACTATGCTCCATATACAAGCAATCTGGGGTTTTGCCTCAATTAGACACAACTAGGCCTTGGAAGGGACAAAAACATATGGTATGACTACACTGTGTTGGGAGCTGATTTTTGGAGTTATGTCTATCCCTAAAGCCAAAATGCCACATAGGTTCAAATCTAATGAGCTGATGAAATGTAATACTTTGATTGAATGTTTACAAATGTCCAGTAGCCAACTTCAAACCTACGCTAATAGCTGACAATACTAATCTCGATTTTGTTACTTTCTAGGTATACCTTAACTTTGACACAAACAACGTGGATTTAGAAACATCACTTCCACCATTAACTTTGTTCTCCATTTCTCAACAGGTCAATCCACCACTGCACAGGAACAGCAGTTGAAAAGCCAGGAGAGTTCCTCTCCACCCCAGCAAGATGCCTTCAGTGATGACGATGCTCCTCAAGATGTGAACGTGGATGACGGTCCTAGCCCATCTGGTCAGCCTAGACAGATGCCAACAGTAGGGCTCACTATGCCGAAAACACCACCAACCACTGACCCAACCACAGCTACAATAACACTACCAACCACTGCCCTTACCAACTGTGAACCTACCACAGTGACTATCATCCTGTGCAACCGAGTCCTGGTTTCTTATCTGGCTAGCACTATCTCCGTCATGGAGAAACCAGGACCTAGTGGGTGGGAGGAGTCTGTACAAAGGGCACAGGGCCTGGGCAGGTAGGTGCCATGGGATGGAAAATGTGGGCCCCCAGAGTGAGCCTGCTGAGGATACAGACACCCAGGCTGCCATTAGCCAGGTCCAGGAGTCTTCCAAGACTCCCAAAGTATCATGGGCCAGGTATTGACTGGAATCCGGGAATTGAAGGAGCTGCAGCGGGACACATGCCAGGAGGTAGCTGAAATACACACAGTGGTGGCCGGTATCCACACTGAGGTGGCCGGCGCCCACATGGAGGAGGCCAGAAGATGCACAGAGGTGACCTCGTACTGAGGTAACATCCCTGGTTGGGGTGCTGAGAAAAAAAACACCACCCCCTGCAGTGCGTTTCCCCATCCATCTACCCCTTCCTGTGACCCAAGTACATCTGCCCCATCAACATCTGATGCTGCACATGAAGGGAGGTCCTGACAGAGGATGATACACCTGCATGAACCCCTGAGTCAGCATCTCCAGATCCCCTGTCTGTCAAAAGGGAAGATGCACAGCCAAAAACAAAGGAGCTCAGGATGGCAACACACCCACCAATGCCAGGAAGAAACCTTGGGCCTCATTTATGAAAAGTGACGCATCGCTGCGTGAAAACAGCGATGCGTCACTTTTCACTGCGCTCTCCCTGCGACATGATTGATGCGTCATATTTAGGCGCAAAAGTGACGCATTGCTGGAGTGTGTCACAAAAGTGACGCAACCCCAGCAAGGCTTCCTTTCACACGGGGAAAGCCCCATGTGAAAGGGCTTGCGTCAGTCTTACGCCTGCTGTGAGGCAGGCGCAAGATTTTGACGCAACAGCATCCTAAAAGTGACGCAGTGAAATCTCATAGATTTCACTGCGTCACTATTACGAGGCTTTTTGCGGGTGAACGCCCCCTCTGCATACATTATACCTGACGCAGGTATAATGTAGCGCTGGGGTTTACAAAGTGACGCATCTGCTTAGATGCGTCACTTTGTAAATAGTGCGCATCAGGAGGCATGTTTTACGCTGCCGATGCGTCACAAAAAGTGACGCATCGGAAGCGCAAAACTCACGCACGGCCTCATAAATGAGGCCCCTTGTACCTAATGTAGTTCTGTGTGTGCTACACATTAACTTTGTTGACTAATCCTAACCACCATTCCATATCTGAGGGGAGGAGGAGCATGTTGGACTTTGGACTCCAGAACAAATGGACATGGAATGCTGCACATTTCTGTTGTCACAATTTATTGTGTACTAAATGTTTAGGGCTTGGTCACTCAAATAAAAACAGATGTCACCAAAGCATTGCCTTCTGTTGTAATTCTCACATGTAACATTGTTTCTATACTATCATGTGAACAAGTTATGTCCAAATTAGGGACTTTTGGAAGCATGGATATGATGTTTGTAAAAAAAAATACAGGATCACTACCATGTCACAACAACACATACATACAAGGGTCTGGGATTACAACTTATTTTTTCCTTAGTTCAAATCATAGGCTGACATGATGTCAGACACATAACAAATAAGACATGCTTCATTTATACTGGGCCAGTGACCACATAATCACTGGCAGACTTTCACAACATGGAAGGAGGGGATACATCTGACAATATCACACACAATAGGCAACAACAAATTAGGTCTATATCATCAACTAGAGCCAATTTGACCACCTCACAAAAGGAATTATACATCAAAGTAACAAATAAACTAATACATGTCAGTACAACAGTTTCTGATCCAAGGGTTATTTTAATCCAGCATTGCATGCATCTGGTGGAATGTCATAAACAAATGTCAGTGATGTGCTACAAGCACTTTGGCCTACAATGAGGACACACAGCAACAGCTACATCGAGTTCATAGACAATGAGGAATTAGCCACGGTGAAGGCTGGATGGCATGATTTGGGCACAACAGAACATTGTGTTGGATCACAAGATGGCACACATATTTCATTAGGACCAAAGCACCACAAGGAACAAGTCCAATGGGAGACAGGTAACTTCAATCCTATCGCTGTGCAAGCTGTCTTGGTACCGGATTTGTACACCCAAACTCTGTGACACAGATTCCCAAGAAGATTCCATGTCCACTTCGTACATCGGAACAGCATCATATACTTACTAATATCACAACTCTGAAATGTCCAATTGAAGATGACATGGCAAAGGTACCTGAAACGGACCAACACAGAGAGATTAGCTGAGAAAACATACATATGACACACATTACATTGTCAACTACTAGAGAACACAGTCCGAAACAACATTTACAGCTGAAGAAACCTACACTTACACTACCCACACCTTTCTTCAGATATTTCCAGACCCATATATTACTAGTATGTAGCATCCTCCTCACAACTTCACTACAAGAGTTGCAAGACTAATTAAAGTCATCACATCTCACACCATACTTACACTCAGGAGCAGTAGTTCTGGATGAGAGCTTGATGCAAGTCAGCTCCTTCCCATTCACCACAATCTTCATCTTAATTTGGCATTTCAGGGTCCGACCTAGTGGGTCTTCATGGCCTGCATCCACTGCGATATAAGGGATGTTCCTTTGCAGGGCAATGTTGTGGAGTATGCAACAGGCCACGGTGATCCTACACACCTTCCCGGATGAGAAGAGGAGGGCTCCCTCAGTCTTGTCCAGACATTGGAATCTGGCTTTCAGGAGCAAAAAAGCCCGCTCCACTGGCCACCGTGTTCCTCCATGGGCTTTATTGAAGCGGACTTCCCCTTGCGTTGTGCATTACTCAAGGGTGCCAACAACCATGGCCAGTTGGGAGACGCTAAGTATCCTAGATGGGAGACAGACAGGTGGGCTACATTTAGTTACACACTTTCAGATCTTCCAACCTGACATTCCCACACAATGTTAGGACAGATCACACTTACCTACAAGCCAGGCCCTCTCCGGTAGTAGTTGTGACATCAGCTGGGGTAAGATGCTGTTTCGCCGTATGAAGACATCATGTGCACATCTTGGGAACTGGGAACAAACATTTGCGATGGACAAATCCGCTAGGCAGACAACTTGCACATTGATAGAATGGAAGTTCTCCTTGTTGCTGTAGACTTGCTCCCTATCATGTGATGGTACTAAAGCAATATGGCCACCACCAATATTTCCAATTACATCTGGAATGTGACAAAATCCATAGAAATCTACCTTCACAGTGGCTAAATCCTCATGTCAGGGGAACTGGATGTATCTGCCCAAGTGTCTCGAGGGTGCTGCTACCACCTCTGTGAGGACCTGGCTGAACATAGATTGTTCATCAACACAAAAAGGAGCATGGGGGAAAACAAGTCAAGCCGCCCCCCACTCAACACATTATCAACAACCAGGACTTGATTCAATGGACGGATACTCTCAACTTCCAGACACTAGAGGGGTCTATGATATTTTCTAATGTGTCCCCCAACGGTGCGGTTTACTGCCGCTAATTCAAGTGTCTTAGGGGCCGATTACAATGGCGGGTGGATCTCATTTCCTTAACTGGCCCCACGGTATAGAGTCATTTAATCCCACCTCATGTGTTTTTAAACGGTATACCCACCGTTGTTCTTTTTCCAGCAGTATTTTTTTGTAAGTTGTTGGTAGCCTTTACCTTCTCAATAACACTCCATCTGATATCTGTGTCTTTATGACGATTTTCCACGTAATGGGCTGTCAGTTTGGTTGCCGTGATGGCTCTCCTGATGGTACTTCTATGCTCGCAAATGCGAGTTTTTATTTTGCGTGAAGTCATCCCTACGTATAGCAGTTGGCAAGGACATTTCACGGGATAGATAACCCCTTCTGTATTACAATTTGTATGCGACCTCTATTCCCAAGGGGTGGGTAAGCCCAGATCCAGGTGCTTAGTGTGTTCCGTGAATTCGCATTCTATGCACATGCCACACGAGAAATGTCCCATTACTGGTTGTGCATTCCAGAGGGTGGGTTGAATGTTGATCTTAGGTTGGAGGCTGTTGGTATGCACCAGCGAGTCTCTTAGACTTCTATTCTTTTTGAAAGAGAACATAGGTTTCTCAAATGTTAGTTGGTTAGAAGTCGGAATGTCCCACTTTTTGTTTATGATCTTCTTCACCTCATTAGATGAGGAGTGAAAAGTCGTAACACAGATCAGCTGTTTTGGTTCTGGTCGTTCATGAGTTTCAAGAAGCGATTCCCTCGGGGTATTTCGAGCTCTTTTCCTTGCATTTTCAATAATTCTGGTTGGGTACTTTTTCTCTTGGAGCTTATAGGTGAGAATCTTAGCCTCTTTCTTGTAGTCCTGAATGTTGGAACAATTCCTACGAATGCGTAGGAACTGTCCTACTGGTAAATTGTCCCCGAGAGTGCGAGGAGGTGCGCTGTCAAACCTCAGCAAGCTGTTCTTGTCCATTGGTTCTGTGTACAGGGAGCTGTTTAAGGTGCCATTATCAGAGTTGATATTAATGTCTAGGAATGGCACTGTCTCCCTGTCTTTGTTCACTGTGAAATGCAAATGTGGGTTTAACTGATTGATCTAACTCTCAAAGTTCCTCAGGCTTTCTTCGTCCCCTTTCCAGACCATGAGGATATAGTCAATGTACCTATACCACCTACAGATGTTGGTGGTATATGGATTAGGAGCCCAAATGTGTAGGTCCTCAAATTGGCTCATATATAGGCAGGCAATGCTCGGGGCGAAACTAGTACTGCCCATCGATGTCCCGTGGGTCTGGAGGTATAGTTGGTCCTCAAATTTGAAGAAGTTCTCAGTTAGTGCTAGACAGATAAGGGATACAACCCATTCAACAGGTGCTGACCATTCCCATTCCTCTTTCTTAAGTATCTCTTCTATGACATTGTTGCTCTCAGATTGTGGTATGCTAGTATATAGCGGTTCAACGTCCAGGCATACTAGTATATTGTCATTTGGGTCATATTCAATATCCATTAGGAGGTTGAGAATGTGTTTTGTATCCTGTACAAATGATTTTATTTGTTTCACCAGTGGTCTCAGGAACCAGTCAGTTTTTGTGGATTTTTGGAATGGTATAGAACAGCGGGATTCTAGGTTCCTCCTGATTCAGGAACCCGTGTTCTTTCTTCGATATCCAGCCCCTATCTAGAGCTTCCATTGTCATTGTATTGATGGTTCTTCTCAGTCTCTCTGTTGGGTCTCTGTTGATTTTCTGGTAGAATTTGGTATCACTCAAAAGGATCAGGCATGACATTTGGTATGCTGCGGTGTCTTGAATAACAGTGGCCCCACCTTTATCTGCCGGTTTTATACCAATCCCCGGTATTTTTTCAGAACCTGAAGAAAGTCCTGGACCTTTATGGCCCTCGTGGACTGAAACATGACGGCACTGGCATTAGGGTCTTAGGACCATTAATATTCAAAAAGACCCGTTTTTTAGAAATTTTTTAATAACCCGATCTGACCCAAGAATAAAGGGAAACCAGGGGTCAGATTTAGTTTTTTTTATCTTTAAGTCCCCCTTCCTTCATCTATCCAAAGAGCTACCCAACACTGTGGTTGAGCCCACCTCGACTTTTAGGGGTCGGGGTGACCCGATGATGAAGCATGACACCATTAGGGTGTGTGAGGGTAACTAATAAGAACTAGTTTTCTTCCCTTAAAACAACACAGACATGACTAGCATGGCCCTCATTCCCTAAGTGGTTGAGTGCGCAATCCTCACTACTACAGTTGTTTATTTATCCTTATAGCACACACTATCTGACAACTTGTCTTAATAGAGTGTGATTGGAGTATCTTATGTGAAATATATTTCTTAGGGAGGACATACTCCGGTCTTCTTCCTCTCTGAAACCCCCCTGACCACTAGTGAATTTACTAACGGTCTCTTGTGTTAATGGTTTCCTGACAGTGTCAGACAGGGCAAGTTTTTGACTTAGCATTTTGCTGTGGCACATTTTGAACGTTATGGACTGGCCATTGGCTTATGTTTACTTTGATGAAGGATTTCATTTGTTCATTACAAAGCTTTACAGTTTGGATGACATTTGTCTTGTCATTATTTTTCTGACTCTTTGATGTTGTTGTATAGTTAGTGACGTGTAAGTGCAGTTGTGTTTGTTTCATCCTTGATTGCTGATCAAGTTGAAGTGGTTTGTATGATGTGCCCCTGGAATCAGGGCTGGAGTTATACATGACAAGGGTAGATGCTTGATGGACGTCTATGTGTGTTGACATCCAGATGGGGCAGACATTGCATTGGGAGACATGTTATCTGGTAAGTATTTCCTCTTGGTCTGGCCACTCTCAATGTCATTTAGCTTGACCTTCTTCCTATGATGTAGTTTGGGTATGTGTTGGATGTGTTTTAGTAGATATTGTGTATCCACACATTTAGGGTGTCAACTTATCATTCCTTTGTGTAGTTATGCATAGACATGTGTCCATCTTACTGTGCGTACTGTAGAGCTACTTCATCCAGATGTGTTTCCTCAGTCTCAGTCTTGGAATGTGTGCTAAGTAGCCCCGGTGCCTCCGCCCACCTCCTCCATTGGGCCTCCGCTTCTAGGCAGCCTTAATATTTACCACTATAGCCCCTTGCAGCAGCTGCATCTCCTCTACACTCTGCCGGCCCTCTCACTACCAGGTCGTTAGGTAGCAGACCCACCCACGCAGTCTGCCCCGCCTCTCGGGTCTGTTGTCGAATCGAGCAGGGGCCCAACTACATGCCCAGGATCTTCATTAGGGGTCTAGTGTGAGTGCGGCCTACATCGCTTCAAATCCTCGAGTGGGCTGCAAGTCATCGCTGCGGGGAGGAAGGATTGCAGGCAAAGTTCTGGCACTCTTGCCTCATTGCACCTGCTGAGGTGGGGCCGCATTGATCCCCAGCAGCCCCTCCATCTACGGGCCCAGATTCTGGATGCGTGTCGGTGAGTACCCAAGTGCCGCTCCTCACTCTCTCTGTAGGGCCCCTCTCGGCCGTCTTAATGATTCCCACCGCAGCTTCTCATAGTGGCTGCTGTCCCTCTTTAATTCTGGCCTACGTTTGATCAGTGCACGGTGAAGCAAGCTCAGCCATTTTGCTCATCCTCACTCGGTTCCAACTTCCGCTTATCTCGGCTGTGGTTTGATTGTCTTTCCCATGAACCGCCACCGCCTGGTCTCCACGGGCCAGGATGATTATGGATTTTTGGGCTTGGACCGGAGCTCCACTACTCTGCAGCTCTCTTGGTCCATGATCAGGCCACACCCCCAAAGAATGGCCATTTTTAATGCCGCTACCCGGCCGAATATAGACAAGGAGTATAGTTTTTAATAAGCAAGGTTGGCCTTCACCCTCCTAACTAAGGCTTGTTAATGAATATTTTTGGTTTCTTTCAGCTTTGAGGCCAGCCTTATTCCCAGATAAGAGAAGGAGCCCGTCTTTCACTGAATCAAGGATTCTCGTGTCAGATAGGCCATGGAGTCAGGCGTGTTGGACAAGCTGAGAGCTTGCGATTTAGCCAGATTAATATGAAAACCAGAGGCCTTCCCACACAGTCTCACCTCACTCAAAAAGTGTGTCAAAGTTGTTTGTGGGTTACTTAAGACTATAAAAACGTCATCAGCATGCAGTGTGATAACATGTTGCCTCCCTCAAAGAACATTCCAGTTATTACAGGGCTATCACTCACTTGTTGGGCAAACGGCTCTAGGTAGAATGCAAACAACAGGGGTGACAAAGGCCACTTCTGCCATGTTACTTCAACAAAAGGTAGCAAAGGGTCAAAAATACAAACTAAGTTAAATCCCTACATAGCGACTGGACAAGGAAAGGAAAAGAACCACTAGTGTGTGTAGTGCGAGTCACACAGAGGGTCTCCTATCAATTGAGAGAAGATTCCCATCAGTCACCACTCGGATCCGCCCTTCATCATCTGGGATCCTTCACCCTCGAAGATAAATTCTGGGACCCACGGTGGACTGGCAGATGTAGATAGCCTAATCCTACTTATGGTGTCCAATGTGAGGGGAACATTAAATGCATTATGGTGACTGAAAAGCAGTGCTGAACAATAGAAGTGCAAAGTGAAGTGCTAGGAGAAAGAGTGAGAAGAGCTGTAAGCAGTAGCGTTATGGTCCTGAAGAAGCAGCTGGATACCTTGTGGATCTCATTAGTCTGCAGAAACATGTCGACCTCGCTTTTCCAACAGTGGTTATTTGTTTAGACCACTACGCACTCCTTTTTTAGCTTTAGGATTGAAGTGAACCTCAATAAATAATTTTTTCACTTCCTTACCTAATTTTACAGTTCTTCTCACTCAAGGATCCCAGATGATGAAGGGCGGATCCGAGTGGTGACTGATGGGAATCTTCTCTCAATTGATAGAAGACCCTCTGTGTGACTCGCACTACACACACTAGTGGTTCTTTTCCTTTCCTTGTCCAGTCGCTATGTAGGGATTTAACTTAGTTTGTATTTTTGACCCTTTGCTACCTTTTGTTGAAGTAACTGTTCCTAGGGATAGTAGTATTATTGGGTCGTTAAGCCATCCCTCAGACCCTCTTCCTCCTGGTTTAATGAACACTTCTGCCATGTGCCTCTTCATATTGGGAATGGGCTGTACTAGCACCATTAACTCTAACAGATGCCTTGGGGTCATCATAAGTACTTAAAATCAAGGCACGAACCACTCTCCCAGGCCAAAAAGAGCTAGGACTGGTTTAGATAAGGCCTGTGTAAGGAATCAAAAGCTTTTTCAGCATTGATGGAAAAGAGCATAATTTCTCTTCTGGAGCGCAAAACCTTATCAATGAGGTGCAGGATTCTCTTTGTATTGTCAGCACACTCCTGCTATGGGATAAATCCCGCCTGGTCTGGTTCCACTAGACCTAGCATCAAGGGAGCAAGAAGGGCTGCTAGGATGCCTGTGAAAAGCTTAGCGACAACATTTAACAAGGGGATACGGCAGTAGGACCCGCATTAGCGCCTATCCTTTCTGAGCTTAGCAATGACTACTATCAGTGCCTCCGTCATTGAGGGAGGGAATGTGGCGGAGCCAACAATAGAGTATCGACCTTAGTAAGAAGGTGGGCAGGTGAGGCACAACAAACTTAATAGAAAGTCGTCGGGAAACCATCCGGACCAAGAGATGTGAGGGCCTTCTGCTTTGAGATGGCTGCTATTACTTTCTCTATTTTGATTAAGGCATCAAGCTCAGAAGCTTGAGCATTGATCAAGCGAGGTACGCTGGAGGCAGTCAAGTAGTCTGTCGAGTTCTGTTCAGGAAGAGTTTGTGCAGAGTAGAGTTCCCCATTGAACTGAGTGGTCTGAAAGCAGCCTTGGTTCTATCTCAACAGACATGGTCAACATCTGTATATCGCTAGAGCCTAACAAATAGTCCAGGCGGGCATAGGATTTATGTGAGTGAGTGTAGAAAGTTTAGTCCCTCGTCTCATACCGCAAATTGTTTTTATTAATGGCAAGTATCTACACTATGCAAATGCTTTCTGCACTGATTGATGACAAAAAATGTTACCCACCTATGTGAGGCTCCTTCTCTCCTTCCTTACCCTTCCTTTTGGTTATGTTCTTGGTTTTATGTTACCTATAAGATTTTTGATCATTTAGCTAATTGGAATGACAGGGTGGAGTGAAGCCATACGAAATGTATATATGTAACCACTTTGTACTCGCACAATATGTTCGTACTGCATTGCAACCAGGACAAAATGTTACGTACAAAGAATCTTAATTGTGTATGTAACCTGGGATATGATATCTGCGGTTACTGAGTTAGACCTGATGTCAGCTGTGTCGTCATGCCACTGCAATGTTATGTTGAACACAATCTCGTGGACTACCTACTGGTTCTATATGATAATATATGTGTTGGTAACTGTACTATTCAATGTAATTCTTAATAAACAGATCAAACAAAAAAAAATCAGCTATCGGGAAATATCATTGGGCCTTGCAGCTGGTTTATAATAATGACTGGATCTTCTATGACAGGTCGAACCACGCTGTTAGACTTGAGTTAGATCTTCTAGATTCCCATGACTTGCATGCTTTGTTGTACGGCACCCTCCCACCCATCACTAGAACCCCTTTACTATTGCTGAGTAGTACCTTTCAGTTATTATCATTTTATATTTGGCTGCTTTGCGGGCTTCGGGGCTGCTCTGCGTGCAGGTCAATGGAGGAGTGGTTTGCCCACTCCTAAAAGTGCGCAGTGACTGTTTGGTTAGCCCTCTTGGGCCACCTAAACTAGTCATGTGCACTGAGTACAGGGCCACCCCTACAGCCCCTGGCTAAGCGCCATGTCACTGTTCTCAGAACAATCACAACTCTGAAAATGCAGGGTTGAGCTTGGCTTTGGGGAGGGAGACTGGCTACCTGCTTGCTGTTCCTGAAATCGGAAGCAGGAGAGCAGGAGAGCAGAAGCAGCAAAGCAGAATCGGGCAGGGCAGAGTAAGTGATTAAAAAAAAAAAAAATTCTCCCTCCCGCAATCACCACCTCCTGCGTGACCCCACTCCCCCCGCCTACCCCCTTCCCGCGAGTCTTGCTGGCCGCTGCTGAGTTGAGTCTTCAAACATACTGGATGCCCATGGGCCTTTGCGTGCTTTATAAATTACTTTCTATTCTGTAGATGACAGGACAAATCTACCAATCAAAGTCCATTGTGGCACGGAACGCAGCTTCCCCAGGTGATTGCCCTGGAAGGCTTCAGTTTTTTAAACCTCATTGGCATCCCCAGATTAGGGGATGCATGGGAAACAAGCCACATTATAACATTTTAGTAGTTAGCCAGAGAGTTTAGGCTTCATAACAGTCTATTTTGTAAGACTTTGCGGATAAGCCATGCATTGGAAGCATAAAAAGAAAGGATGGGGGTGGTCCTTGAATTCAACCAGCTTGAAATCAAAATAACTACGCAGGGATCTTCAGAGTATATACATCTTTGTGATTTAACCCGCTAGACCCTTTCTAGCAGCTGAGAGAAGAAAGGGAGAGGGGTGTGAGCCAACTTGAGAACAATGAATGGATGGAGGCGAAAATGGTCCCTGTACCTTAACAATCGCCTTGCTTCTTTAGATCATATACTTTTGGTACTTTCACAGAGTGCATTACCACCCAAACTGGCAGTGGCACATGGACAGAATACCCTCCATGTGAAACAACCTTTACTACGCAGTCAAAACACCGCAGTGCCATCACAACGCAGATTTTACATTTCAAGTCGTTACCACGACTTGCACTGGAGGGCGCTCTAGACTAAGGAATAGTGTGATTTACTATTCCAACACCTTCCCTACTGTACGTAGGCTGCAGTTGGAATAGTAAATCATACTATTCCTAAATCCAGCTCCCTGCAGCGCAAGTCGTGGTAACGACTTGCGTTGTAAAAGCTGCGTTGTGATGTACCGCGTTGTGATGCACCGCGTGGTAACGTTATACATCCCCCTCCACAACTGCTCATAATGTGCAGATGTGGCATCTCCCTACATGTTATATGGACTTTCCTGGTGATTTTTGACTACTGGTAGCACATTCTAAGGGAACTAATGGCAGTGGTGGGTCACCGAGTGGAACTAGAACCCAAAGAAATATTCTTGGGTGATGGAAGGCTGGGAGGGCGCGACGAGTTCCAAGATCCAATTGGGAATTGGTTTCCTGGTAGCTAAACATGATACTGTATTATAGTGGGAAAGTAGAAACTCCCCATCACTGGCAGGATGGTGGTAGGGCCTGGACATCTGTGCATCAGCAGAAAAATCAGTTTAGAATTCATGTGGAATGTGCAAAAACAACAGAGAATTTAGGGTCCTTCGCAAAGAGCAATGGGTCTCAATAAGCAAGATTGGGGAGCATGCTCTTAAATAACTGGAACTGTTGGGCCTCAGACTGTGATTCAATCAATCAATCAATCAGAGTACTTGTAAAGCGCGCTACTTACCCGCGAGGGTCTCAAGGCGCTGAGGGGAGGGGGTGCAGCTACTGCTCGAAGAGCCAGGTCTTGAGGAGTCTTCTGAAGGCGAGTAGGTCTTGGATCTACCATAGGTGGGCAGGGAGGGTGTTCCAGATCTTGGCAGCGAGGTAGGAGAAGGTTCTGCTGCCAGAGGTTGTTCGTTGGATGCGGAGGACAGCGGCGAGGGCGAAGCTGGCGGAGCTGAGCTGGCGGGTAGGGGTGTAGAAGCTGAGTCTGCTGTTCAGGTAGGCTGGTCTGGTGTTGTGAAGTGCTTTGTGTGTGTGGGTGAGGAGCTTGAAGGTGATCCTTTTGTCGACGGGGAGCCAGTGTAGGTCTCTCAGGGGGGGGGGGGGTGTGGCTGCGGCGGGGGCGTTGACGATCAGTCGGGCGGAGGCGTTTTGGATGCGTTTTAGTCATCGTAGGTGTTTGGCTGGGATTCCTGCATAGAGTGTGTTGCCGTAGTCCAGTCTGCTGCTGACGAGGGCCTGTATCACCCTTCTTCTTGTTTCAGTCGGGATCCACTTGTAGATCCTGCGGAGCATGCGGAGGGTATTGTAGCAGGAGGAGGAGGCGGTGTTGACCTGTTTAGCCATGGAGAGGGAGGAGTCGAGGATGAATTCTTGGTTGCCTGCACGGTCGGTGGGTGTCGGTGCTGTTCCCAGTGTGGTCGGCCACCAGGAGTCGTCCCAGGCTGAGGAGGTGGGTCCGAGGATGAGTAACTCCGTCTTGTCCGAGTTCAGCTTCAGACGGCTGTTCTTCATCCAGTCGGCGACGACCTTCATTCCCTCGTGGAGGTTGATTTTAGCGGTGTGCGGGTCCTTGGTGAGGATGAGCTGGGTGTCGTCGGCGTAGGAGATGATGTTGAGGTCATGTTGGCGGGCCACTTGTGCGAGGGGGGCCATGTAGACGTTGAACAGCGTTGGCTGAGGGATGAGCCCTGGGGGACGCTGCAGATGATGTTGGTGGCCTCGGATCGGAAGGGCGGGAGGCGGACGCTCTGGGTTCTGCTGGAGAGGAAGGACGTGGTCCAGTCATGGGCCTTCTCTTGCATTCCGGCTTCTAGGAGGCGTGTCTTTCGAGTGCAATGGCAGACCGTGTCGAAGGCGGCTGACAGGTCCAGGAGGATGTGGGCTGATGTTTCTCCATTGTCTAGTTGGCACCTGATGTTGTCTGTGACGGCAATGAGGGCTGTCTCGGTGCTGTGGTTTCGTCTGAACCCGGACTGGGATGGGTCTAAGATGTTGTTGTCTTCCAGGTGGCGGGCCAGTTGCATGTTGACGATTTTCTCGATGACCTTCCCCGGCGAACAGGAGCAGGGAGATGGGCCGGAAGTTCTTGAGGTCCTTGGGGTCCGCCTTGGGCTTCTTGAGGAGGGCGTTGATTTGGGCGTGTTTCCAGCTTTCCGGGAATGTCGCTGTTTCGAAGGAGATGTTGATGACCTTCCGTAGTTGGGGTGCGATGGCAGCGTCTGCTTTGTTGAATACGTGGTGTGGGCACGGGTCTGACGGAGATCCTGAGTGGATGGAGTTCATGACCTTGCATGTCTCGTCGTCATTGACGTTGGACCAGGAGGTCAGGCGGTTGGTGCTGGTGGTGTTCACAGGGGAGGTGGGGTCTGGTGTAGTCGGGGCGGTCATGGTGTTGAAGTTGTCATGGATGTCAGCGATCTTGCGGTGGAAGAAGATGGTTAGTGAGTTGCACAGTTCTTGTGAGGGCGGTATGTCGTTGACATTGGCGCTGGGGTTGGAGAGTTCCTTTACGATGCTGAAGAGCTCTTTGCTGTCGTGTGCGTTGTTATCCAGGTGGTCTTTGAAGGAGGATCTCTTGGCTATTCTGATGAGGTGGTGATGTCTCCGAGTGGCGTCCTTGTGGGCTGCGTGGTTGTCCGGAGTGCGTTCGCGGAGCCATATCTTTTCCAGTTTCCGGCAGGCGCGTTTGGAGGCCTGCAGCTCGTCGGTGAACAGGTGGCTCTCTTGCTGGCGTGGTTGTTGGAGGGTTTCTTGAGTGGGGCGAGGGTGTTGGCGCAGTCGTCGATCCACTGTCTGAGGTTGCGGGCTGCGGCGTCTGGGTTAGTGGGGTCAGTGGGTGGGTTCTGGGCGAGGGTGGTGATCAGCTGGTCTTCGGTGACTTTGCTTCAGCAGCGGCGAGGCAGCTGTTGGGTGCGGTGGTGCGTGGTTGGTTTGTTGAAGGTGAAATGGATGCAGAGGTGGTTGGTCCAGTGGAGTTCGGTGGTGTGGTCGAAGGTGACGTGGGTGCCTGTGGAGAAGATGGGGTCCAGTGTGTGACCAGTGGCGTGGGTGGGTGTGGTGATGAGTTGTCTGAGGCCGAGGTTGGCGAGGTTGTTGATCAGGGTGGCGGAGTTGGCGTTGTTGTTGTTTTCAAGGTGGAAATTTAGGTCCCCGAGGAGGATGTAGTCCGTGGAGGCGAGTGCGTGGGTGCTGGCGAGGTCGGCGATGGAGTCGCTGAATTGAGCTCGGGGTCCGGGTGATTGCAGGGTGGAGGGGAATGAGAGAATAATGGAACCTAGTTTTTGGAATCCTGCATGTAATGTCATATTGATCTCTTCCTGCTTACTGTATATGCGAAACACTGTATTGTTTAAAAAAATTACAAATGAGTTATTAAAAAATTAATTCAACATTTAGACTGATACTGCTTTGAAAATGTATTTATATGTGAATGCTACACATGCAGCCTGAGCTACACTTTTTATCTCCACACCAACCTCCAAGAGGAGTTACTAGGCATTTCATTGAGCTTGCAATGGTGTCTGGGTTCTGCTTTTCCAAGGACATCAGGAACACTTCTTAGGATTGCCCATCTGCCTTTGAGTTCTACAGGTCCCAGAGAACTGGCGTGACAATTACCCAGCTGGCACTAGTAGGCACTGTTAAGAGTCAACACTGCAGTCTGTGTAGGACTTTGACGTTAGTAGGAATTGTTTCAGTAGCTGGAACTGGTGAAGTGTAAATAACTCTCATGTAAAGGGCAGTGTGCAAAGCTGACACTGAGGCCCAGTGTTTGGAGCAGATACTGGTGGGCAGTGGGAGCAGCTGGCACTGACAGTAAGCATGTAAGGCCCACACTAAATTTCAGTATGAACAACTGGCACTGATGAGCAGTGCGAGAAGCGCAGTTCTGGTGTGCAGAATACATAGATGGCAGTGTTTAGGTGATAGGAGCACATTCCGGTCAAAAGTGAGAGGAGCAGGCACCAGTGGTGCAGTGCTAGGGCAGATCATTGTTCACTAGTGGAGGAGCCAGCACTAGTGGGCACAGGTAGGAGATGCTGGTGGGCAGTTTGATGAGCTGGTACTCCTATGCAGTTCTGGGAGCAGATACTGTTGGGTAGTGGGAGTAACAGGCAAAGTTGGGCAGAATAAGGATCACATACCAGTTGGCAGTGTGAAAAACAGATGCCAGTGAGGAGTGTGAGGAGAAACACAGGAGGGCCATATGGTAAAAAGGGGTTTTCAACATAAGAAAGGAGGATCAAAGACCTGCACGTGGATAGCATTAGAGGAACATATTCCTTGCACCATGATGACACACTAATGAAGCTAAATATAAGAAGTGGAGCCTTGGGTAAAGCATAATTAAACTAACTTTACACTCACCAAGGCATTTGAACTATAGGATATGTTGGAGGAGAATGAATGGTATTTGTAGTTGGTTCTTTCCCGGCTGAAAAAATGCGGTAGCAAAGTCTCAATCTTTTTCTGTGCCTTGATTTGCTTGGAACAGATCCCTGCACCTTACTCACGCTGATGTACACTGCAGCATCTGTGCAAACCAATGATGGATGTCTTCTCTGGAGCACAAATAATCAGTACAGTTTGTCATCTGCCTACCTGGGCCCACACTCTTATATGATCAATGCAATAGTTTCCACCAAGTGCCCCTCAAGTATTCCTACCCCAAATGTACTGCATCATGGACTCTAATTGCCTAGTTTGTGTTTACACTCTTTACTGCTTACACTAAACACCCTGGTGCTTGAAAGAAACATTCTCTCCTTGTCTTCCCTCCATACCCACGGCGTTGTTGTGTTGTACTTACGAGCATTCGCCGGTACATCACGTGTTTCCTGGGTAGCAGATTTGGACATGGCAGGATGTCTGTAGTGAGAAAGCAGAAGGACAGACTCAACCACTGATGTATAAAGCATCTGATTATGTTTAAAATACAAATATGGTCAATTACAGCTTCTTTCACCAGCTGTTCTCTATAATTAATGACACCCAAGTAACATTTTCTAGTTATTTTATGGATAAGAAATAGGTTTGTTTATCCCAGCATATATAAATTGCAACAATTACAAGAATGCAGATCTGCAACATAAGACCAAGGAGGAGTAGAGCACTGTGGAAAAACAATATAGGACCCACAACTCTACACTAGGCGGACCAGCCATGTGAAGCAGCCAACATGGCCAACCAGCCCCAAACAGGATCCCAGATCTGACCCAGCCATTTCCTTAGATAGTCATTCTCAATTAGCACCATCTCCAGCCTGCTCGTATGTAAGAACTCATGCCACCTGATCCACGGATCGGGTGGCTCACTGGCAAGCCAGAATCGTGCTAAAACCAGCCTCGCTAATGTAATAGATAAGAAGTATACACTCACTAGATAGGGGGTAATAGCCAGAGAATGCCACAGCATAAGCTTTGGATCTATAGAGACCATCATATTGGATATACCAACTAATTTACCAAAATGCCAACACAGGCGTTGAGAAGAACAAGATGCAAAAACATGAACCGCATTAGCTCCCGCCATTTCCCAACAGAAGTACTGGTCATCAGGCTGTAGCTTCACGATAAAAAGATAATAGGATGTATAATATCAATTATTAATACATTTAAGGTGATGTACCGTGATGCGAGATACGTTCAGAACTGAATAAGACTTTGCACTGCTACGCCGGAGATTGGCCTCAGTAACTTCCGTGCTAAGCCAGGAACTCCACTTAGTAGCCTTCTACTGGAACAAGTCATCGACTTGATTATGTAAAGCCATATACATCGAATTGCAAATCAACCCACTATTTCTCTTAAATTTTGTTTTTCTAATAAAATCCAAGCATGAATTATTGGTACACTTCAAATCCTCTTCCTTAAGGCTGAAGATAAAATGCTGCAACTGTAAATATCTGACCAGGAAACAGATGGAAGGGAAGCCTGCTGCTGTAGGCTACCAAATGCGGAAAAGACATAACTATCAAAAAAACTGTCCTACAGTCAGGAGATTGACCCCTTCCCTTATCTTCCTGGTACCATTATGGACACCATTAGCGAAGTTAAGATTATAACCCAAGTAAGTGAGCAGATTAATCGGAGTGATACCCGGAAATAATCTCTTAAAAGAACATTGTAAGAAGTCGGCTCTGTAAATACTATACAAAAGTAAGGTATAGTGTGCACAGAGTCTAGTGGATCCTCAAAGACTTACAGAGGTTAAAGTAGATAACACCTACTCTCTATTTAGCGCGGAGACGCACTGTCCTAGTGTATTCAGGCGCTTAATAAATGTTTTTAATATTATTATTATTTGTGGTAGTGTGGGCCAGCAGTAAGGCTTTTTCAGAGGGTAGTGTTAAGCATTTATTGTACACACTCAGGCAAGAAATGATTTCACACACTCAAAAACTGAACTCTGACCACTTGTTTTGGATAAAAATATTTCTGAATGCAGCTGAATGTAGATACATGTAGCTCAAACGTTCAGAAACAGTTGAAATTCCTTTTCAGTTACTTTGCAATTGCGTTGTAATTACTTTTTCTACTCAGTGTGATATGCCTAGATATCACACTGGGACATTTCCTAAATTAAAGGTGAGTAAGTATATTTTTGTAAACACAGTTTCTCAAGTTCCCATACAATTTCCAACTCCATACAGACCTTTTTTCACAGAAAAGCAGCCAATGCAATCATATGGGAGGAAATGAAGTTATCAGTTTAAAGGTAAGTACTTGATTGTGGGAGTTGGGTTTCTGGGGTTAGAACCAGGGTTCCCCCAGGGTTAAGGATGTACTCAAAGAACACTCTCAGTGGCACTAAGGAGGCCGGCTGCAGAGTGCTGAGTCCCAATGTTATCCAATTGGGGAACATGGCCTCCTGGTTGGTGGCTGCTCCTGTGCACGCCACCTGGATGTGGGAGAAAAGCTCCTAGGCTTTAGCTCAGGGCACAGAAGGGTTCCAAGATAGCACACAAAAGGCACCCACTGCGGCCCGGGTGCAGGGTGCTGGATCGACGTTGGGAGCCCTGTTGATTTCAATAGGTAGCTCTGGTCATAACAAACACTGCAGGCTCGGGCATGAAGATCTTCTAGAGGTGACCACCAGTTGGAGAAGTAAGTTGGGATCTCGTGGGATGCTGGGACGTCCTTGGTAGGGCCCCCAAGGTTTGGGGCGTCAGGTGCAGGGGTGTCTTTTGGCATCTGGTTTTCCTTACTGGCCCGGTCGCGGTCGCGGGTATCCTCCTGAAAGGGGCTGCAGATGTCGTTGGGAGACTTGAGGTAGGTCAAGGATCACCAGATCCTAGGTTATGATCGCAAGGGACACCTCTTGGTTGTGTTGGGCCACTCGAACTTAGGCAGTGGGCATCAGGTGCAGAGTGGTGCAGACTCACAGATTTGGCCGGAGCCAGAAACTGTTGTTGAACCAACCCGGTGCTCACACGAGACAAAATCTTGTTAGGGAAGGAAAGGCAGATCCTCTGTGTTCTGGGGGGCTGCTGGCTGCAGGACACACTGGGATACCGCTGGAGCAGGTCGCCGTTGTGACAGGCTGGTAGGGCTAGGCCAAGTAGGTTGGTGTTCTCTGCTTCTTCCTTCAGCATGGCTCTACGGTTCTTCTTCTTCTTTCTTCTCATCTGAGGAGTCAAGGTTTGAAGTTGCCCCTTATAACTAAATTTAGGGGCGTTTCCGGTAGGTAGAGTTTGGGACCAATGGGTCTCTTCCTTGGGGTGGATACACCCCATATTATGGCACCCTCCAGTGGGAGGGGGGCATAAGCCTCACTCTGGTTGGCTTGGTCCCCCATCTTCAAGATGGCAGGGACTGAGAGTTGTGCTTCGCCTCGCCTCCCCACCCGAGGGGTAGGGTTGGCAAAGGTGGCCACACCTCTCCTCCTATCTTGGTTTTTCTGCCTATTCTCCCACCCAAAGTGGGGGTTAGAACTGGTGGGGGCCAGTTGCTGGGAGCAGCAAATGGCTGGGAGCTTTGGAGCGTCCCTTTCATGGACCCTACCCATCCTGGGGACGAGGATTGGCACCTCTGTCCAGGATGTTCTTTATTTCAGGACCTTGAGAGTGGCAGGCTCTCGACCCAGGGGTCCAGACACTTGTCTAGGGGTGAACAAAGAAAAACCAAAGGTGGTGATGGACGGAGCGTTGACAATACAAACACTCACCCCCAGTCAACTGATCTGGGTTTAATCCATCACCGTTCTTTAGCTCACTCCGCAACCCCAGTTCAGACATGGCCATATGCAAATCAGTCTGACCCTGTGCCTCATGGGAACAGTCCAGCCCGAATTGCCAAGCCATGTCTTCCCTGGACCGGAATCAAGCTTCCCAGGACCGGTTTCTGGCATTACAGCCGTCTTCAGCCGGGCTTGCTTGACTCCAGTGGCAAAGTGAGCAAGGGACGAGTCGGTGATGGATTAAAGAACGGTGATGGATTAAACCCAGATCAGTTGACTGGGGGTGAGTGTTTGTATGGTCAACGCTTCGTCCATCAGACGTGAGTCCCTTGCTCACTTTGCCACTGGAGTCAAGCAAGCCCGGCTGAAGACGGCTGTAATGCCAGAAACCGGTCCTGGGAAGCTTGATTCCGGTCCAGGGAAGACATAGCTTGGCAGTTCGGGCTGGACTGTTCCCATGAGGCACAGGGTCAGACTGATTTGCATCTGGCCATGTCTGAACTGGGGTGGCGGAGTGAGCTAAAGAACGGTGATGGATTAAACCCAGATCAGTTCACTGGGGGTGAGTGTTTGTATTGTCAACGCTCCGTCCATCATCACCTTTGGTTTTACTTGTCTAGGGGTGGCAACTGGCGAACAGCCAGTCAGCCAGGACACTAGATTCAGGTATTTTTTCAGGGGGCATCTCTAAAATACCCTCTGAGTGCATTTTGAATTAAATTCCACACTTGCATCAGTGTGGGTTTAATGTGCTGAGTAGTTTGATATCAAACTTCCCTGTTTTCAGTAAAGCCATTATAGTGCTGTGGAGTTCGTAATGACAAACTTCCAGACCATATACTTTTTATGGCTTTACTACACTTACACAATGTCTAAGAATGGACTTAGACAATGTAGGGGTACAGGGCGCATGTACCTGTACCCTCACCATGTCCTGTCATGTCATGTCAAAGGTTCTTATATAGCGCCTTATCACCGCAAGGTCTCAAGGCGCTTGCTTTGGGAACCCGTCCTGGCTTTTCCCTGTGAGATAACCCGTACTGGGCATCCCCAAGGTGAAAGCCAGGCATCCCGCCACGGGGGGGCTGTAGTGGAGATTAAGCAAGCTATTGCCCAGAGTTGCAGAGTGTGAACCCGTGATTCTAGTAGGCACCGAAGCGAGAATTATCGAGTCCGTGGACATTTGGGCTCAAGCCCCTGCCACGTCGGGAATTGAACCCTGGTCCCGGGTCTGACCTCTGCTTCACGGTCTGCCTCCTCTAACCAGTGAGCCACACTTCTCCTAGTGGCATGGTGCACCCAGCTAGCGGGGTGGCTGACCTATGCCCCAAGCAGTTAGTTGTAGGCATGGTACTCAGGGATGTGTGCCATGTCGACTATTCACTTTGTTCTGTACCAAAACACGCAGCCTGCAATGGCAGTGTGTGTGTGCGTGTGTGTGCCAGGGTACAGGGCCTCTAAGCGTAGCACATTATGTGCTGCAGGCCTTAGAGGCCTTCCCTGGTCACAGGACCCTTAGTACCCATTGTACCTTTTACTAGGGACTTACATGTGGCCAGAGAGTTGCCAATTGGGTGTGTGACAGTTGCATTGAAACCCTGAGCTGAGAGCTAATACTATAAATTCTACAAAGAGCTGAACTGCAGCTTCATGAAAGGGTTTAAATGCTTTTGTATTTGACTTGTGAGGGACATCTAGTAACGACTAGTGGAACTGCAGCTTGATTCAATGCTATTGCATTTGACTCGTGAGGGAGACCTAGTAACGACGAGTTGAACTGCAGCTCTTTGTAGAATTATTTTGATGTAGGATACTATAATATTCACTGCCCACTGCTAATCTAATCCCATAATGCTTTGCGGAGCCTTTTGTTAGGATTGTATTTTTGCCCATAATAACTGTGCTTCGGGTGATCCTAAGAGGATGGGACCACCACTGAATCATTCAGCATGATATGCTCTTTGTGTTCAAGGCATCTGCTTGGTCTTCCCCTTAGGTTAGGAGAGACCCCAAAATCATCACCTCTCTCATTGCCTAATAATTTTCAAATTCAAAGTTCACTTTTGTGACTTGGTTATATGCTTTTTAACATGTAAAGTTGCTTCATCAATGCATTTGTGGGTGCAGTTTAGAAGCTGACTCTGCTACGTGATTGAGCACATTTTTTTTCTCTGACCACGTGTTTCTCATGGAATGCGTAAGAATGCATAGTTAACAAATCTCCGCAAACTCGTTCATTGCCCAGGTTTACTGAGGATCTGATCAAGTTGCTCCAAAAGGCAAAAGTCAAAAAGATTTTACTTGCACATCCCTTTAGACTGTTCCCCAAGCAGACTCCTGAGGCGTGAGCCGGGAGCTTACTTAGTGATTTATTCATATAATTTGTGTATTGTTGCCATTGTTTTTACCGCATTGTTGATGCCAGAATTTTTACATGCACTTACCAATCGTGCCGCTTTTTAAATTCTTTTGTTGCTGCTTTCAGGGGGAAAATACTTTGGAGGAAAGTATGGGAAGGGTCTGCTGAATCGGGCGGGGGCTTGGACAGCTGGTTGGGGTTCCCCGGGGTGGCTGGAGTGTTTCTGCCATCTTGGGAGGAATCGTAGGGTTAGCGGGCCAGTTGTTGCAGCCTCGCTTGCCTGATTACTATAAATGTGGACACAGGCGCGCCTAAGGCAAGCCCGTCTGCGCCCGTCCCCGCCCAGCCGTCGCTTGTCGCCAGGACCCCTGCATCTTTTTCTAGAGACTTGCTCAAATATTTACGAGAGGAGCTTCTGGGTATGGCTTCTAAGTGCCTTTCTCCACCCTGGGCCTTTCAGGAGACTATTTTCCAGTGCGAACTTTGTGCTTTTAAGCTGGATTCAGTGGATTCAGTGGAGCAGTCTTCTTGTCTACCTAACTCCACGGAATACAGGTTCCTCAGCTTGAACTGCCGTTCTTTGGCGAAACACCATGCCAAGGTGTTTGATCTTTTAACGGATGAGTCCCCTGATGCTCTTTTCCGTACAGAAACATGGCTTACCCAGGACTCAGTGGCGGAGCTGTGGCTAGCCCTCCCACAAGGTTATGTGTTAAAAAGTATTAATAGAGAGGGGGGGGCGGTATCGCAGTGGTGGCCAAGGAAGCCTATACTGTTAGCCTGGGCTAGGAGAAGATAGCGGGCTGTGAAAGTGCTTTGTTTAAAATTAGTCTCAGTTGTAATTTTACAATGTCTGGTCTTTTAATTTGTAGACCCCCGGGCCCTCAGGTCTGTTTAGAGAAGATCTATTGAGTAAAATTGGACAATTGGCCAGTAAGGCGGCAAACTTTACCATGTTAGGGGATCTCAACCTTCACCTTAAGAATGGGGGGAAGGTAGAGATCGCCAGTTTTTTGGCGGACTTAGAAGCCTTCCAGTTGTCGCAACATGTTCTTGAGGGTACACATGTGGCTGGCCACTTGTTAGACCCCATTTTTTCAAACATCTGTTTTTTAAAAACATTCCCCCCGGTTCCTCAGGCTTGGACAGATCATTCATTGTCTACATTCTCTCTGCAGTTGCAGGGTAGAGTGGATGTGTTCCGCCCAGCCATAGTGAATAAACGGCCTTGGCATAAGTTGGACTGTGATGTGTTAGCTACCTGGCTAGCGGAGCATAGACCTCAATTTCTGGCAGATATTAAGGGGGTGAATTTGTGTTTCCAAGAATGGTTGATGGCCTGGTTGGATAGTTGTATTCCGGCCAAATGGGGTGGAAAAGGACGCGGGCCGTCTAACCCATGGTTCAATGACTCGCTAACTCGGGCAAAGAAGGGTTGCAAGCAGCTGGAGCGTGCTTGGCGCCGTTCTTATGATGCCTCTGCAAAATTAGAATATCGAGAGGCAGTTAAGGAACATCACAAGCTCATTCGGAGAGCTCGGGCGGAGTTTGTAGCCAATAAGATTTTGGCCAGTTTTAACCCCGCAAAGACCATTTTCTCCCTGCTCAAAAATATGAAGAGTGCGGGCACTTCTAGTGCCTGTCCTATAGCCTCCAACCGCCAGTGTGAGGTATTAGCGTAGCACTTTGTGAATAAAGTTGAGCAGATTTATAGTGGCCTCTCTAAGGCGGCAATTCCTATTGAGAAAGTGGTGCCTGGAGGGGTAGACATTATGGAGGGCAATTGTTTATCATCTTTTTCTTTGCCGACGCCCCTGGAATTTGAGGTCCTGTGCCATAAAATCAAGTCAGTCTCCCCAGCTGACCCCATGTCATTTGCCCACTTTCGCCAGTTCCATTCATCGATCACTCCTGTGGGCCTAGAATTGGCCAATTTGTCTTTGAGGTTAGCCTCTGTTCCCAGGGTGTGGAAGCATGCTAAAGTCATTCCTTTGATAAAAAACCCTTCTCTTGATCTGGAAGATCCTGGCAATTATCGCCCTATTTCCCAGCTGCCTTTTTTGGCTAAGCTGGTGGAAGCGCATGTGAACTCCATTCTAATTTATTGAAAAGCATAACATCTTTGATTCATTTCAGCATGGTTTTCGTCCACGCCATAGCACCGAATCAGCGCTATTGGCAGTAACGGAATCCATCCCGAGTAGGCTGGATGTAGGAGATTCTGCGGCCTTGGTCCTGTTGGACCTAAGCGCCGCGTTTGATACGGTGTCTAATGCGATTCTTCTCGAACGCCTCCGGGAAGTTGGGATTAGGGGTGGGGCCTTGGATTTGATTCGGTCCTTTTTAGAGGAGTGGTCCTTCCAGGTCTTAGTACCACCTTTCCATTCCCAGGAATATGCCCTGTGCAAGGGAGTACCACAGGGTTCTATCTTAGGCCCGCTTTTGTTCAACCTTTATGTGAGACCCTTGGCGGAAGTGGCAAAAGGTAGAGGGCTGTCCTTGGTGTTGTATGCAGACTGTTGTGTCAACTTGAAGAAGTTCAAGGAGGATTTGTTGGCCATCTCAGATTGGATGATGGCAAACTGTTTACAGTTAAATGCCAGTAAATCTGAGATTTTACTGTTTGGTAAGGACGGGAGCTATGATCTGAGCAGTGGTGGCCAGACCACCTCAAACCCGCCCCGCCACCCAAGGAGGATGTGAAGAACCTGGGATTGTGGTTCGACAACGGATTAATATTTGAGAAGCAGACAAAAGCTGTTGCCGCTGTCTGTTTCGGGCTCTTGCGAGGGTTGAGACCCCTGCTTCTTTTTTTCTCTCTAGTGCGTCAGACTATTGTGCAGGCGTCCATTCTCTCCAGGCTTGATTATGGTAACTCTCTATACCTAGGCGCTAACAATGCCAGCATTAAGCTCCTACAGAGGGTACAGAATGCGGCAGCGTGTCTTCTGGTGGCCTTACCTAGATCTTGCTCGGGGGCGCATGTGCTCCCCAAGCTTCATTGGCTGCCTGTTGATGCCCTATGTGCCTGGTCGTGCATTGAGATCTGCCGACCTTGCTCTTGTTTGTGTTCCTCGAGTTCGGAGAGCGAGGGCAGGGGGCCACTCTTTTCACCTTTTAGCGGCTAAACTCTGGAACTCTCTCCCAGCTCACATTAGAGGTATTCCTAATCTCTTGGTGTTCTGTAAGACCATAAAAACCTGGTTGTTCCCATTGTCTGATGTTTAATCACTAGGTTGGTCTCTCTTGCTTCTGTTTTTGGTTTCTGGTTGTGCTGGGACGCCTCGTTGCTGAGGCAGCCATGCGCATTACAAGTCTTAAATAAATAAATAAATCTGTCTTCCCTTGTTGTGCGTTTGGCGTTCTGGGTCTTGGCCTAGGAGCAACAGCTCATGTCACTGGATCTATGGGTCGTTCTTTTACTCTGCTGTGATGCCCCTCCCACCCCAGAGAATCGCACTGCCACAGGACACTTTACTCCTAGGAGAGTGGTCTGTGTCAGCATGGTCATGTTACTCAAGAAGGAAAACTCTGCCATAGCTGCCAAGGTTTCAGATTGCTATACGTGATATTTTCAGAATTTCAGTGTTACTGAGTGACATTTAAGGACTATGATTGACGCTTTCTCAGGAGCAATGAAGACGAGGGAAACACATAAATATCCGAAATTACAATCATTTGAGCAATGAAAAACGCTAAGCCGCATGAAAACAAGCCATCCACCCACAGTAGTGTAGTTCCTATATTCCCAATAGGCTCAGCGCATTGGAATAATATATCCTATAGATTAGACGTAGGACTGAGGTCGACTAGGTCTCTATCGATTATATTAAACTTAATTGTGAGTGCCAGCTAGCTCAGAGGTCACTAGAAACTTTCTCGAATTCACAAGAAGGGATTCGTTTCTGACAAACCCATAAACACGACGACTTTGTTTCCCCAAGAATAAAACGTATCTTCAGAGTCGTGGAAACAATAGATAGATATTTTACTTAGTCAATCGTGCATACTTCGTTTCATCAGAGGTGCAGAGAAAATAGAGAGACGGGCATTTCTCAATAAAAAATAATTTATTGAAAAGTCTTTTTTCTCATGCAAAATAAATGAACTGCTACAATCGTAATGCAGGCTAAAAATTATAATGCGTACAGCAAGAACAATATTATAAAATAATACTGTAAGAGCATTGTATGGTTTCTAAACCATAGATAACATAAATACACAAGATACATAAATAACAATGGCTAAAAGTACTCAACTGGTGTTTCTAAAATACGCCTACCCCAATGTACCTAACCTAAGTCTAATATGAGGGAAGAAGTAAGTGTGGTATAGAATAGGTTTAGTTTCTTTGCCAAGAATCTTATCCAAGATTTCTCTTAGGGTCTAATCAGCTCCATACCTTAGTTTAGAATGAAGGAGGTCTGGTATCTCTGTCTTGGACTCGATTTCCCAACACCCTGCAAGGGAGCTTGGAAATACTGGAGCTGGATTCTCAGCGAGAGAAAGGACAGCTTCTCGATCAGTGCATCAGCTGGAGGGTCGGCTTCCTTCGGCACTTGCTGTAGCGAGCTGGGTCAGGCAAGTAGATAGTCGAACTGCTCCGAACCACCGTGTCTTGCTAGAGCAAGTGAAGGCATATTTATACCTTGAAGGTGCACAGTTTGACGTAAAGTCGGGCATAATAACGTCAGTAAAGAACCACAAGGGAATTGTAGTTCTTTGTAAACTCCATGAGTTCTTGGACAAATCAATATTCAAGCAAGGGGATGTCCCTGACTGCTTAAGCCGATTTCCCAAGAAATCGTTGTGACTTTTTGGTACGGGTGGAAGTAGCCATGCCTGTATTTGGACTGCATGGGCTATGTCTAAATATGGGTATGATTTCTATGCCTTTATTAGGGCAATGTGAATTGTACCTATATAAGGTCATGAATCGGGAAATTTCACTCGGAGCCTAAAACACCATACAACACCACAATGCAGTTTTCGTACTGCGTTCCCAGCACAATACCTTTTATTTGTGCAGGATCATTGTCAGCCAGAGTCGTCTCTCCACCATGTCCCTTAGCTGATTGGGCCCTTACCAGTGTTTAATTTGAGCTGCTGCTTTCCGGTGCTAAGCACCAGCACTTATTTAACAGGGCTGGGGCTATTGAATATATATCCCCGTGATGGGCCAAGTAATTATTAAAAACAAATATACCTACCTGTCCTCTCCTCCTCCTTCTGCTCAGATGAATGTCTGCCTCGAATCTCTTCAGAGGAAGGCCCACCCAGCTCCAGGCATGATGACTGCATCACGTTACTGATGTCAGTAGTTCACGCCTGCCATTCATATAGCACGTCGTTGGAATCGGTTACTTATTACAGAGGAGGGAGGGCTGATGGGTGAGCTGGGGTGAGGCACTCAGGCAGGCTGGGTGACACGACCTGGAAATATCATGTCTCAGTGAGACAACAAACTTAACATGACATCCAAGGAGGAATTAAGGAGCGTGTAGCCGCTATTTTAACAGCTCGCACGATGCACGCTCCGAACTGAATATAGCCGAAGTAGAAGCAGGCCAGAAATGATTAATTTTGACTTGTCTTTTGCATCCTTGTTCTCGCGGCCTGGGCCCACTGTGAGAGCCCGATGTGCAACGGTTGGGTCGTGATCTTGTTTGAATGTGGCGAATGATAGCATCAAAAATACACATAACTCCTTCTTAGGAGTTGTTATATCCTGGCTTTAATGTTATTCATGCAATCTCTTGCTCTGCCAGTGGAATGTTCATCCAATGACGTGTTTCAGAATGTAGGGAGCAAGAGATGTGAGTTGAGAAGGGCTGAGCAGCATGCTGACTGCTCCTGGTGGGGTCTTGTATTGGATTTAACCTGATGACCTGTAACTAACTACAAATAAACATCTAAAGATCCTCTACACGTCCGGACCCAGTTACTAAAATTTTTGGCGACGATCTTCAACAGAACCTACATCTTTCACCTCTTCAAACTTCAATCAAAATCAACTACAGACTTAACAGTAACTTAAGCTAAGTTTCTACCTTCAACTGGCATCCTTGACCCCACGAGTGACCTCCCACCGTTCGCCCTCAACGCAAAGTGCCAGTTCCAGTCTACGCAGCACAGTCTGTTCAACTTAAAAAGTTGTTCATCTTCTAAAGGCTGTCTACTCTCCTGAGTGCATCTCTAAGTTTCAGACTAAGCCTACTTCTAGTGGTGCTGAGCCTTCTGTGAGGGAAAGCTTATGTCTACACACTGTCTGGTGAAGAAGTGTGTGTGCTCAGCTATGTGCCAGTTTCTACTGCTCTGCCATGAGAGTGTAGAAGATTTGTACCATTGTACCTGTGCACCAGCCATTGATCTGAATGACTGCTTCACTGCACCCTCATTTGGATGCCTGCACACCGTCCTGTGTTTCTGTCGAATTTCACCTGGAGAGTTCCACCACTTATTATACTGCCAAAGACTTTACTTGCCAAAGACTTTACTTGCTTCCTGCCTTTGGTCTTGATCTGCCTGCCGCTGTCAAGTACCCAGTAACGACTGTACTGCTACATTTAGGAGAGTGTTTTCCTGTCTTGCTGCCTGCCTATTTTGGAAGAATTCTGCCTCTCCTGCTATTTTTTTGGGCTTTTCCCTTCCAACATACAGTTCCCAAGAAGTGTGAACCGTCCTGCTTGCTTGGTCTCTACTTGTTTAGTGCCTTTTTGTTCCTGTTGTCCAGTCGCCTTCCTGCTGCCAAGCATCCAGAGCCTGCCGTCCTGCTTGCTATCTGCTCCCTGTGAAGAGGCGTTCTTGATCTCCTATATTGAGTGACTATTGGGACTATTTCCTTTTCTCTAGTGTGTTTGGAGCCTTGTTTTTGGGCAATTTTGTGACCACGTTGTAACTGCACCATAAGGGAAAAAACGTAATTTTTTGCACTCTGCGTTCACTTAAGTGCAAGCCTTACCTTTTGAAAGTGGGCTCACGCGCTGTTTCTCCTCCTATCTGTTGAGACTCTGTGACGCTTCCTTCGCGCCAACACTGCTGCCTGTACAGTGATGCCGGCACGGCGTTACTGTACGTGCCGCCATCTTTTGTTTGGCAGTAGCCACGTTTTTCACAATCTACTGTGCGATTGAAGTGCAAGTGCGCGCAGGCACCACCGGAGTTTTCTTTTCTTGCCAACCACGCGTGAAGTTGAAAAAGCTTCCCTCACGGTTCTTTCCTCTGTGATCTTGGTGCTGATGGAGTCTCTCCTGCTTATCTTTGTGTTTTTGGACAATCGTACTACAGATTCTTTTATTGTTCTGCAGGTTCTGTTTCTTTTTAGTGATCCTTTTAAAATTTCATGGATCCTATTTTGAGACATTTGACTTTGCTATGAGAGCGACTACTTTCTCATCCTGGTGACATTATTTCTGATCAATTCGATTACAGTACGATTTTCACCTGCATTTCATTTGTATCTGGGTTGGTTTACCTAATGTATTAGTACTGTATTACTTTTTGATACATGCATAGTTACATGACCGGTTAGGCTATTTTATGTTAAATTGTGCAGAGTCGTTAGAGCATAATTAACCTTCACAACACATTTTATAATGTTGCCACACATTATAATTTCTTTCTCAAAGAACGTTCTTGTTTATTTTGGTAGCATTCACGTACATAGTTGTTATCTTTTACATGCACTGTGCATTATTTGACCTTTGGTGTGCCTGTCCAAAGGGTATGTTTTACCCTATATAGGGTGTCTATGGGGGTTTCTCCCATTTTGTGCACAACTCCAGTCTGCTTTCCTTCGGGGAACTATGCAAGGGTGTTAGTCCCTTTTGCATTTATAAGTGGGTCTTTGGGTTTCAGTCCCACCTTTATGATGCACTATATTTTGCTTCCATACAAGGTGTGTCATGGGTTACAGTCCCACCTCTACGGTGCACAATTTTACCTCCACACGGTGCGTCACATGGGACACAGTCCCATCCTCTACTGTGCACAACATTTTTCCCTCTACATGAGGTGTCTCACATGGGTTACATTCCCATCTCTATGGTGCACAACATGTTTGCCTCCTCTTGAGGTGTCCCAAATGGGTTACGTTACCATTTAGTGCACAACTGTTTTAGTTTTACCCTACTTAGGGTGTTTCGTTTAACAGTGCACAATATTTTAACGTGGTGTGTTTAATGGGTGTGGTCTCATCAGTTTAGTTCACAGTGTGCACCCGTTCACCTGTTTATTACAATATTATCTTCACTGGGTATTTGGTCTGAATACCAATTGGTTATTTTCTCAAATTTTAATGTGTTTTGTTTACAGCTTTCAATTGGTATTCAACGTCATCATTTGTTCTATTGAGATTTTAATTTATGGGAAGTATAAGTGATTTATTTTAGTTGTCTCACTATTTCCAGTTTCAGCCCAGTTTTACTTTTGATATTTCTTATTGGTGTCATCTGTGAATTCTGGATTCTATTCTTCTTTGTTCTTCTCTGTTTTTCTCTTACAGTGGTGTTATTTTGTTCATTGGAGGTTTTCTTCTCCTACTATTTGTTAGTGTCTGGTATGACTGGTCTCTTTTTATACATGCCTGGCCAGCAAGTATATCTTGAGGTAGTTGTTGGTGTTTTCTCTTTTCGTTTCTTTTGTTGTGGTAGAAGGGAGGATGGTTTTCTCACCTTTTGTATTTCTTCTCTGATGTCTTCACTTTTATTTTCGCATCTTCTTTTGGTTGCTCTTTTCTCTCATGGTTTGCGATGTTTCTGATCTACTCTTTGTCTTTCCTCTATCTTGGTTTTCTCTCTCTTCTCTCTATTGTTTTTATATGGAAGGAAATGGGATATGTTATATCCTGGCTTTGATGTTATTCATGCAATCTATTGCTCTGCCAGTGGAATGTTCATCCAATGATGTGTTTCAGAATGTTGGGAACCAGAGATGTCAGTTGAGAAGAGCTGAGCAGCATGCTGACTGCTCCTGGTGTGGTCTTGTATTGGATTTAACCTGATGACCTGTAACTAACTACAAATAAACATCTAAAAATCCTCTACATGTCAGGACCCAGTTACTACAATTTTTGGCGACGATCTTCAAAAGAACCTACATCTTTTACTGTGTACAGATACTGGATGCATGTGGTTCGTGTGAAAGTGTATGAATTAGAGTGATTGTAGTGTGATAGTATTTATTGTATTCTAAAACCAGGGGTTTATGTGTTTCTCTTTGAAAATAATGCTGTTTTGCTATGTATCTTTTTGTATTACAAAAGTAGTAATGAAATATTGAAAAGTTTATTTATCATGTGGAACTGAGACTAAACCATGTACTAAATATCTATATAAAGAATATGTTATATTTATAAAAAATGAAAAAAAGAATATAATACGTTTAAAGAAAGAGATAAAAAGTGATGTTATGTGATGTTAAAATGAATAAAAAAAGAACAATCAGGAAATCATATGTGTCACTGTTGTGTTTTGAAGGTTTATGAAAAGGATATGAACAATGTTCAAATGTATAAAATGTATAGGCTATGAGGGAACTATTTAGTGCTGTGTAGATTCTTTTCCCCTCTCTTCCAAGGCATTAAGTATCTCTAGAATGGTCCCCTTTTTCATGTTTTCCCAGTTACTACAGGAGTCTTAGGGAATTTAATGCTCTTTTCTTTCATCTCCATAGATTATGATGTGCTGTGTTGCACCATCGTTGTTTGAAAGCATGCAATGGCAAAGTCTACTTATGCAGATGTCTGCAGTTCTTTGTGTTTGATTCCGTGTGGGGTACATTGTGTGTCGATGCCTATGGTTGGTTATGTGTTTGTTTTCGTCTTACGTTTTGACTTGAGTTTGCTTTTTGACTGGGAGATTGTGTGCATTTTGTTTGTGACTTCCTGTGTCACACTTGTTTGTGTGTTATTTATGGTGCATGCACTGATATGAAAGTTCTTAGTTGTGTAGGTTTCTGTGGTTTTCGTAGGCGCATGCCTTTGTGGGGGTGTTTGTGATTGCATGTATTTGTGTTTATATGTGCTCGTGCTTCCAGCCATCACTCTTATGAAACCTCTGGGATATGTTTACCGTTTTCCCTCTGTGTATGTGAAAGAGAAACAGGTATTTTTTTCTATTGAAGAATGATTTATTCCATTTACATTCCATGCATGGTGTGTACGAATTTTCGCAATTGTATGTGTGTGTCTGTCCTCCTGTGTGAGTCAGGTCACAGCTGTAAGAATCAGCATTTGTGTGTGTTGGGTTAGAGACAAAGCCTACACATTTATTTGGAGTGTTTCAAGGTCGAACTGGTTAGTGATTCATATTACGGAGAAAAAAAAACAACTAGCTGGTGGTTACAAAAAAACACTCCTGTCACTTCCTGTTTACTGCTGAAACAGGGTGCTTAAGTCATAATAGGATGAGTGAAATATGCCTCTACTGAAACGAATGAATAGCAACAGTAAAGTACCTAAGTACTATGGTAAGAAGAGCGCTGAAGCCCACTCCCTGCACCCAGGCCCTTCAGGGCGGTGTCAGGAGAGAACTGTAAAAGTGACAAGTTTGGGAGAGATGTGGCCATGCTTTCTCTTACAAGTGCCCAGAATGTTAGATGCATACACTCTGCATAGAAGCAGTTGTTTGGTTTAGCGCTGCGAGGCATGGTTATAGGCTTGCTGCAAGAAATGTTTGTTTTAATATCAGGGAAATCAACAGTAAAAACCAGCCAAGCAGACCATAAAACAGGCTCACCTGTCTGGCACTGTCTGATTACCCTGTAGGCCACTGTCCCACCATGCTCTCAACCACTCAAATTGAGCTATATTCAAGGGAATTACCAATGCAGTCTCCTCTGCATTTGTTACACCACTATGGGCCTCTTCAAAATGGTTGCGTACCTTGTTGCACACCCAAGCCCCTATTGCTTTATTTTCTTTCACAATTTTAAACAGCAACCAGAACCAGAAAAGGATTGTTTCAGGGCTTGGTGAATGAAGTCCCCGTGGCTGCTCAGAGTCCTTGGGGGCCAAGAACCCCTACTGTTACCACCAGTAGGTCCCACATAGCTGGATTGCTGAGAGCTTGTTGGAGTCCCCACCCCTTTCCCCCACCATTCAAACGCATCTTCCAGTGTGTTTCTGGTTGGGGGATGAAGTGCCCTAGGTGCTGAGGATATTTGGTATCGGAAAGTATCATGTGTCCCCTTTATATGCATTAGTTATTTTAGCAAATGTATTCCAAAATTGTGCTTTAAATGCACCTTTTGTTTTCTATTTGTTTCAAAATAGTCTTGCGGGAGGTGAGAACCTCGAATCAAAACTTTACTAGAGGAAGGCTCCCTTGCTGAAATTCAGATAGGGTACTAGATCTGTCTTTCAGCAGTACCAGTTGAGGATGTAGATTGAGCCACTATAGTAAGTGGGTGGAGCCAGTGAAGGAAGTGGGTAGAGCTGGGGGAAATGGGTGTGGCGTCCTACAAAAAGTTGAGCACCTGCACCTAATATTTTACAAATTAAGCACTGCACCAGGAAACAGCCAAGATAGAACTGGCCCGATTCGATACTTATGTCTTCAGTGCTTGCGTTCCTCTTCGGGAAGGCCTGCAGATGACTTCTTGCTGCCTCTGCAGGCGCAGAGGCGTAACACAGGCCCCCGCAGCCCCCGCGTTGCGGGGGGGCCCATGCACTCCAGGGGCCCCTCACTTCATGATGGTGTAAATGGCACCCCCGGCCTCTTAATAAATTAAATGGTGCGCGCAGCACGCAGGCAACCCGGCAGGGCCACGGCTGGGCCTCATTAATTGTATGTTGGGCAAGTGCTGTGCACACACGGGCCTCGACGGGCCTCAGGCCCTGACTGGCTGAGCCTCCTCATTAATTAAATGGTGCGCGGGCCCGGCCGGGCCTCTGAGGTTCACTTATTTCCATTAAATGGGGAGCCAGAGTCAGGGTGAGTGCGTGCGACGCGCAGTTGTTCCACGACGCGTCTGCGTGGGGTTTAGGATGGGGCAAGGGGCAGGGCTGGGGCCCAATGCCCTATGTCCTGATTGAGTCATTCGTCATGCGCATTGAGCGTGCGAGGTTTGGCATTCGAGGACCCAGCCATGCTCCTACGCCGTCGATACTAAGAAGAACTGATCGACGTCCCTGGCCATAATTGAATGCATATGTGAGTGTGTGAGTGAGTGTGTGGGTGAGTGTGTGCACGTGCATAGGGAGGGAGCGTGCATAATATACAGGTAACAGTGTAATGAAGCTTATTAATTTCAATCAAGGGCCCTTGTTGGTATAACGTGTGAAAACAACAAAGTAGAGTCCCTAAAGGCCAAGCATGCATTGTAGCCTTCTACTGGTGTTTTTTTTAAGGCAGAGTTTTTATGCAACTCAGTGGAATTCTGCTTAGTGCAGCTTCACAAACTCTGCCCACCCATCCTTCTCTAGTGGTTTCTGTAGGCGGCTTGCCACATAATTGCTGACCTTGGCTGATCGGAACCAATCTGAGATATCATCCGACTGGACGGCTGAGGATGTGTAATGGGAAGGATCAGGCAGGGTGCCAAGACCTGGACGGGCCAGCCTCACCATTGGAATCTCCATGGGAGTCTTTGTCCTCCCCTAGAGGCAGTGAAAGAGAGTAGGGTATGTCACGCGGCTCTCCAAGGGTGTCCTCTGCTCCCTCTTCAGGAGAGTCAGCCAGGAAAGCCCTCTTCAGCCTATCGAAGGCGCTTAGATCCATGGTGGGGTCCCCTTTGCGCTTGTGGGGTTGTAGCCCCATCTGATGTGTCTCCTGTAGCACACCAGAGGGGGAAGCTTCAGCTCGGGACAGGTCTAAGGGGCTTGCATAAGAGTGGGCTAACTGCATCAGGCACCTTTCGAAGGGCCCAGTGGTGGCTGCTACTGCCTGGTGTATGGCGGTGCCCACAGCCTCACATAATTCATCATCTAGGGCAGGACCGTGATGGCCTTCTCCTCCTGGTAATCTTGCATAGTAATATGTAATTAAAACACATTTCAAGTAAGCCAGAAGTCAGGTGCAAGTGCACAGATCGCTTCAGGAGGTGCGATTCCTGATCAAACGCAGCCCAGAGGGACTAGTCTTGTGACAATGTCAGGTGCTGTAGATTAACTGGCATAACAAAGGTGAAATTTGTGAATTGCAAAAATACAAAAACGTACGCATGTGGAAACTTACTAGTGTAGATTTCCGGGTGTTTATATTCAACTGGTAGGTGCAGGACCCTTTTTGCCCCCCCCCAAAATATTCATCTGAGCAGCGCTTTTTCCAAAACTACTTTTTAAGTTTTTCTGAAAGTATATTTTAAGTTATAGTATATCTAGCCTTGCCACCAATATCGGATTTAACAAACAAGTTGCTATAAAATAAATCAAAAACCATGCATTTGTGGTAAAACACCATTTGCTAGAAATATTTTTTACTAAAGAACAACTGGGAGAACATAGATGTACTTGGTAGTAAATTACAGGAGTATAAATTAACCATCCCCCTAGGCCCCACCATAAAACCGTCAGGAAAAGCAGTATTATTTATGACGTGTTTTGATTGTGAAAGCGTTCCATCAAAGTCAATGTGTTCTTCATAGTGTTATTGTTTGACAAGTCTTAGATCAAATGGATATTGTTAAGAGATTTTTGCGACTGAAATTAGTTTGTACGTTTGTAGATCTCAAACATATAAACACAAAGTCAGCAAATTAGTTATAAAATCAAAGTCTGGGATTTTTGCACTGTAATGAAGAAAACCATGGTATCGCCTTGTATTTCAATTTAGCGAATGGGGAAGGTCCCTAAAATCCCCCCTGGCCTATTCCAAACCCCTTGTGCAGTTGAAGAGTGTTCTGGGTGCTTAATTGCACTCAGGTTTGTTCCTAGTGAGATCTACCCTGCCCATTTATTATTGTAAGATGCCAATGCCTCTGACCTCACTGCCCCTTGTAATAGCCATTGCCACTCCTGATTTCCTGCCCCTGTCGACTGCCATTTCCCACTCTTGCCCCTTCTCAGTTTATGCTCTAAATTTATAACTCTTGTAATTTGCCTATTCTGCAGCTTATAAGAGTCTGCTCAGTTTTATGCCTTCTGTCCATTCCATTGCCTGCTCTCATCACGTGCTCTACTCGATCCTGAGAAGTTATGATTGAAATATAACAAGGTTATAAAAGCAGAAATGTCAGAGTTTTTTATCAGGATTATTTGTTTTCAGATGCATGGCTGCCCACTTTTTCTACTGTTCTGACTGAATGGTGAAGAAAGCATTATTTTCAACTTGGCCCTTTCACGATAATCTTGCATGCCTTACCATTTGTTATACACATGTTTAAAATATTTGAGTTGTCTGAAACCCTTATTTGGCAAATTGGTTTCAGCAAGACCAAGCTATACTGAAGGCATCGGAATTTAGTTTGGAGAGGACATCAATGGTGACATTGCATATTACGATTACCTCCAATGAATAGCCCATGAAAACAATTGTTGCTACATTTATTTGCTGGAGGTGGATGATACCTAGAGTGTGGTGGGCATGGCTGAAGGTGATGCTGTATGGGGTCCAGTGGCAGTAAAAGTTAGTTTAGGGTGTGGCTAAATGCCACACTGCACAAGGGCTGTCCAGATGCATGGCCATAAGCTCTGAGGGCACTTGGGAGTGAGTGTAGAAGGTGACCACAGGCTAGACACTGCATTTAGTAGGCTCTCTGGATAGTGGGACATAATTAGGAGGGGACTCCATACCCATATTGATAGGGAGCTAGGGAATTGGGTGCAGGGTGTGCCTGAAGATTGTGTCATTCAACAATGGCATTGTGGACTCTGGGTGCAAAGAACTTGGGCAAAGGCTCGCCCAAAACTAGTGGCTACATTGAAAAATGACCAAAGTAGTTAAACCATTACTGAAAAAACTTTATGGGAAGTTGTAATTGTTTACTCATATAAAAAAGTATTAGGAAATAATCATTGTCCACAAAGATCTTAAGTTAGATAGATGTTATTGCTTTGAAATGATCTGTGTAGAACCTGTAAACCCATAAAATGTGCTAGTTCTAGTAGGGCTAGTTCTGAGGAGTGCTGTGTTCATTATGTCACCACTGCATCCAGTGTTGCTGTTGAGTAGTGAGAGACCTCTCCTCCTGCATCACAGGACACGGGGGCGGGTGTAGAGTCCAAGGAAGTAATACTAAGGCCTAAGAATAAGCAGAGTTTAGCGGCGGGTTGGCCTGTCTCAAAACTGGGACATTTTCTGAAAAGATCAGTGTCTCTGAAAGCTTGTGAGGGTCGGGACAGAGTCAGTCGTTTCTCAGGCAAACATGCTTAATTTGTGCTGGTGGATGCATGTTGTAGACTTGGGCGTTCAATATTTGGGCATCCAGAATTATTTTTCATTCCCAAAGAGTGACCCACTGCAATTGAGAGAAAGGCAGACAACTACGAAGAAAGAAGCAGGAAGAGAAGGATATAACAGCAGCAGTGATAAAAGCAGGAATCGGGATAAAAACAATCCCAGCTGTGAGCTAAGAGGCAGGGAGTGTGCAGTGGAAGAATCAGGCATAGGTGGAATAAAAACTAGGCTGCTCTGAAAATCTCCCAGTTTTCTATTGTGAGATTGCAAAGGGCGACTGGGCGAGCAGTCATGGTGCCCCCCCCCCTAGCCAATCCTGCAGCGCCAGGATTGGCTGGTCCAGTGGTCCACCGCGCAGGCCAATCGCTGTGTAACTTTGGGACGCCCGCCTCTGTGACGTTGTGACTTCGACTCTTAATCTCTAGCCTGGAGCCCGCCTCGTGTGCAGGCAGCAGACCGTGTGTGACTCCCGCCTCAACGTCACCGTCACGGTACAGGTAAGGCCACAGTGCATTATATGCGTTATGTAAGGCAATGTTTCCCGTTTTCCTTGCCCTCTTTTCATTTGTTTTTCTTGCCCTCTGTTCTCCGTTTTCCTTGCCCTCTGTTCTTTCGTTTTTCTTGACCTCTGTTCTTCCGTTTTCCTTGCCCTCTTTTCTTTTGTTTTTCTTGCCCTCTGTTCTTCCGTTTTCCTTGCCCTCTTTTCTTCCGTTTGCCTTGCCCTCTGTTCTTCCGTTTGCCTTGCCCTCTGTTTTTCCGTTTGCCTTGCCCTCTGTTCTCCCGATTTCCATGCCCTCTGTTCTCTGGCTTTCCTTGCCCTCTGTTCTCCGGATTTCCTTGCCCTCTGTTCTCCTGATTTCCTTGCCCTCTGTTCTCCTGTTTTCCTTGCCCTCTGTTCCGTCTGTGTGTGGGGCAGTGGGGGGGCTCTGTGTGTGTGTGTGTGGGGGGGCTCTGTTTGTGTGTGGGGCACTGTGTGTGTGTGTGGGGGGGGCTCTGTGTGTGTGTGTGGGGGGGGCTCTGTGTGTGTGTGGGGGGGGCTCTGTGTGTGTATGTGTGGGGCTCTGTGTGTGTGTGAGGGGCTCTGTGTGTGTGTGTGGGGCTCTCTGTGTGTGTGTGGGGGGTTTTATGTGTGTGTGGGGCTCTGTGTGTGTGTGGGGGGCTCTGTGTGTTTGGGGCTCTGTGTGTGCGTGTGTGGGGCTCTGTGTGTGTGTGTGTGGCTCTGTGTGTGTGTGGCTCTGTGTGTGGGGGGGGGGCTCTGTGTGTGTGTGGGGCTCTGTGTGTGTGGGGGGGAGGTTGGGCTCTGTGTGTGTGTGGGGGGGTTGGGCTCTGTGTGTGTGTGGGGGGGGGTTGGGCTATGTGTGTGTGTGTGGGGGGTTGGGCTCTGTGTGTGTGGGGCTCTGTATGTGTGGGATTGGGCTCTCTGTGTGCGGGGCTCTGTGTGTGTGTGGGGGGGGCTCTGTATGTGTGTGTGTGTGGGGCTGTGTGTGTGTGTGGAGCTCTGTGTGTGTGCGTGGGGCTCTGTGTGTGTGGGGGTTGGGCTCTGTGTGTGTGGGGGTTGGGCTCTGTGTGTGTGTGGGGGGGTTCGGCTCTGTGTGTGTGAGGGGGTTGGGCTCTGTGTGTGTGTGGGGGGGTTGGGCTCTGTGTGTGTGTGTGGGGCTGTGTGTGTGTGGCTCTGTGTGTGTGTGGCTTTGTGTGTGTGGGGCTCTGTGTGTGTGTGGCTCTGTGTGTGTGTGGGGGGCTCTGTGTGTGTGTGGGGCTCTGTGTGTGTGTGGGGGAGGTTGGGCTCTGTGTGTGTGTGGGGGTTGGGCTCTGTGTGTGTGTGGGTTGGGCTCTGTGTGTGTGTGTGGGGGTTGGGCTATGTGTGTGTGTGTGGGGGGGGTTGGGCTCTGTGTGTGTGGGGCTCTGTATGTGTGGGATTGGGCTCTCTGTGTGTGGGGCTCTGTGTGTGTGGGGGGGCTCTGTGTGTGTGTGTGTGGGGCTGTGTGTGTGTGTAGAGCTCTGTGTGTGTGCGTGGGGCTCTGTGTGTGTGGGGGTTGGGCTCTGTGTGTGTGAGGGGGTTGGGCTCTGTATGTGTGTGGGGGAGATTAGGCTCTATGTGTGTGTGTGGGGTTGGGATCTGTGTGTGTGTGGCTCTGTGTGTGTGTGGCTTTGTGTGTGTGGGGCTGTGTGTGTGTGGGGGGCTCCGTTGTGTGTGTGGGGCTCTGTGTGTGTGTGGGGCTCTGTGTGTGTGTGTGTGTGTGGGGCTCTGTGTGTGCGTGTGGGGCTCTGTGTGTGTGGGGGGTTGGGCTCTGTGTGTGTGTGGGGGGGTTGGGCTCTGTGTGTGTGTGGGTTGGGCTCTGTGTGTGTATGGGGGGGTTGGGCTCTGTGTGTGTGTGGGGGTTGGGCTGTGTGTGTGTGGGGCTCTGTGTGTGTGGGGGTTGGGCTCTGTGTGTATGGGGCTCTGTGTGTGTGGGGCTCTGTGTGTGTCTGGGGCTATGTGTGTGTGGGGCTGTGTGTGGGGCTCTGTGTGTGTGGGGGGGCTCAGTGTGTGGGGGGTCTTTGTGTGTGGGGGGTTGGGCTCTGTGTGTGTGTGTGTGTGGGTTGGGCTGTGTGTGTGGGAAGGTTGGGCTCTGTGTGTGGGGCTCTGTGTGTGGGGCTCTGTGTGTGTGGGACTCTGTGTGTGTGGGCTCTGTGTTTGTGGGGCTCTGTGTGTGTGTGTGTTGGGCTCTCTGTGTGTGTGTGCTGGGCTCTCTGTGTGTGTGTGTTGGGCTCTGTGTGTGTGTGTGTGTGTGTTGGGCTCTCTGTGTGCGAGAGCACGACTTCTTCTCAGTTGAACTTGAAGGCCTTTTCACGACGTCTGACATTATTTTCTAACAAGCTACTTTGCTATCGGTGAAGCCCGTGAAGGCATGGAACAACTACCACAGGTAATTTTCAGTTCGATTTTCCACGGTGGTGTAGAAAGGCCTAAAGCAAGCTAGGAAAATCTGAACCCTCTACTTTGTTTTTTACTCACCGTGTGTTATCGTGGTGCGCTAGTGCCCCTCGTATTGCCACCCTCTGCAGCTTCTATGTCGGACCCCCTTGGTCATTCCGTTATTATTATTATTGTTTGTTTCCTTTTAGTTTTTTATTTCGATCTTCCGCAGTTTGCATTACTTCTGACTGCACAGCAGTTGGGGGTTCGTCGATGGATTGTCATGTTAACTTGTATGGGAAGTTCTTCACGTGGCCGTAACTTTACACAGCAGCATTGTGCGTCATTCTTCTGTATGTGTGATTGAGTGGTCTTTACAAAATGGAGGCTGAGTCTGCTGATGCGTGCAGCCCTGTGCGTCAAGAATATGTTGGGGGCAAAACTGATTACAAAGGTGAATTTTACAGCAGCATACTGTGAATCACGGAAATCTCTGCATTTCAGTGTAACGCATACAGCAACAGCACAGTGTGTGTGCAGTATTTCCACGTAGACTTAACCCCACAGAAATGCAAGTATAGAATGCTTTGAATAATTAAGGTCTCTGTAAAAAAAATTATTATTGGTGAACAATACGTTCTGCCAGCAGTTGCTCTTTACAGTACTGTTGCCAGTTTCAGCCCTTTCTTTGCTCAAAAGAGAACTAGGCCGAAAGCAAACATACGAGTTTCCCTCATACTAAGCAAACATCTAGCGATAGAGGTGCCTTACTGCTGCTGACAATACCCATGCGTTGTACTCTGTCTTGTTGTACTGTGCTATTCATCCTAACTTTTCCACTGATAACTTCAATGCATGCCATGTTTGGCGATACAAGTGCCATGCTTTTCAGTGTCTGCAGATGACACATGGGCATTGTCTGCTGATGTGACCATTTATCATGAATTCACCGACAGGAAGGGACCTAGTGGCCACAGCTGCCACCAATGCAGCTCTACTTTATCATTTATCTACTGTCTATATCCTCACTCCTCTGTGACAGGTCTCTTTCCTTTGTGCTCCCAGGTCTGTCACCTCCCTCCCACTATTTCTAATTTGCTTTGTCCCTATTCAGCATTCTGTCTGTTCCTGGCCCCTTCTAACCCTGCCCTTCTCCCTCTCCCCTCCACCATAGCTCTTGTCTGTCTATTCTTCAGCCCTTATCAGCTCTGTCTCCACTTTACCTATACACTTTTCTTTATCAGCTGTTTTTTTCTCTCCTCTCCATACAAAGTCCCAGCTCTGTCTAGTCATAAACAAAAAGCAGAGGCCCACAGACACCTTGTGGATGATTTTCTGACTTGGTTCCATATACCCATCACAGGTACTAGGTTTGTCTTATGACATTGACCAGGGTGACACACTGCTCATGAAGGATAAAGAGATTGAGGCTTAATGACAATGCTCCTCTCTGTGCTATGTCCGTGAATAGAATAAATAAATACAAATAGTTTTTTTAAACCTATTTTTAAGCGTGTTACTAAACTAAGATGTGATCTTGTACAGGGCAAATATCTGAAACCAAATCAGCGCTGGCTAATTTGCCAACGTGGGCATAGTGTGACAAGAAAACGTATGTATTAATGGATTTTGAGTAGCATTATGAATTTCAAATGCAGTTTTTGAGTAGGTTGCAGTGATGCGTGGGCAAGCCGTCATGCATTGAATAGTCCAAACTACAAACCTACTCATATTTTGGCTTAGTTTGGGATGGCGATGTTAGCAGCAACGAAGCAGAGTGACTAACATGGATAAGTAGGTGGCTGTTTTTTGTTATATAAATGTTAGTTTGAAATGCCAGCAGCCGAAGCTGAACGATGTTTTTCAGCCTTATAGCGCATTAAGACATTCCTCAGGAACACCATGCTAGAGGAAAGACTCAATGCTTTGGCGATGCTCTCTGTAGAGAGCAAGCTAGTCCAAAAAATACCGGACTTCAATAATAAAGTTATTGACAAGTTCGCTACACTGAAAGAGAGACATGCTGATTTACTTTATAAAAAGTGAATGCTGCTACTTGTTTGTTAAATAAAAAAAATACTGTGAGTGAGGTACTCAGAAATGCATTGTTATCTCTGTTTTTAAAAGTTTTCTAGTGTTTGTTCTACTTGAGGACTAAACAGATTTTACTGATCAAATGGCATATTAAGTACATTCTGTAGCACCTAAACACTATAAACTGTGTGGAAAGACATGCGTGAGAAAGTCACATGCGTTCTAATGGAAACATGGTAAAGGTAATGCGTGGTTCCCAATGCTTTGTAAAGGGTGTTTCCCAACTGCTTTGCAACTTCTTCTACTCTTAGAGCTGAGATTTCCATGAAAGTCTTATAGTCTGAATTCAGCAGCGTAATAGGACGGAATGTATGAAGCTCTGTGGTTATACTGAATAAGCAGGTACCTATGTTAGGACAACTATTAATGTAATACCTGCACTTTCACAATTGCTTTATTAACCTTCCTGCTTTCTCAAATTTGCTTGGAAAATGCACGATTTTTCTTCTCTTTTTTCAAAATTTTCTCGGGGGGAGAACCCACCCGAAACCCCCTTAAGGTGGTTTGGGCTCGCTTGCTGCGCTCGCTCGCTGCGGTGCAATATGCTAATTAGTTTACGCCCCACCACTTTCAAATGTCACCAGCCACCCCTGCGCACCAGACAAGGCGCATCGTGGTGCATTCCTCTGTTTTGGCTTCACAAGGGTTCTTTTCAATCGTTTTCCCTTTCTGAGCCCGGATTGAGGACAGCCACACTCGTTCACTGGTACGGTGTGCAGTCTGTCAGCCCCACCCGTGAAACTTCTCGCCCAGAGGCTCAGAGCCATATAAAGTCAGTATGGCTCTTTATGTTTGATTTCGCCAGTTTATATTCGTCATTTTACACAGCAGGCACGCAGTTTTTGTTCCGAATTAGCTCTCTCTTTTTTAAGCAAATTCTGCAGATTTCTTCCTTTCAAGAAAATGTTGACATTATTAGTAGTTGAGCACGTTTATTCGGGTTTCACATTTCACCGGGGTTACTTTACTCAGCATGGGTGCTTGTTTAACCGCGTACAGTAATACCTGGGTACTATCCGTTCTTCACATTAGGCAGTCAACAATGTGAAGTTATGAAGAGCATGATTTTGATTAAATCACAAATGTGCAGCCACATTATCGTCTTTGTCTGATTTTATTTTTGTACAGTGGCCCCTGAAAAAGGGATTTGAGTCCTTAAAAGTGCATTGAACATCAGAAACTGAACTAGACAAGACAGATTGGATTGTCATATAGGTCTAAAAAAGTGTTAGGCGGATATGTAATAGCAAACATGTCATGTGTATATCTAATACAGTGAATCAACAAGAAAGAATTGAAAAATGTGTAGCATTGATGACACTGTCAAGTTAAGTTTGTTACATTGAGAAATTGAACCTTTATGTAGGAATTAATGATAGATTCAAGAGCTGTGCACTCAGGTTCCAAGTGATCCATTGCACATTGCATCGAGTCCTTATGATTTTCACCACTTTTTGTCTCCACTACTGCGGGGATCGACATGGTCCAATAAATACAAATTTCTGCTGCAGAGCGGAGTCCTTAGTGGAAGATATCTCCTAAAATTCAATTTTAAATCGGCGTCCAAACCACCCATATTATATAATTCTAGTAATTTCTTTGGAGCAGAAGCTTAATGTATTCGATTACATTATAATAAAAAAGTAAATTACCAATATTTCAATAAAAAATAAACATAATAATTTGAAACATTGGGATCCATTGTTGCTTCAATGTTATAATGCCTGGTACACTTAAGGACTACTCTTTTAGACTCCAGGCTTTTTTTAGAATGACGGGTTCTTACGGGTTTCAGTATTTAAAGTTACAAGAATGTAAAAGCCTCGGCCTCCAAATTCAAGCAGGTCACTTGAAGCACTGGGAAGGTTGTGGGCTTGGGGCGCTAAGAGACTTTTCAATACAGAATAGGATGATCTGTTGGCAGGAGGTGGGATTGAGAGATGGGAGCCAGAGGTGGTCCACCTTTTTTGAATACCTACAAATTGTTTATTTCGTTAAGAGTATGAAAGGAATTTTTGACACCCCGAATAAACTGATGATAGCGCTCTTTAGGGCCAAATTAAGTGGGGTAGGGAACTGGTACAGTTTATTGCGAAAACAGAGCCAACTTCCTTTGGTTGCGAACCATCTGGAAAAGGTGGCCCGTGAAACGCAATGTACTTTTTCCATCCCTAAATGGGAAACCCTACGCCTTCGTGGAAGTAAGTCTCTGAGAGCAGCCAATTATGAAAGGATGACTTTTCTATCCCGATGGTTGGCCCACCTTAACCCGAGTGCACTAAAGAAAAGATATTCCGATGCCAAAGATAGGTGTTTTCGGTGTCAGCGGGACGGAGTAGGGGGTTGACTCCACATTTTCTTTTTGTGTCTGAGATTAGGGCTATTTTGGGAGGCAATTTTTTGGGCTCTAAATCGGGCATTTGAGAAGAGGCTATTGGCGGAGGGCAAAGCCGCCCTGTTTAGTGTGGGCAAAATTAGAACATTTTTAACGGAAGCCGAAGCAAATTTTCTTTCTATTACCTTTTCAGTGGCCCGCTCTCTAATTTTACAAAATTGGATGTCTAGGGAGGTTCCCACGCATGACAAATGACTGAATAAAATGAAAAGGACGCGGGCTTTTGAAAAAGCGTACGCAATGCGGGTGGGAGATTCCAGAAAATTTGAAAAGAACAGGAAGTTTTTAAGCAAAGTGGAAAACCCAATAGAGGGATAGTACTATTCAGAATCTAAAATTGAATTGATGGTCCATTAGGTCTTAAATAGTTGGAGGGTTTAGAAATGTATGCTGATAAGCACTTTTGCACTTTTAGATTGTGATTGTTTTGCCTGTTTTGCACTGGCACTTGCACTTTTTCTCTTGCACTTTTGCACTTTGGTATTATTGAAGCTTTTCTGATATCCGTGTTGGCCAAAAGAAAATAGAAATCTTTTTATTGTACCATTGTTTGCTACCTGGAAAAGATTAAGTTAATGATTTTAGCACAAACAAAGTTTAATATGTCTGTTTATATGTTATGTATTGCCGCCGATGCTCTGCTCAATAAAACATTTTTTTTTTAATCCCTGGTATTTCTTAGACATAAATTGAAGTGCAAAGCACTGGAACAACATTTAAAAGGCATCTTCTTGAATTAAAAGATGGAGATCAATCAATCAGCAATCAGCAAAATTTGTATAGCGCGCTACTCACCCGTAAGAGTCTCAAGGCGCTGAGGGGGGGGTCGCTTACTGCTTGAACAGCCAGGTCTTGAGTTGTTTCCTGAATGAGAGGTGGTCCAGGGTCAGCCGTAGGTGGGTGGGGAGGGAGTTCCATGTCTTGGCTGCCAGGTAGGAGAAGGATCTTCCTCCGACGGTGGATTTCCGAATACGTAGGACGGAGGCGAGGGCGAGGCTGGCGGAACGGAGTTGGCGGGCGGGTGTGTAGAATGTGAGGTGGCTGTTGAGGTATTTCGGTCCCATGTCGTGGAGAGCCTTGTGTGCGTGGGTGAGGAGTCTGAATGTGATCCTCTTGTTGACGGGGAGCCAGTGCAGGTCTTTCAGGTGGGCAGAGATGTGGCTGTGGCAGGGGATGTCCAGGATGAGTCGTGCTGAGGCGTTCTGAATGCGTTGGAGTCTTTTCTGGAGTTTGGCTGTGGTTACGGCGTGGAGGGTGTTCCCGTAGTCCAGATGGCTGGTGACGAGGGCCTGGGTGACCGTGTTCCTGGTTTCGGTGGGCATCCATCGGAAGATCTTTCGGAGCATGCGCAGGGTGTTGAAGCAGGATGACGAGACAGCGTTCACTTGCTTGGTCATCGTGAGGTAGGAGTCCAGGATGAAGCCCAGGTTGCGTGTGTGGTCTGTTGGTTTGGGTGCGATGCCCAGGGCAGGGGGCCACCAGGAGTCATCCCAGGCGGAGGGAGATGGTCCGAGGATGGGAACTTCCGTCTTGTCTGAGTTCAGTTTCAGGCGGCTGTCTTCATCCACTCGGCGACGTCTTTCATTCCTTCGTGCAGGCTGGTTCTGGCGGTGGCGGGGTCGTTGGTGAGGGAGAGGATCAGCTGGGCGTCATCGGCGTAGGAAATGATGTTAAGGTTGTGTTGGCGTGCGATGGCCGCGAGGGGGCTCATGTAGACGTTGAAGAGGGTGGGGCTGAGCGAGGATCCTTGAGGTATGCCGCAGATGACTTTGGTGGCTGCGGATCGGAACGGGGGGGAGGCGGACTCTCTGGGTTCTTCCGGCGAGGAACGAGATGATCCACTCCAGTGCCGCTCCTTGGATTCCGGTGTTGCTGAGGCGCTGTATCAGGGTGCGGTGGCATACGGTGTCGAAGGCTGTTGAGAGGTCCAGGAGGATGAGGGCAGCAGTTTCCCCGTTGTCGAGCAGGGACCTGATGTCGTCGGTGGCTGCAATGAGGGCGGTCTCGGTGCTGTGGTTTGCTCGGAATCCGGACTGTGAGGGGTCGAGGGATCCGTTGGTCTAGAGGAAGGCGGAGAGTTGTTTGTTGATGGTCTTCTTGATGACTTTGGCTGGAAAGGGGAGGAGCGAGATGGGGCGGACGTTCTTGAGGTCCGTGGGGTCCGCGGTGGGTTTCTTCAGGAGGGCGCTCAACTCAGGATGTTTCCAGCTCTCTGGGAAGGTGGCGGATGCGAAGGAGCTGTTGATGATGTTCCGGAGTTGGGGTGCAATGACGGAGTCGGCTTTGTTGAAGATGTGGTGTGGGCAGGGGTCGGTAGGGGAGCCAGAGTGGATGGTGTTCATCAGATGGGTGGTGTCTTCGGTGCTGACAGGGGTCCAGGTGCAGAGGGTGGTGGTGGGGGGCGCTGGTTCGGTGGTAGGGTGCGTGGGCAGTGCGCCAAAGCTGTTGTGTATGTCGAAGATCTTGCGGTGGAAGAACGAGGTGAGTGAGTCGCAGAGGTCTTGTGAGGGAGTGATGTCGGTGTTGCAGGCGCTGGGGTTGGAGAGCTCTTTAACTATGCTGAAGAGCTCCTTGCTGTTATGGGTGTTGTTGTTTAGTCATTCTTTAAATGCTGTCTTCTTGGTGGTGCGGATCAGCTGGTGGTGTTTGCGGGTGGCGTTCTTGAGGGCTGTCATGTGTTCTGCTGTCTGGTCGTGGCGCCAGGCTTTCCCGAGGGTGCGGCAGGTTTTCTTGGAGTTTTTGAGGTCGCTGGTAAACCACGAGGCTTTTCTGCTGCTGGGTCCGCTGGGAGGATTCTTCAGTGGTGCGAGTTCGTCGGCGCAGTTGGTGAGCCACTGTGTGAGGTTGCGGGGTGCTTCGTCGGGGTCCGTCGTGTGGGTGGGCGGGTTCTGGCTTAGGGTGGTGGAGAGCTGGTCGGCGGTGATCTTGCTCCAGCTTCTGCGTGGAGCCTGTTGCGGGTGGTGGGGGGTCGTGGTTCTCCTGAAGTTGAAGTGGACGCAGCTGTGATCAGTCCAATGAAGTCCGGTGGAATGGCTGAAGGAGATGTGCTTGCTGGAGGAGAAGATGGGGTCAAGCGTGTGGCCGGCGTAGTGGGTGGGGGTGTTCACCAGTTGCTTGAGTCCGAGGTTGGCGAGGTTGTCCAGCAGGGTGGTGGTGTTGCTGTCATTGTTGTTCTCCAGGTGGAAGTTGAGGTCCTCTAGGAGGATGTAGTCTGTGGAGGTGAGGGCGTGTGGACTGACGAAGTCTGCAATGGCTTCGCTGAATTGTGTGCGTGGTCCCGGGGGTCTGTAGATGAGGGTGCCTCTGAGGGTGGTCTTGGGGTCGGTGTGAATCTGGAAGTGAAGGTGTTCGGCGGCGGCGGTGAGGGAGTCGTCGGAGTTGGTCGTGATGCGGATGGTGTTTCTGTGGACGATGGCGATGCCTCCTCCGGTTTGGTTGACGCGGTCCCTCCGGGTGATCTTGTAGCCATCCGGGATGGCTATGGCGATGTCGGGGGCTGAGGAGGCGGTCATCCAGGTTTCCGTGAGGAAGGCGACGTCTGGTGATGTTGTGTCGAGGAGGTTCCAGAGTTAGACGGCGTGTCTGTGGACGGAGCGGGTGTTGAGCAGGATGCACTTGAGGTGATTGTTGCTGGTGCTCGGCTTGGCGGGTGCGGTGCAGTTTGGAGGCAGGTGAATTGGCAGGCTTGGCAGGTGAAGGGTCCGTGGGTGCGTTTCGGTGTGGCACGGTAGCAGGCGGGGTTCCGGCCGGCGTTGAGTGCATGGAGGGTGGCGGCGTCGTATGACCGTCGGGTGCGCTGGCATCGTCGAGGGCCAGGGGTCCTGGCACTGGGCGCGGTCCAGGTGCGGACGGGCATAGACGGGCTTGCCTTTGGCGCGCCTTTGGCGCACAATCGGCGCGCCCGCTGCACGTGAACGCTGCGCGTACGCGCGGGCTCCATATGAGGCGAAGTGGGAGGGAGGAGCAGCTGGGAGGCGGGAGCGGGCGGCCAATGGGGTTACAAAAAGAAAAAGGGGGCGGGGCCGCGAGGAATCAGCGGCGGGAAGCGGGGGAGCGGCACACCAGGGGTAAAATTCCATGAAAGGCACAGAAACAATCTAAGTACAGAAGGGAAAAACAAGTGCAGAATCTATCGCATAGACTATCTAATTACAGAAGAAAATAAACAGGTACAGTCATGAGATACCAAATGGGGGAACAGCGGGGAGAGACAGAAGCGAGCAGCAGCGAGGGGCGCCGAGGAAGGGACGCACTACAGCTGGTGAGCCGTGCGGCGTGTGGGGTGTCCTGGGACAGATCACACTCGCCTGCGCCGCGCGGGCACCATATGAGGCCAAGTGGGAGGGAGGAGCAGCTGGGAGGCGGGAGCGGGGCGGCCAATGGGGTTACAAAAAGAAAAAGGGGCGGGGCGAGATCTAATGTTATAACATGTCGAACAACTATATTATTTTAAGCCTAGATAAAGTGCTTTACTCCTGGACTCCTTATAAGAAACTCTGTTATAGATAAAAACCAACACGCAAATTCACATCAATTAACAGTACAATTTTAGATAGCAGTAGGTGCATCCTGACGGAACTAGATTGAATAGACATTGTGTCAATTATACAAACATGCTTGCATCCAGAGTTTTTTCTTTCAATGCTTAAATAAAGTGCAGTAAATTTTATTTTAATTCAGAAAGATTATTCTTAAACCTTAGAGTATATCATTCCATATTCCACCCCGCCTAACAGCAAATTACTCTTAATATAATGTGCAATTATGCCTAAACAGTTTGACGTAGAATATACTCATTCCGTGGGCAAAATGTACTCTATTATAATTTACTCCGACTTACTCTTTCAGACTTTCTAATCCATTCATATATTTCCAAACAGCAGTAAATCTTTTAAATCTTTTAATAGTGCCATCACTTTTTGCAAAGGCTTCTTAAAATGTCTTTGTTTGATTCGTTCTAGGTACGTTGGTACTCTAGTTGTCCTCCAATTCTGCAAAATCAAGGATCGTGCCACTAGAGAGGCAGTCGCAATTAATGTTCCCACCCTCCCCCCTTCAGCCACTTGCGAATTTTGGGGCATATTACCAAGGGTGGCGATAGGCAATTATCGCCACGGCCGCTAAGCGGCGATAATTCTATCGCTCTATTAGCAAGCTGTCGCTAACTGATGTTAGCAACAGCTTTTAGGTGATAGCGAGCGGTTTGGGGCCCGCTTTGCATGTCAGCGATATTTATCGCTAATGACATGCAAAGTGGGCATATCCAACCTGTTAGCGACTGAAAGCAGTCGCTAACGTCACTATTGCCTATTAGCAAGGCAGGCGTAGCAATGGAAATATTCCCGCTATGGCCAAAAACCAACGCCTGCTCAGACCAGTTCTTAGCCATGTTATCCAATGGGAGGTGGATAACATGGCTTAGAGCATTTCGTCGCTAATGCGTGAATATCGCTGTATTCTCAGCGATATTCACGCATTTCTCCGCTATCGCTGGATATTTTAGCACAAAGGAGAAAAACGTGGCTAAAAGCATGTTTTCTCCGCTAACATATCCAGCGATAGGCAGCGATAAAAAAATCGTTGCTAAGACTATTTAGTGATAAATATCGCTACTTGTTGGTAATATGCCCCCCAGTCTCTGCCTTAACAAGCAAAAGAGTACCATACGGCCTCTGGTTCAACTCTTCTCTATAAGCCAATGCTAAGAGCAGCAAATCCTTTCTCCCAGAACTGTGCGAGCATGGGGCAGGTAAAAGATTTATGAAGCTAATCTCCTCCTCCCACTTGCTGGTAGCGAAAGCATCTATCCTCTAATTCTGGATACACTCTATGGAGGACTTTAGGAGTATAGTATGCCATCCAGTATGACATAAATTTAATTTTTAAAATTCACAGCCCTTCAGGCCTTAATGCTGAATTGCGAGATCGCCTGCCGCTCGACTGCCTAAAAAGTACAGTGCATTGCCTGAATAATCATATCTATAGATCTTTTGGTGGTACTCCACTTGACTCCATAAAAATCTGTACCAATTTCCCACTCCTCTTAGCTTCGTTCTAAAAAAAAGCAGCCATTGCTGGTGATGAGCCTGTGCTAGACGAGAGACAATATTTTTTCAATAGATGCATAATCTGCAGATACCCAAAAAAGAAAAGCTTGCAGTGATTCCCCGCATCTAGCTTGGAGATCCTGACAAGTAATACACTCCCTCCCACCAGAAAATGGCCCAATTCTTTAAAGCCATTTGCCTTCCAGAAACTTAGATGGAGGTTTTGAATTTGGATGCCCAAACGTTTACGTTCCTTGAGCTGCGAATATTCGTACCTTGCAGAATGAGCATTCACAGAATAAAATTGCTGAAGTCTGGTGCGATACTCCTGTAGTGTCTTGTATCTAGTTTTTTCCAGAAGTTTAGCTGTCTTTACAAAAATAGGAAGCTGAGATCTGGCTTCCTGTACCATCTTTTCCAGAAAGAAACTATCCAAGGATCCCTTAGAATCATTTATATGAACTAACATATCTATTAGAGAGGCTTCATAGTATCTACGTATCTGGGGCAGCACAATCTCCCCTTGTTACTATCTAGTTGAAACACTGGAGTTTTTACTCCAGATATCTTCTTGTTCCAGATAAACTGTCAAAAAAGTACTTCTAATTCTTTGAAGTATATCATATTCATTTTTATCGGGAAGAAGTGTCCATCTGTCTAATAATAAATCTTCGATTTCTTTTAACTTTACCTCATGATTCAGTTTGTAAAGCTCTGCATAACAATTAGTTACATATATCCCCAGGTATCATGTCGGGTTTGAGAAGGAAGCTTGCAGTATGATTTATAACCCCAATTAATTGGAACTGGTCAAATTCTGCCAACATCGTTTTCAATCAATCAATCAATAAAAAAGCGCGATACTAACCCGTAAGGGTTTCAAGGCGCTGAGGGGGGGGGGGGGAGTCGCTACTGCTCGAACAGCCAGGTCTTGAGTTGTTTCCTGAAGGAGAGATGGTCCTGGGTCAACCGTAGGTGAGTGGGGAGGGAGTTCCATGTCTTGGCCGCCAGGTAGGAGAAGGATCTTCCTCCGGCGGTGGATCTGCGGATTCGTGGGACGGAAGCAAGGGCGAGGCTAGCGGAACGGAGCTGGCGGGTGGGGGTGTAGAATGTGAGGCGGCTGTTGAGGTATTTCAGGCCCATGTCGTGGAGAGCCTTGTGTGCATGGGTGAGGAGTCTGAACGTGATCCTCTTGCTGACGGGGAGCCAGTGCAGGTCTTTCAGATGGGCGGAGATGTGGCTGTGGCACGGGACGTCCAGGATGAGTTGTGCAGAAGCGTTCTATATGCGCTGGAGTCTTTTCTGGAGTTTGGCTGTGGTGCCAGCGTAGAGGGTGTTCCCATAGTCCAGGGCCTGGGTGACCGTCTTCCTGGTTTCGGTGGGGATCCATCGGAAGATCTTTCGGAGCATGCGCAGGGTGTTGAAGCAGGAGGACGAGACGGCGTTGACTTGCTTGGTCATCGTGAGGGAGGAGTCCAGGATGAAGCCCAGGTTGCGTGCATGGTCCGTTGGCTTGGGTGCGGTGCCCAGGGCAGGGGGCCACCAGGTGTCGTCCCAGGCAGAAGGGGATGGTCCCAGGATGAGGACTTCCGTCTTGTCTGAGTTCAGTTTCAGACGGCTGAGCTTCGTCCATTCCGCAACGTCTTTCATTCCTTCCTGGAGGCTGGCTCTGGCGGTGGCGGGGTTGTTGGTGAGGGAGAGGATCAGCTGGGTGTCGTCGGCGTAGGAGATGATGTTGAGGTTGTGTTGGCGTGCGATGGCTGCGAGAGGGCTCATGTAGACGTTGAGGAGGGTGGGGTTAAGTGAGGATCCTTGCGGAACGTCGCAGATGACTTCGGTGGCTGCGGATCGGAACGGGGGAGGCAGACTCTCTGGTTTCTCCAGTGCCGCTCCTTGGATTCCGGTGTTGCTGAGGCACTGTATCAGGGTGCGGTGGCAGACGGTGTCGAAGGCTGCTGAGAGGTCTAGGAGGATGAGGGCAGCAGTTTCCCCGTTGTCGAGCAGGGACCTGATGTCGTCGGTGGCTGCGATGAGGGCGGTCTCGGTGCTGTGGTTTGCTCGGAAGCCAGACTGTGAGGAGTCGAGGGATCCGTTGGTCTCGAGGAAGGCGGAGTGTTGTCTGTTGACGGTCTTCTCGATGACTTTGGCAGGAAAAGGGAGGAGCGAGATGGGGCGGAAGTTCTTGAGGTCCGTGGGGTCTGCGGTGGGTTTTCTTCAGGAGGGCGCTCAGCTCGGCATGTTTCCAGCTCTCCAGGAAGGTGGCAGATGCGAAGGAGCTGTTGATGATGTCCCGGAGTTGGGGTGCGATGATGGAGTCGGCTTTGTTGAAGATGTTGTGTGGGCAGGGGTCGGTAGGGGAGCCGGAGTGGATGGGGTTCATCAGGCGGGTGGTGTCTTCGGTGCTGACAGGGGTCCAGGTCCGGATGGTGGTGGTGGGGGGCGCTGGTTCGGTGGTAGGGTGCGTGGTTTGTGCGCCGAAGCTGTTGTGTATGTCGGCGATCTTGCGGTGAAAGAACGAGGCGATTGAGTCGCAGAGATCTTGTGAGGGTGTGATGTCGTTGTTGCAGGCGCTGGGGTTGGAGAGCTCTTTAACGTTGCTGAAGAGTTCCTTGCTGTTGTGGGTGTTGTTGTCCCGTCGTTCTTTGAATGTTGTCCTCTAGTTGGTGCGGATCATCTGGTGGTGTTTGTGGGTGGCGTTCTTGAGGGCTGTCATGTTTTCTGCTGTCTGGTCGTGGTGCCAGGCTTTCTCGAGGGTGCGGCAGGTTTTCTTGGAGTTTTTGAGGTCGTTGGTGAACCACGAGGCTTTCCTGCTGCCGGGTCTGCTGGGAGGATTCTTCAGTGGTGCGAGGTCGTCGGTGCAGTTGGTGAGCCACTGTGTGAGGTTGCGGGCTGCCTCGTTGCGGTCCGTTGTGTTGGTGGGTGGGTTCTGGCTGAGGGCGGTGGTGAGCTGGTCGGCGGTGATCTTGCTCCAGCTTCTACGGGGAACCTGTTGCGGGTGATGGTGGATCGTGGTTCTCCTGAAGTTGAAGTGGACGCAGCTGTGATCTATCCAGTGTAGTCCGGTGGAGTGGCTGAAGGAGATGTGCTTGCTGGAGGAGAAGACAGCGTCAATCGTGTGGCCGGCGTAGTGGGTGGGGGTGTTTACCAGTTGCTTGAGTCCGAGGTTGGCGAGGTTGTCCAGCAGGGCGGCGGTGTTGCAGTCCTTGTTGTTCTCCAGGTGGAAGTTGAGGTCCCCTAGGAGGATGTAGTCTGAGGAGGTGAGGGTGTGTGGACTGACGAAGTCTGCGATGGCTTCGCTGAATTGCGTGCGTGGTCCCGGGGGTCTGTAGATGAGGGTGCCTCTGAAGGTGGTCTTGGGGTCGGTGTGTATCTGGAAGTGAAGGTGCTCGGCGGCGGTGAGGGTGTCGTCGGAGTTGGTCGTGACGCGGTTGGTGTTTCTGTGGACGGTGGCGGTGCCTCCTCCGGTTTGGTTGACGCGGTCCTTCCGGGTGATCTTGTAGCCATCCGGGATGGCTATGGCAATGTTGGGGGCTGAGGAGGCGTTCATCAAGGTTTCTGTGAGGAAGGTGACGTCCGGTGATGTTGTGTCGAGGAGGTTCCATAGTTCGACGGCGTGCCTGTGGACGGAGCGGGTGTTGAGCAGGATGCACTTGAGGTGGTTGTTGCTGGTGCTCGGCTTGGCGGATGCAGTGCAGGGTCGGAGGCAGGTGAATTGGCAGCCTTGGCAGGTGAAGGGTCCGTGGGTGCGTTTCGGGGTGGCTTGGTAGCAGGCGGGGTTCCGGCCGTTGTTGAGTGCGTGGAGGGTGGTGGCGTTGTAAGTCCGTCGGGTGCGCTGGCATCGTCAAGGGCAAGGGGTCCTGGAGCTGGGCGTGGTCCAGGCACGGATGGGCGCAGACAGGCTTGCCTTCAGCGCGTCCGCTGCGCTTCCGTGCGGCGACCTCCATAAATGGCGAAGTGGGAGGGAGGAGCAGCTGGGAGGCGGGAGCGTGGTGGCCAATGGGCGTACGAGGGAGGGGTACAGAAGAAAAAAGGGGGCGGGCTGCAGGGGAGCAGCGGCGGGGAGCGGGGAGGGGGAGATGCGGCGGGAATAGTCACGGGCAACACGGAACGGCAAAAATTACAGGGCCAAAAAAAACAAAGATGCTGGCACTAAATTATTGATATTTTTTGATATTCTGTTCTTCAGGCCTGAGATATAAGATTATGTCATCAGCAAACAATTTAAGTGTAGGCATTCCTGCTATTGGTGCTTCTATACCCAAGTTTGCCCTGATCCTGACAGCCAATGGTTCAATAAATAAGGTAAACAATTTGGGCGATAAAGGAAATCCTTGCTGGGTTCCCCGATTCATATCGACTCTTCTTACTAAGTTAAAATTGATAAAGACCTGAGCCTGAACTCCTTGATATATATTACGTAGCATACTAATGATTTGTGAAGGTAACCCAGCCCTCATAAAAAAAAGCATTCAAATTTACAAGGTCGAATGCTTTCTCAGTATCAACCATCATTATCAGGGAGGAGTGGTAAAGATGGTGACCACGGCGGACGCTCAATGAAGAGCTCTGTCCCGGCCCAGGTGAAGATCCTGAACAAAAAGTCAGAGCAGCCACTCTTGGACCTAACTGCTTCTGTTCATGTTCTGACTAGGCCCCCTGGGCACGGCCGTGGGCTCAGTAAGTGGCAGAGCCCTGAAAATCGGAAAGCCAGATTGAGTACAACGGAAGTGGGCGCCCGGTCTTGCCTGAGGCGATGGAGGCCCGGGAATGATGAGTGTGACGCAGCACTCTGAATGGCACAGCCGGCGGGCAGGACGAGTGCCCCTGCCGGTTGGAGAACCCTCTACCCCAACCACAATTGGAGATTTGTGATGGGCCTGGATCTAGGCTGCAAATCAAGGGATCGGAGACCGACCCAAGTGGTGATCCAAGGGATGACGCACCGCGAGAGGTGAGAAGTTTACAGTGTACCTTTTCAGGTGCAGGTAGAGTTTTGCTGGCCGCCAGGAGGAAATTGAGGGAGCTCCGGAAGGGCTACTACAGGCTTGGGCTCCTAAAGGCTCCACGCTGAGTGCTGAATTGTGGAGACTTCCATGCCTGCGCGGAGGTCTACTGATAGAAGTAACATCTGCCAAGGACTGGGAGTGTTGCCGTGGCCGTGGTGCACAGAGGAGGCTGGAATAAGGGAAAGATAACCCAAACACGATAAACCAGGTAGTCCAATCTTCCAATTTGAGGCTGCAGCTATATAGAACAATTACTTAGCTGTACTATACTCCTCAAAGAATATCAAGCTGGACACTAGGAAATCAATCAAATAATCGACCAAAATGCCCGAAATGCAATATGGAAGCAGCAGGCATTGAGCACATGCTTTTCTCGTGTCCAGAGCTAACTTTATTTTGGAAGGGGGTAACGGATGTTCTAACTAGGAAACACATTATTACTCCATCACTTTCGGCACATTTGATCTTATTAGACATTCAAGATGTTCATAGCCAGTATAAAGATCTAATAACTATAGTATATGCCTGTGCTAGGCTAGTCATAGCTAGATCCTGGATATCAAGGGATTCTCCGAAAGTAATTGAATGGTGGATTTTGATAAACGAAATAAATGTAATGGAACTTTCGTTAGCAAGACTTAGAGGTCCCAAGGCTTTGATAAAGAAGGAAAAAATTTGGGGTACTTTCTTTGAACTGTGAAATTCAGGATATAAATGTTAGAAGAGACCAGTTTAAATTTGTGTTCGTATCTTCTAAAGTATACTTTGGTTACTGTATAAGGTCGTCCTTTGTCTCAGTTGTTATTTGTTAGTTTACATTTGTTTTTCTTGTCTGTTTTTGTTATATTATGTAAATTCAATGAAGATGTTCTTTTTGCAATAATAAAAACATTATATAAAAAAAAAGATAACCCAAACACGTTGGTGGCAAGGGGGAGACCCCGAATGACATGGAGTTCGAATCTAGCAGTGCAGGCGAGGAGAGGTGCCCTGTAAGAATTTGCCAAGAGGCAGGGCTGCTCGGAGAAACTTTATTGGTCCTCTGGTGAGCGCAACGGTGCAGATTAGTAAAGATCAGGAGCCCACTGGTGGAACCCGCTGGGCGACCTGGAACAGAACCACGAGGTGAAGAGGAGTGGTGGTACCCAATGTGAAGAAACAGGGGGGCTTTCTTGGTTTGAGACCTAAAGACTGGCTGCACAAAGTGAGAGAACCTGAGAGACACCCGAAGAGGCTCAGGGAGGGCCCCTGGCCTGAGTGTGGGCATGCCCTGCTGGCGATGCAGGGGGAGGAGTAACCTGATGAGCCTGCTGGAAGAAAATAAAGGGATTCTGAGCGCAACAAAATCCAGGGCTCTAGGACACAGGGAGTGCTGTGAAAAAAGTTATGAGGGGCCAAGTGGGATGCTGATTAATGTTCCAATCACAAGCTGGGGTATCGGACAGTTGCAGCGGGAGGATTAAGGAGCACCAAGATGGGTAAGCCCAAACAGGACCACAGAAAGAAGGAGAGCCTTTTCAGGGTATTGTAGTCACTGAAGTGGAAGAGATGGATAAAGATGGACAGGATATACATAGCCACCTGGTTAAAATATTAGCTGCCATTGTGGACACAAAGGCCACCCTCCAGTAAGATATAGGAACAGTGTCAGTGGGGCTGGGACTGGGACTGGGACTGTTACAGGCAGGACACAACAATCTTTCATACAGGATGAAGGAAGTGGAACTTGCCCTGGAAGAGATACAACCAGAACAAAAAAAGACATAACAAGCTAGACAGCTGGGCTACTAGGGTGGCAACCTAAGAAAGGCAGGCTGAAGACGCCAAAGAGTGCAATTGTCTCAATAACATCAGGGTGGTGGGGATCTTGGAGGGCACGGAGGGGATGGATATGGGGACTTTCTTGGAGGATTGGCTACAGAAGACAGTCACTCTGGAATCACTTTCTAAGTTCTTTGCATTGGAAAGGGCGCACAGGTTCCCGTCATGGCCTCTGGCGCCCGGGTGACCACCATGGCAAGTAATGGCAAGACTGCTACACACTATAGAGACTGAGATGCCATAATCCAGCACTCAGACACACATGGTCCGAGCATGATAGATAATAGAAAAGTGTTAGTGTTTCCTGACTTTATGGCTGAGGTGCTTCACAACGTGCATCATTCCTGGAAGTGAAAAAAAGCGCTCCGAGTGGAAGGGATACAATACTCCCTGCAATTCCCAGTTCAGCTCTGAATACAACTGAATGGGAAGGCATATTTTTATGACTCCCCTGTTGAAGTGTGGCCCTGGCTGGCAAGCTACAAGACGGACTCACAGCCCTAGAATCCAACAAACGGCACTAAAGTAACACCCAAACTGAAGCGGAGGAGACTATGGAGATCTACTAGGTGGATCACATTGGAAAAACTTTCCTCATCTCAGGCAGCAAGAGAACAACAAGCGGCCTTAAAAGCAGTGGCATAAGTTCTGTCAATGCTTCCCGATGATGGCAGAACTGTGGAATCTTCAGAACATGGGACTGGTCAAGCAGGCTGGGGGGGGATCTGCTCCCTGTTTTTGTGCATCACATCACGAATTTACTAAATATAAAAACATAAAAAATATATAGGGTAGAATCTATTTGGTTAAAAAATTGTGTACTGGAGGTGGATTCTCTCTGTTTACCTCTAAACTCCACCTTTTTGGTATTTTTTAATATGATTCGTAGAAACCACATTATCTGACATTTCTACTTCTGGGCACACTATCACAACACCTTGAACATTTAGTACAAGGGACAACGTTAATGTGCAGATGATCTTGTTTCCTGATCGTCCATTGGGTAACGCAGCTATCACAAGTGAATAAACAATGCCAACCTGGCTGAAGCTTTGGCATGGAAGCCTGGATGCTGCCTATTATATGTACACAAGCATTTCCGTGTTTATTTCGAGGAGGACTCCGCTGTCACTGTGAGGTTGCTGCATGTCAGAATTCCAGCTCAGCTGATTTCTGTTTTCCTTCTGCGAGAGAGATGTCCAATTGTGACCAAGATTGGCCCCTGAAGACACTTACCATCAGGTAATAGGGAGTTAGATCATCCAAGTAAGGATTTGTCAGAATACCCCATACTAGCCAACTAGGTTGGGGAGTTCTCAGTAGGAGTGCAGTAGACACTATACAAAGCACTTATATACAAGCATATATACACTGCTTTAGCACAATGGTGGAATTGTTTACCTTTTTCACTCTCCTAGTTATGTTGATCACCGTATTTTGTTTCTTTATTTTGATCGTAGCAGGGCATGTATTTTATACAAGAATCCCAACTTTTCAATAAATATTGAAATGCCTCTCCAATAAATATTGAAATGCCTCTCTGTGTATTTCTTGTATGGCTCCTTAAGTATGCACGAGTAACTGGGCCAAAAGGGTTGTAGGTCTGTTACCACGATTCCTTGGGAAGTCAGGGCTGTCATGTTCTGAGGTTGCACAATCCATATTGTTATCTTCTACGGTTTAGGAGTACAGATGGGGCACTGTGAGCTAGTAAGACTATAGACCCACATTTCCTGAGGTGTGCATAGAGTCAGGCTGGCACTATCCAGACTTTATGTTATCCAACAAATGCCCAGTTGCTGCTGAGAAGTAGAAGCCATATGGCTTTTCCACAGCACTTTGAAACCTATGAGTGGAAGGGCGTTCTACAAATTTAAAATAGAAATAGTCACTCATCAACAAATAAATATATGAAAGTCCTTAATGATTACTTTGCTACTGAGAACCCACCATAAACTGTATGCAATTCCCCCATAATCTTGACTGGATGCACCTATCCCCTATACCTCTAGGGGAAAAACGGGAATTCTCATTGAAGCGTGTACCCTTATATCACAATCCTCTCCTTACGATTTTACTCGGTATCCTCATCCAGACATGTGATTATTTTAACTTATTCTAATATTGAGTATGTATACAACCATGTACTTTGGCAGCCCTTTCCAAGGCACCTTATGATTCATTATAATACTTTTTCTTATTTGTACCTCCATTATTCACTTTATCTCCCTTATTTTTTGATATGCTAGTTTCTTTTTCAAAATTAATAAAGCTTATTTGAAATTAAAAAGAAATAGTCACTCAAGCAGTATGTAACACTCTTATCAAAAACAACAGATTTATGATCTCAACACTATGATTTAGGGTTCACTGTAAGCAGAAAATGATATGAGGGGGCCAGAAGGCTAGCACTCTTGTGACACAGGTAAAAAGATCCAATCACAGTAGGATCACTACAAAACATGGTTTATTCTCGCCACCACATTACACACATTGTCAGTGGTCCTTTGTGACGCCTTACTGCTCACTCAGTGCAGATTATTGCTAAGAGAGGTGTGAGAATGAGACAGAAAGAGACAAAGGTGAAGAAATGTGAGATAGAGAGATAGAGAGAAGTGATAGAGACAGTAGTCAGAAAGGAACATTTGAGGGGGAGAGAGGGGAAAGATGCATCATAAATAAATATAGTTCTCAAAGGATGTGTGCGTGAAAGAGACTGAAATGTGTTAAACAGCTGAGAGAGAAAATGGGAAAAAACAAGTGCTGATAAAGAGACTGGACAGACAGACAGCTGAGACAGAGGCAGAAACGGAGATGTGAGGTTTTGAGGGGGTACAGAGATGGGTGTGTGAAATGAAGACAAGTAAGAAACAACTGATAGAACAGCTGAGAGAAAGAGGGACACAGGTACAAAACATGGCAAAGACAGACAAGTAGGAAAAACAAGCATTTGCAATGCAATCAGTCTTGCTTTTGGGATTTTATATGTATTTAGCTATGCAGCACATTAGCATGGGTGCTGAAACATCTACTGTTATTTAACATGAATTGAAATTAAGCACCAAACTGTGTGACACGCCAGGTATGGGAAAACATTGAGAGAAATATTGCCTTTCTACAGGAAATGGTACAGTCCAAAGCTCTGTTTTTAACATAAAATCAGCGACTTTGGTGCTCATATCACTGAAAATACAAGTTTTAAAAAAAATATTATTGTCTACGGGTGCTCGTGGAAGACAATTTCTATGGACGGGAATCTAGAGAATGCTAAAGTGATTCTAGTATTTTACTGACCTCTGCTGGTCGTTTTCTACCAAGAAAGTTAAATAGAGGCAGTTGCTAGAATATATATATTTTTTTTAAGTCTCTCAGCAGAAAGCAATTCTATTATTTTTCTGACCTCTACTGGTCATTTTCTATCAAGACAGTTAAATAGAGGCAGATGGACAGAAAAAAAGTCCCACAAAGTACATACACATATAAGTGTATACTAAAGTATATACAAGAGGTCTCAAATGCTCGACTTAAACAGCTGAGTATAAGATAGTGGGGGCAGGGAAAGACAGCTGGAAATGTATATTGATAGAATGGGAGCTGAGATGGAGAAGGCGATACACAGCTAAGAAAGAGAGCTAAAGTGGACGACAGCCAAGGGATGGCGAAGTGGCAATAGATAAGAGAGAAGAGATAAAGAGACAGCTAAAAGTGTAGTTAGAGAGGTGGAGGCAGGAGGAAGAAATGAGTGACAGGCGAGAAAACGAAGTTCAAAGTGAAGGGGGATAGTTGAGTGGAAAGCTGATAACATGCAGAAAGAGAAAAAGAAAGGTGAGAGGTATGACAGATGCAAGAGAGCTTGGGAGATGAGTATGACAATATAGAGAAGATGTGAGGGACAACAGAGATGTGACAAATGAGGAAAGGGATGAGTGTGCAGCGGTACAGAGAGTGGAAGAAGGGTAAAGGAGAGAGAAAATAAGCATGTTCACTTCCCAACATATATCCATAATCGGGCACAGCATAAAGGTCAGGATGTATTTGCATAGATGCATATGCAGTTTGTGAGTCACTTTAAATCATGGAGCACAAAAATGCCAGTCCAGCCAGTGACAACCAAATGTGTAATGATCTCTAATCTCCACATAGACAAGGGCAGGAGGTTCCAGAGTGATGCTGCACAGGAGCCCAAGGAGACTCCACCGGAAATGCGTGTACAGAATCTGGGAGAGAAGTCTCACTTAAGTATATATTCTCCATTGTTTTGTGGGGAAAAATCCTATAAAGAAGGACTGTTGTCCCAAAGAGCTCCATGGAGAAAGCTTAGATTATTAAATTCTATTCATTGTTACGACTGGTGCCATGAAAAAGGTTGTCCAAGGGACATTACGTGAGCAATTTCTATAATCTGTGCATCTACCGAAAAGCAATTGAGTCTGTAAACCTGACCTGACACCAGGGCAGTCTTTAGTATTGGTGGCACCCTGTGAGACAATGTTTGTTGGCGCCCCCCAATAATCACCTCTGTTACGGATTCCCTCACTACCACCCTTTAACAGTGCCCCTCAAGTCTCCATAACCACTCTCTCTTCGATTAATTTATAGTGCCACTCATACCTGTGTAGGGTGTCAGTGCACTTTAAATCACACATACTACACAGTGACAAAAAAGTATAGGTGTGTAGATTAGTGTATTGGAAATGTTACATAGGACAGAGAACCACAAGGTACAGGCGTCACGTCATCAATTCTGGTAGACAGTATATTCTAATAATGCTTGGTCTGGAGAAGCACAAACTCTGAATTTGAAAATTAACACTTTCGCTGCTAGACCTTTTCCCCCCTGTGCTAAGCCTTTTTATGGCTATTTGGGATAGTTCGCACTTAGGCCCCTGTAACTTTTTGACCCCATAAGGGATCCACACCAAATTTGCGTCCTTTTCTCCCAACACCATGGGGATTTTAGAGGTACACAGGGTTTGTTGATTCCTCTGGAGGGGACCCAGAAATTAGCCAAAATACAGCCACATTTTGGGTTTGGGGGGAAAAATTGGAAAAAAGGGCTGCAGATGAAAGCGTCTGATTTTTCCCCTGCAAATGGTATCAACAAAAGGTTTGTGGTGCTGAAATCACCATCCTCCTAGCTGTCAGTGACTGGCAGACTTTATTCAGAAAAACACATTTTTTATACACAGTTTTGGCATTTTACTGGGACTATTTTTGCTATTTTGTGTGCTTTCAGCCTCCTGCCAGATAATGGTAAAACTGGGTATGAAAGCAATGATGGATCCTGAAAAGCTATACATTTATGACAAGTAGACAAGATTCAAAATTCAGCAAGAGGTCATTTGTGCAGAGCCTTCAATGTTTTCTTATAGAAACTAACATTTGAAATAGGAAAAATTGAAAATGATGTGAAGAAAACAGCCATTTGTGCCAAAGTTTTTACCTGTAACTTCTTCTAAGTATGACCGATTTTTTAAAGCAATATACTGTTACCTCCACTGGACCCTTGTGGTTGTTGGGATATATAGGACTTGTAGGTTCACCAGGAACCCGAGGAACCCAGAGCCAATAACTGCAATGGTTTGTTATTGTGTACTGGGTATATAGCAATTCATTTTAGAAAATATAAATAGTGAAAAATGGGTATGAAAGAATCCTATGTATTTCTGAAAAGAAAACAAAATATACAGCTTAGAAGCAGTAGCTATTTGCACATCTCCAAAATTGTGAGTACCCATACTAGCATGTGATTATAGGACATTTTTTCAAAGTGACTTCTTTTTTTCACATTGTCTTACATTTGGAAGCAGACATGCATCGAAAGTCAATAGGTGATAACAGTTGCTCCACAATTCTGTCTTCCCAAAGTGACCTGAGAAAAACGGTATCTCACTGGTGTGGGTAGGTGTAGTGCCTGCCAGAGGAAATGGTCCAAAACACAACATGAACACGCCACATTTCTCCAAGAATCCCTTGCAAACCTCAAACTTTGTCAAATAAAGAACACATTTTCGTTACATTTCTGTGGCGGAAAGTTCTGGAATCTGCATGGATCCCCAAAATTCCACCCACTCCGCATTCCCCAAAGTCTTCAGAGAAAAATGGTACCTCACTTGTCTGGGTAGGCCTAGTGCCCGCAGCAGAAACGGGCCAAAACACAACGCCACATTTTTACAGTGAAAACTTACCCTTTTTTTGCAAAGTGCCTAGCTGTAGATTTTGAACCCAAGCTATACAGGCACTTAGGGAAACCTAGCAAACCTATACATTTTTTAAAACTAGACACCCAGGAAAATCCAGGATGGGGTGACATGTCTGGCTCCCACCAGGTTCTGTTATTTATCCAGAATCACTTGCAAACCTAAAATGTAAAATAAAACACATTTCCTCACATTTCTGTGGTGGAAAGTTCTGGAATCTGTGTGATACCACAAAATTCCACCGACCCTGCATTACCCAAAGTCTTCTGAGAAAAATGGTACCTCACTTGTGTGGGTAGGTCTAGTGCCTGCAACAGGCAAGGGCCCAAAACATACTGTGGAGACATCAAAATCAGCTATCACAAACGACCTAGTTTTGCACGGGGCACCTGGATTTTTGGCCCCGGGCTCAGCTGCCATCTAGGAAAACCTACCAAGCCCACACATGTCTTGAAAGTAAACAGCCTGGAGAGTCCAGTGAGGTATGCCTTGTGTGGATCCCCCAAAGTTTCCCTACCCGGAATCCTCCTGCAAACCTCAAATGTAACTGAAAAAAAAATGTTTTTTCATACATTTTTGTGTGGGATCACAGGGCGGGCACAAATGCATTACCACCCAGCCTTTCCCTTCCTCTCCCGAGTAAAATGATGCCTTACTTGTGTGGGTTGGCCTGTGACTGGGAAGGGCCAAAAACTGAGGGATTAAAGGTATGGCACCTCAAATTCTAAACTGTACATTAAAAAAGAAATACGTGTTTAGCGGATTCTACATTGGACAGCTACACAAGTGAGGTATCATGTTAATCGGGAGACCAAGGGGAACGCTAGGTGGTAAGACATTTGTGCTGGCACATTGCTCCCACACAACAATGTGTAGAAAAACTGATTTTTATAGCTAAATTTGAGGTTTACAAGAGATTCTGGGTAAGAAAACATTAGGGGATCCACGTAAGCCATACCTTACTGAACTCCCCAGTGTGTCTAGTTTTCAGAACTGTGTGGGTTTGGTAGGTTTTCCTAGATGGCCGCAAGCCCGGGGCCCAAAAACCAGGTGCCCCCCCCTGCAAAACCAGGTCGTTTTATGATCGGTAATTTTTAGTACTCCACAGATACAATTTGGGCAATTTCCTGTTGCTACCACTATGCCTACCCACACAAGTGAGGCACCATCTTTATTGAGAGACCTGGGGAAATGCTAGGTGGTAGAAAATGTATGTCAACACAGTGATCCCACAACATTCCCACACAGATAAATGAGGAAAATTTGATTTTTTTGCAGCTAAATTTGAGTTTTGCAGGGGATTATGGGTAGGGAAACGTTGGAAGATTCATGCAAACCATACCTCCCTGGACTCCCCATGATGTCTAGTTTTCAGAAATGTGTGGGTTTGGTAGGTTTCCCTAGATGGCTGTGAGCCCAGGGCCAAAAAACCAGGTGACCCCCCTGCTAAACCAGGTGGGTTTATGATACAAAATTTTGAAGTCTCCACAGTATGAATTGGGCCATTTCCTGTTGCAGCCACTATGCCTACCCACACAAGTGAGGTACCATTTTTATGGGGAGACCTTGAGTAACGCTAGGTGGGAGGAAACTTGTGTCAGCCCCGTGATCCTACAACTTTCCCACACAGACAAGTATGTTGGTGGTCGGGGGCTGAAGTAGCCCCACGAGCACTGAAACAATGAAACTGAAACTAGGTTTCATTTTCATTTGAACTGCAATGATGTCAGCGCACCATGCATGCGATCGGCATTGCAATGAAAATGCAAGTTGGCCTCGGGAGGTTGGGGAAGCTCTTCCGCAACCTCCAGAGGCCAATAAAAAAAAAGAAAATCCCTCTGCTGTCTGTAGCAGAGGCATTTAGTGCCCCTGTTCTCATGAGTCGTTAGTCATTAGTCGATTCAAGTGAACATTACAGGGAACTTTCTGCCATTTTGTGACATCGCAGTGACATTGTTTGAAATGTTGCCTTCAAGAAATGTCTATTTGCCTGTTGTACTACACCGGTCCTGGAGTTCAGTGGGAACAGGCAGTGGTTCATGGGATCACTGCCTGCTTCCCTTGAAGCTGCCAAAGGGTGTCAAGCCGACCTCTTCACATTCCAGAGACAGTCAGTAATTACCTGCACCTCAGCACTGATATTACTAATCTTATGTAAGATTGAATTATTTATCATTGAAGAAATTTACACTTTTTATGAGTTATAGAGGACAATGTTTGCATATGGGGATGTTATCACTCGCCCATATTAACTTTTGAACACACTCAATCAATCAATCATATGATTTGTAAAGCGCACTACTCACCCGTGAGGGTCTCAAGGCGATGGGGTGGGAATGCTGCTACTGCTCGAAAAGCCAGGTCTTGAGGAGTTTTCTGAAGGTCAGCAGGTCTTGAGTCTGCCGTAGGTGGATGGGGAGGGTGTTCCAGGTCTTGGCGGCGAGGTGGGAGAACGATCTGCCGCTGGAGGTCGCTCTTCGGAAGCAGGGGACTGTGGCGAGGGCAAGGTCGGCAGAGCGGAGCTGGCGGGTGGGGGTGTAGAAGCGGAGTCGTCTGTTGAGGTACGTTGGTCTAGTGTCGTGGCCTTGTGTGCGGGGTGAGGAGCTTGAACGTTATCCTCTTGTTGACCGGGAGCCAGTGCAGGTCTCTCAGGTGGGGTGTGATGTGGCTGCGGCGAGGGATGCACTTGTAATGGTTTTAACTATACAATAAATACATTCATTGAATGTGCAGTGCTGCCCATCAATATGATGACACTATTTCCCTAAATTAATTTTCTGTTTTCATGGAAGAAACTCCATTTTTTTAAAAAGTGCAGAAAATATGAATGCATTTTAAGTAGTACTCAGTGTATAAAACGCCTGCGTGTAACAGCAAAGGCTTTCCATGCTATTGTTTCTATAGGTGGAGTCCTGGAGCCTCATTTATGCCGCCCGTGCATCACTTTTTGTGACGCACCAGCAGCGTAAAAAATGTGCCTTGTTGCACCATATTTACAAAGTGACGCATCTACCTAGATGTGTCACTTTGTAAACCCCTGCGCTACATTATACCTATGCCAGGTATAATGTATGCAGGGGGGGGTGTTCTGACGTAAGAAAGGGTCATGGAAGTCACGCAGTGAAATCTATAAGATTTCACTGCGCCACTTCTAGGACACAAATGCGTCAATTTCTTACGCCTGCCTCACAGCAGGCGTAAGACTGACGCAAGCCCTTTCACATGGGGCTTGCCCCATGTCGAAGGATACATTGCTGGGGTTGCGTCACTTTTGTGACACACTGTAGCAATGCGTCAATTTTTGCGCCATACAGATACATCAGAAATACTGATGTATCTGTAACTCCTTGCGCCATGATGCATCATTCATCATTGATGTCGCAAGGAGGACGCAGTGAAAAGTGACGCATTGCTGTTTTCACGCAGCGATGCGTCACTTTTCATAAATGAGGCCTCTGGAATCAAACGCAGAGAATACATCTGCGCACAGGATGAAATTCACAGTTGAAAATGGTCTGAGGGAGGGAAACAGCTAACAATATTAAATACTGCAGTCTGAAATCCTTTCATCTTTAACGGAAAGGGAAGTGTTGACATAGCGGTCTTCTAATGCTGTACGGTTGTGAGATGAGGACACACCGAATCAGTATTTCTCCCTCAGCATAAACTCTTTTTCCCTCAGCGCAGAAAGCCGTCTCCCTCGGTACAGAATCACACGGACTGAGTCTAAACGGCGCTTTTCTGTACCACAAATTGTTATTTGACGACCTGCGCGCTTTAAATAACAGATTTTCAATAGGAGGCCATAAACGCCCACATATGCACGGGATAAGAGCCGAGTGTGTTTTTCGGCCAAATATCGGAAGAAGTCATGCTCGAAACGACTGCCGATACCATTCAAACCATGAACGCGTCGGTGAGTAACAACATCTGGCCAGCAAGTCAATGCGGCTGTGAGAGGCCTCCAGTAATGAGCCCGTCCAGACCAATGCGCTGTTTGAGTCTCTGGCCTTCGTATTGACAAAGGTTGCTTTCAATCACGCCGTATCTGTTCCCATGTCAATCATCGCTGAAAATGAATCCAGCGTTATCATCGACGGAGACATGACTTTAACAGAGAAGCCGAAGGCCCCCTGGAAAGGACCATATGGCTGCCCGGGCGCCCCACGCGTGAAGAGGAGGCGAGCGCCGAGCAAAGCCAACGTAACTATGGAAATAGAAATTATTCGCTCTCTGTCTCCAGGCCTTGGCTCACGTCAACGTGTTTATGACGCGCCTAATATCTCAAGATAACATGTTTTATCTGCTGGCAAAATTAAAGATATGGAAGTGAGCCGATAGGAATGATTTATGTGCCCGGTGAAAATATTGGCAGTTTTATAGAGTGAAATGTCAGAGCAATGCTGTACCTTCAAGTTGTTGGTTTCCTCCTTTGAATCCCTGTCAGCATCATGAACGCTGGAGAGTTTCAGCAATGTTTGCTGCTGCCTTAACATAGCGCTGAATATTTTACGCTAGTAATAATCAAACCGCTCTTTGCTGTGAAAAATGGGACTTACAGCCTGATTCATCAAGCTGATTTGCGCTCGCAAAGGACCAGATTCTGAGAATCTGGCCCTTTGCGAGTGCGATTTTTGCATTTGGGATTCATCATCCCAAATGCAAAAATCACAATTACCGAAATCGCATATTTGCGAGGAATTGGATTTAAGGAATCTCTAATAGAAATTCCTTAAATGCAATTCATCAACCAATTAGAAATAGCGAAATCGCAATATTTGGTCTCAATTTACCACCAAGTCTGACTTGGTGGTAAATTGCGAAAATAGTGTAAAAAGCACTTTAGTGCATTTTTTTCTTTTGCATGTTACACACACACATGTCCTTTGGACATGTGTGTGCGCAACACCTGTTCAAATGTGCATTTAAGGGGTGCTACAGGGTGTCCTTTGGACACCCCTGGCACCCTTAAAATCGCTATCTTATTTGCGAGTAGCAAATTGCTACTCGCAAATAAGGGATACTCCCCATTCATTCCTATGGGCCTTTTGGCCCATAGGAATGAATGGGGAGTTATTCCTTATTTGCGAGTAGCAAATTGTTACTCGCAAATAAGGAATGTGTAGGAATCGCTATTTATTAAGCAATTCGTACATGAATACAGTTTTGCGAGTCCTCAATAGCGATTCGCTATGAATCGCTATTAGGGGCTCGCAAAACGGCCCGTTGATGAATCAGGCTGTTAGATACACAATTTGCACAGAGTAGATAGATTTTAGCGACTGCGCTTCTTATGTGTTTATTTAAATCACCAGTGCATGCGGAAATAGCGCCAATAAATCCCGCCGCTGCCATGAAATAAACCCCTGTCGCGGAATTGTAAAACCCACCGAAAGGAAATCGAATTGGATTGAGTGTGACTCAGAGTTCCTGCAGCTCAAACCCGCGCCAGTTACTGCTTTTGACGGGTTTGATTTTAATGTATGTGAGAGTGAACACTTGTGAACAAGCATTTCATTTTCTCCCTGTACTTGGAAGGCGTTGATTTCATAGACAGCGGCATTGCATAAAGGAGGAACAGAACAATGCACAACAGTCTAATTTGGCAGATTCGGTATAACATACGCGTTTCTACCATCAATAGTACAGCATCACCACTGCCTAGGGTACAGAACCATCCCGCAGAGGGTGAGCTTCGAATGTGGTGACCCCTACATCTTGCTGATTTTTGGTTTGATCCTGCACACGTTTTCTCACAGATCTAGGAGATATTGAGCAGTTATGCAAATGAAGCAGTGGGATGTATGACGTTACAACGCAGGCTATTACAACGCGGTTTTTACATCGCAATCCATTACAACGCATAGTGCTTTTGGGTGTTGGATAGTGAATAGTTTAATTTACTATTCCAACTCCAGTCCCCGTGGACACTAGGGAAGGTGTTGGATAGTAAATTAAACGTATTCCCTATCCTAGAGCGCCCCCCAGCGCAATGCGTTGTAATGGTTTGCGTTGTAATGACCGCGTTGTAATGGTAGTGCATTGTAAAAGTTTCGGTGTAAAGGTTGTTTACCGAAGCAGTGCACCTAAGATAAATCTGTGCTTCCAGAGTGCTCAGACATTCACATTTGTGTAACGTGAGCAATAGCTCTGCTGTGTGAGATGGGAATCTGTCTGTCCCTTCTGTTTCACCTGACGTACAGCTCGGTACTCTGAATCAAGCGCCTGCGGCCTGTGTGACCTGTGGGATAGCTGGACTCTCAGACCTCCCGAAGGCGAAAGATGGGACATAAGGTTGGCATTTAGATGTGAGGGTGGCCCGCACTGCACCTTCCTGGGAAGTGGGGCAAAGAGGATTCGTTTCCCACTCCACCCGAGACCTGAAATGTAAACACGCCTCCAGCTGTCGATCCTTTTTGAGGGACCTGTTCTGGTTTTCACTCTTTCTCGTTCGGTACCTTGTTCCCTCCCAGAACCTCTTCCCGACAGGCACTTACCTCTGCATGTCACTGTGAAGCCGTTGTGTGCTTAGGTACTGCAGCGTCTAGAAGCACCTGGCTGTGCAGAGAGCACTAGCATGGAAGGTCCCAGTATCCAGCTGTGTGAGGTGCGCCCCTTCCCCTCATACAGCAGTGACCCCAGTGCGCTCACCTGCTGCTGTTTCCAGCCTCTCTTCCTTGTAAATCTGCGTGTGAGGCGTCTGAAGTCCTCTGCCTGCAGCCTCTCTCCTCCTTCTCGGAGTCCGTCTCTCCACTCCTTTAATACACACATACCTGACCCCTGACCCCACCCCCTGCCTATCTAATCAATGACTCGGATTCCAGATCTGGAGGTGAAACTGCTTCTTTCACCAAAGTCCGGGTGTTTCCTAGCAGTCTTGTGATTCCACGAGAGCAGGTGGGTTTGGCGCCAGCAGTAGGGCGGGCTGGGAGTCTGTGCACTGCGGATGGCCTTTGAGACGCACAAGGTGCACACACACACGCGCGCGCTCGCGCATTCCTGTTAACACCCCAGATGCAGAGCATGCAGACAGACCAACACACCTGAGGACTTTGGCCCCATTAACAAAGCTAATCTAAGGCAAAATCCTAACTTTACGACTTACGGTATTCAAAAAGGGCTCTTAGGAGCAGTAAAGTTAGGAATCCTAAAATAATTTGTTGCAGTAAAATATACAAAATTGACAACAACTTCTAAGGGCGCACAGCTGGTTCAGGAAGTAAAATTCAAAAGTAATTTCTGTGCTCCAGGTAGATGGGAGCCTGTTGCCTTGGCTCCAAACAGGACCACCAGGGTAATCCGACCAAATACAAATTAGTCCACCGAGCACACAATAATAAATTTTCAGTCCACAAAATATGTATTCCTTCTTCAATGTTTCCTTTTCTTTATTCTTAACTTTTCTTCATCCAAAGTAAATTCTTGCACAAAAGCCTACACGTGTTTCGTCTAAGTCCGTCTTGGACAAAAGACTTCTTCAGGGCTGTAAATAATTACAATATTTACAACTTAGATGCATGTATTACTATATACAGTAATAAGCTCTTCATGTCTTAAGACATACCACCGAATACGTGCACGATATAGCACAGACATCTCATAGACCCTAATGCCAAGTTTTAACTAATATCACCAAGTGCCAAGGTAGAAAATAATCAGTAAAACCAAGTTAGAATAGCCCAGATGTAGTCCTAAAATAAATAAAAGTGCAAGTTTATAGTATAACATCATACCAATTATGGTCCGATTTATGTCATCAAAAGTTCAGTCCTCCAATTCAGTCTAGCGTAATAGCTGTAACAACATGTAACAACATTTCCTTGTCACGAGCCACAGCCCAAGTTAAAATAATACCCTAAAATTAAAGTCTTATTTAACTCATTTAACTCACCTCAATTCTTGAAGTGACTGAATCGGTAGCACGATATCTTATTAAAGTTTGTATTTCGGTTTCCCTTTCGGTTTTTCGTTCTTCTACAGTAGTAAATTATAAAGAAAGTATAAGTATTGGTCTAATTACATATTATATGTTATTTCAGTATTCAGTGCCCCTCCTGTATTCATTTACAGATCAAAAATGGAACGTATTTCTATCGCTAGTTTCAGAGTTATTAAATTTGTTAGCCGTTGTGTACTATAAACAAGCGGTACAAAAAGATTCAAAGTAATTCGTACCTTATCTCGATTAACTGCAATTATAGTTATCATCCATATCATCATTAGGTTATCAGTAGTCTCGATCCGTGATTCTACAGAATAAATTAGATCAGACTTAGTATTTTTATATCGTTAGCGCTCTGTTAGTATCACAATCGGTTGCAATCGGTTGCCTATTCTACTCACCGTCATTTGTCGTCTTGGTAATTTCTCGCGTGCTACGCGAGCGTCATCTTGTAGTGGCTTTTTATAGTTTGAGTTCCGTGCGCCATCTTTGCCTAGTCATTACGATCTATAGTTATTGTTCGCAATTATGAAATTCTTAACATTTTAATTACATTTATATTTTATTTTATTTTATTTTATTTTAATCACTGCATTTATTTTACTGCTTTGTATAGAGTAATATTACCTCAAACTTTATATATTTGAGGCAGTGTAATGTCTCTCCGCTTACCTAGATTTGTGGCGGCCATCTTATAGCAGGCTATTACAACGCGGTTTTTACATCGCAATCCATTACAACGCATAGTGCTTTTGGGTGTTGGATAGTGAATAGTTTAATTTACTATTCCAACTCCAGTCCCCGTGGACACTAGGGAAGGTGTTGGATAGTAAATTAAACGTATTCCCTATCCTAGAGCGCCCCCCAGCGCAATGCGTTGTAATGGTTTGCGTTGTAATGACCGCGTTGTAATGGTAGTGCATTGTAAAAGTTTCGGTGTAAAGGTTGTTTACCGAAGCAGTGCACCTAAGATAAATCTGTGCTTCCAGAGTGCTCAGACATTCACATTTGTGTAACGTGAGCAATAGCTCTGCTGTGTGAGATGGGAATCTGTCTGTCCCTTCTGTTTCACCTGACGTACAGCTCGGTACTCTGAATCAAGCGCCTGCGGCCTGTGTGACCTGTGGGATAGCTGGACTCTCAGACCTCCCGAAGGCGAAAGGTGGAACATACGGTTGGCATTTAGATGTGAGGGTGGCCCGCACTGCACCTTCCTGGGAAGTGGGGCAAAGAGGATTCGTTTCCCACTCCACCCGAGACCTGAAATGTAAACACGCCTCCAGCTGTCGATCCTTTTTGAGAGACCTGTTCTGGTTTTCACTCTTTCTCGTTCGGTACCTTGTTCCCTCCCAGAACCTCTTCCCGACAGGCACTTACCTCTGCATGTCACTGTGAAGCCGTTGTGTGCTTAGGTACTGCAGCGTCTAGAAGCACCTGGCTGTGCAGAGAGCACTAGCATGGAAGGTCCCAGTATCCAGCTGTGTGAGGTGCGCCCCTTCCCCTCATACAGCAGTGACCCCAGTGCGCTCACCTGCTGCTGTTTCCAGCCTCTCTTCCTTGTAAATCTGCGTGTGAGGCGTCTGAAGTCCTCTGCCTGCAGCCTCTCTCCTCCTTCTCGGAGTCCGTCTCTCCACTCCTTTAATACACAGATACCTGACCCCTGACCCCACCTCCTGCCTATCTATTCAATAACTCGGATTCCAGATCTGGAGGTGAAACTGCTTCTTTCACCAAAGTCCGGGTATTTCCTAGCAGTCACGTGATTCCACGACAGCAGGTGGGTTTGGCGCCAGCAGTAGGGCGGGCTGGGACTCTGTGCACCGCGGCTGAACTACACCCTTCACCCTCTCACGCGAGCGCTGCCCCCGACGGCCTACGAGACGCACAAGGTGCACACACACACACACACACACACACACACACACACGCGCATTCCTGTTAACACCCCAGATGCAGAGCATGCAGACAGACCAACACACCTAAGGACTCAGGCCCCATTAACAAAGCTAATCTGAGGCAAAATCCTAATTTTACGATTTACGGTATTCAAAAAAGTCATTTAGGAGCAGTAAAGTTAGGAATCATAACTTTACTGCTCCTAAATGCCCTTTGTGAATACCGAAAGTCGTAAAGTTAGGATTTTGTCTCAGATTGCTTTTGTGAAGAAACTTTGTTGCAGTAAAATACGTTTTGCAATATCACAGTTTTTCGATGTAAAACTGTTAAATCAGTACATTGTTATTCTATGGGAGGAAACACAATCAGCAATATGCAGGTAAGTAAATGATTTACGATATTGAGCTTTCAGATAAAGAATAAGTACCAGGCAAGGTTCAGGTAAGTGACCTCACTACACCGCCAGTGGCACTTGGGCGGCTGGGGTGCAGAGGCCAAACTCGGGACCTGGTGCCAATGTTATCTAATGGAAAAAAGGGGCAAAGAAAGTCGTACTACTTACAGGTAAGTACAATGGTTTGGTAATCGGGGGTTATGGTAAGCACAGCGGGTACCACAAGGCAGCACCAAACATACACCCTCAGCGGCACAGAGTACCAACACAGCGTCAGGTGCCCAATGCAAATAAATGTTGAGTCTTGAATTCTGAAAAAGGCTGCAGACTCAGGCCAGTAGGCTGGAAGAAAGAAACTTACCGCTGCACAGGTAAGTTGGGGTGTGCTGGAGCATTGAGACACCGTCAGCAGTTCTCCCCAAGACCCAGGGGCTCCATGTGCAGGGGTGTCCTCAGCTTACCAATGGGGTAGTTGTTTAGGGAGATCATCGTGCAGAGGATGTAGGCATCGACATGGAGTTGGGCAGGGGTCCATCAACAAGGGACACCTGCTTAGGATTGCAGGGGAACCTTTTGTGTACTGGTGGGCCACTTGGACTTCGGCTGTAGGCATCGAGTGCAGAGTTGTTCAGCTTTGCGGTGTCATAGGCAGAGCACTTTGTCTTTAAAGTTGGTTTTCTACTGGACAGGTCCCCTGTCCACAGGAGATTAGAAGTCTTTTTAGAAAGTAGGCAGTCCTCTCAGGGTTCTGGGCGGCTCTGGGCTGCTGGACGAGTCGCTCTTCTGTAGCAGGGTCTTTGACGACCACAGACGGGCTGGTAGAGCTGGGGCCAAATCAGTTGGTGTCTTCAGTCTTCGCTGCTGCATGGCTCTTCTTTGTCCTCTTTTTCGCGCGTTGCGGGTAATCTAAAGTTATGGTTCAGAGGTGCCCCATAATACTCAATTTAGTGGTGTTACAGGAGTTAGAAGGTAGTAGCCAATGGGCTACTAATCTTTAGGGGCCTACACACCTTGTATGCCCACTCCCTCTGGGGAGGCAACATATCCCTAATCCTATTGGCTAGAATGCTCTAAAACAATTTGGATGATTTTGAAAGAAGGGGTCACTTCAGCTCAAGGCACTTTAGGGGTAGTCCTGGTTGAGAGGGGAAACGCCTCTCCGGATTACCAATTTTCCCTCCAACCTCGCAGCCAAACTGGGGCTTGGTCAAGGGCGTGGGCAGGCTTTGTTTCTGACCTACAAGAACAAAATGAATTCACTGTGCATCTATAATGTCTAAGAATGGACTTAGAAACTATAGGGGCATATCTCTTCACGCAGTTATGCCCTCACATGTGGTATAGTGCACCCTTCCTTAGGGATTTAAAGCCTGCTGTAGGGGTAACTTACCGGATGTATACCTGCTTGGGATATATGATGTTACCACGCATACTTTTACCACGCATACTTTTACAACGCATTTTTTACCATGCTAATACTATTACAACGCATGTAATTACCACGAGTACTTTTACAACGCAATATAATGTAATATAAAGAAAAATACTATTACAACGAATACGATTAAAACGCATACCATTACAACGCAAATGAAATATATATATATATTTTTTTTTAGTACAATAACCACTGGGACGGGATGTAGGGAAAATAGGGGTTTTGGGTGGGGAAGTGTTTTAAAAAATGTTAAAAAAACTACAACGCATTAATGAAAAAAATGTGTAATTTCAGCAAAATGAATACTCGAGTATTAAAATTAATACTCGAGTATTAAAATTAATACTCAAAGATTTAAAATTTATATATCAAAATATTAAAATAATTTAAATTAAAATAAATTAATTAAATTCAATTATATTAAATTAAATATTTCGATTTATGAATAATAATAATAATTAGGTTAACATATTTCATTGTTTACGTTTCGGAAAGCTATCGCCATTTTAAGTAAGTAAATAAAAAAATAGTCCTACAACAATTTCAATGACAGTAAAATCATAACAGTACTTACAAAATGGATGCCAAAACGGCACAAATAACCCGATTTACGTTTCTTTAAATAAAAATAAAAACTATATGTTTATACAGAAATATATTTGTTTTAATTTTTACATTACAACGTTGTGTCTATGTGAAAAAACTGAAATAATAACCCAAAACATATAAATAGGAGACAGACACCATTTTAAGATCAGTTGATCCGCAACTATCAGAGTGACCAGACGCCAAATCTGACTCTCTCACCTTTTCACCTCTTCAGAAGCAAAATCACATCTACGGAGTACATTTGTGAGATTTAAAAGTAAGTAAATGAAATAGCTAACAACATATTCAAACAATTAATTGTTGATATAATCCCGAAATAAAATAGTTTAGATATATATATATATATAATTAATTAAAGCGTAAATTTTAATAATTATGTTATTTATTATTTTTTAAATTACTAGATATTTAAGGAAAAGATATAAAAGTATCCAATTAAATAATTAATTAAATCACTCAAAATTAATATTATTTTTTTAAGTTCAAACATTTTTCCTCACACTTTATTTTTCCCAATAGTTGAACAACTGAAAACATTGACACAAAGAATTACAGCTACCAAACTGTGGTAAAAAAATTACGAGGTAAAAACGAAATATTATTATACATAATTTCTAATCTTGTGAAACGCAAATAAAATTATTAATTAAAATATTTTTCAATTTTTATTCAGGTACAATATTTGACCAAAAATATAAATTTTTACAAACATCGACATTTTCAAGGTCTTCACCTTATAAGGTAAAATAAAAAATATATATTTTTGTATTAATAGTTAATAAAATTAGAGTAAACAGAATTATTAGTAGCGTAGTAATATTTTAATGTAGAATAAGGAAAAATTTAGTATAAGTGGTATAAGAATATTTTGGTGCTGTACCTGCTCGATGCGTGAAAGAAGCTTGCACTGTTGCTACCTGTGCTGTACCTATTCTATGTGTGTTGGAAGCTTATACTGTAACTGACTGTACTGTACCTGCTCCATGCGTGAAAGAAGCTTGCACTGTTGCTGCCTGCGCTGTACCTATTCTATATGTGTTGGAAGCTTATACTGTTACTGACTGTGCTGGACCTGCTCCATGCGTGAGAGAAGCTTGCACTGTTACTGCCTGCGCTGTACAAATTCTATATGTGTTGGAAGCTTACACTGTTACTGACTATGCTGGACATGCTCCATGCGTGAGAGAAGCTTGCACTGTTGCTGCCTGCGCTGTACCTATTCTGTGTGTGTTGGAAGCTTACTCTGTTGCTGACTGTGCTATACCTGCTCCATGCGTGAGAGAAGTTTGCACTGTTGCTGCCTGTGCTGTACCTATTCTATGTGTGATGGAAGCTTGCACTGTTGCTACCTGTACTGTACCTACTTCATACGTAAAGAAATTTTGTACTGTTGTTGCCTGTGCTGTACCTATTCTATGCGTGTAGGAAGCTTGCACTGTTGCTACCTGTGTTATACCCGATCCATGCGTGAGAGAAGCTTGCACTAGTGTTACCCATACTGTACCTGCTCCGTGTGTGAGGGAAGCTTTTACTGCTGCTGTGTGTGCTGTACCTGCTCTGTGTATGAGGGAAGCTTGCACTGTTGCTGCCTATGCTGTACCTATTCTATGTGTGAGGGAAGCTTGCACTGCTGCTGTCTGTGATGTACCAGTTCTATGTGTGAAGGAAGCTTGCACTGCAGTTCCCTGTGCTGTACTTGTTCTATGTGTGAGGGAAACTTGCACTGCTTTTGCCTGTACTGTACCTGCTTTTTGTGTGAGGTAAGCTTGCTCTGCTCCTACCAGTGCTGCAGCTACTCCGTGTGTGAGGGAAGTTTGCACTGCTGCTGCCTGTGCAGTACTTGTTCTATGTATGTTGTACAATTGCAAACAATAATTATTTTTCCGTTTCAAATTAACCGACACAATGTTTTAAACACCAATGCAATAACTGAATAATAATCATTTACATTTGTCTCCTTTATTTTAGAAAAAGAAACCAACTTATATTCCGTCAACCAGATAACAACAAACCAAAGAAGAATCTGACTACATTATTCATCACAAACAAACAGCTACCAATAAGGTAAATCAATTCTTAAAGTGCTATTGTAGTTAAAGTGCTGGATTGTATAAGGGTATTAATTACTATTCCAACTCCAGTTAAGTGCTTCAGTAGGGAAAGTGCTGGATAGTGTAAGGGTATTAATTACTATTCCAACTCCAGTTAAGTGCTGCAGTAGGGAAAGTGCTGGATAGTGTAAGGGTATTAATTACTATTCCAACTCCAGGTAAGTGCTGCAGTAGGGAAAGTGCTGGATAGTGTAAGGGTATTAATTACTATTCCAACTCCAGTTAAGTGCTTCAGTAGGGAAAGTGCTGGATAGTGTAAGGGTATTAATTACTATTCCAACACCAGGTAAGTGCTGCAGTAGGGAAAGTGCTGGATAGTGTAAGGGCATTAATTACTATTTCAACTCCAGATAAGTGCTGCAGTAGAGAAAGTGCTGGATAGTGTAAGGGTATTAATTACTATTCCAACACCAGGTAAGTGCTGCAGTAGGGAAAGTGCTGGATAGTGTGAGGTTATTAATTACTATTGCAACACCAGGTAAGTGCTGCAGTAGGGAAAGTGCTGGATAGTGTGAAGTTATTAATTAGTAATCCAACTGCAGGTAAGTGCTGCATCGGAGAAAGTGCCAGATAGTGCAAACATGTCAATTTTCCACAAATATAAATTGAAATGTTGTACAATTGCAAAGAAGAATTAGTTTTCATTTTCAAAATAACAGACACAATATTTTAAAAACCAATGCAATAACTGAATAATAATCATCAACAATTCTCTCCCTTATTTTAGAAAAAGAAACCAATTTATATTCCGCCAACCAGACAACAACAAACCTAAGAAGAATCTGACTACATTTTTTATCACAAACAAACAGCTACCAATAAGGTAAATCAATTCTTAAAGTGCTATTGTAGTTAAAGTGCTGGATAGTGTAAGGGTATTAATTACTATTCCAACTCCAGGTAAGTGCTGCAGTAGAGAAAATGCTGGATAGTGTAAGGGTATTAATTACTATTCCAACTCCAGTTAAGTGCTGCAGTAGGGAAAGTGCTGGATAGTGTAAGGGTATTAATTACTATTCCAACTCCAGGTAAGTGCTGCAGTAGGGAAAATGCTGGATAGTGTAAGGGTATTAATTACTATTCCAACTCCAGTTAAGTGCTGCAGTAGGGAAAGTGCTGGATAGTGTACGGGTATTAATTACTATTCCAACTCCAGGTAAGTGCTGCAGTAGGGAAAGTGCTGGATAGTATAAGGGTATTAATTACTATTTCAACTCCAGATAAGTGCTGCAGTAGTGAAAGTGCTGGATAGTGTAAGGGTATTAATTACTATTCCAACTCCAGGTAAGTGCTGCATCAGAGAAAGTGCCAGATAGTGCAAACATGTCAATTTTCCACAAATATACATTTAAATGTTGTACAATTGCAAAGAAGAATTAGTTTTCATTTTCAAAATAACAGACACAATATTTTAAAAACCAATGCAATAACTGAATAATAATCATCAACAATTCTCTCCCTTATTTTAGAAAAAGAAACCAATTTATATTCCGCCAACCAGACAACAACAAACCTAAGAAGAATCTGACTACATTTTTTATCACAAACAAACAGCTACCAATAAGGTAAATCAATTCTTAAAGTGCTATTGTAGTTAAAGTGCTGGATAGTGTAAGGGTATTAATTACTATTCCAACTCCAGGTAAGTGCTGCAGTAGAGAAAATGCTGGATAGTGTAAGGGTATTAATTACTATTCCAACTCCAGTTAAGTGCTGCAGTAGGGAAAGTGCTGGATAGTGTACAGGTATTAATTACTATTCCAACTCCAGGTAAGTGCTGCAGTAGGGAAAGTGCTGGATAGTATAAGGGTATTAATTACTATTCCAACTCCAGTTAAGTGCAGCAGTAGGGAAAGTGCTGGATAGTGTAAGGGTATTAATTACTATTCCAACTCCAGGTAAGTGCTGCATCAGAGAAAGTGCCAGATAGTGCAAACATGTCAATTTTCCACAAATATACATTTAAATGTTGTACAATTGCAAAGAAGAATTAGATTTCATTTTCAAAATAACAGACACAATAGTTTAAAAACCAATGCAATAACTGAATAATAATCATCAACATTTCTCTCCCTTATTTTAGAAAAAGAAACCAACTTATATTCCGCCAACCAGATAACAACAAACCTAAGAAGAATCTGACTACATTTTTCATCACAAACAAACAGCTACCAATAAGGTAAATCATTTCTTAAAGTGCTATTGTAGTTAAAGTGCTGGATATTGTAAGGGTATTAATTACTATTGCAACTCCAGGTAAGTGCTGCAGTAGGGAAAGTGCTGGATAGTATCAGGGTATTAATTACTATTCCAACTCCAGGTAAGTGCTGCAGTAGGGAAAGTGCTGGATAGTGTAAGGGTATTAATTACTATTCCAACTCCAGATAAGTGCTGCAGTGGGGAAAGTGCTGGATAGTATCAGGGTATTAATTACTATTCCAACTCCAGGTAAGTGCTGCAGTAGGGAAAGTGCTGGATAGTGTAAGGGTATTAATTACTATTCCAACTCCAGTTAAGTGCTTCAGTAGGGAAAGTGCTGGATAGTGTAAGGGTATTAATTACTATTCCAACTCCAGGTAAGTGCTGCAGTAGGGAAAGTGCTGGATAGTGTAAGGGTATTAATTACTATTCCAACTCCAGGTAAGTGCTGCATCAGAGAAAGTGCCAGATAGTGCAAATATGTCAATTTTCCACAAATATACATTTAAATGTTGTACAATTGCAAAGAAGAATTAGTTTTCATTTTCAAAATAACAGACACAATAGTTTAAAAACCAATGCAATAACTGAATAATAATCATCAACATTTCTCTCCCTTATTTTAGAAAAAGAAACCAACTTATATTCTGCCAACCAGATAACAACAAACCTAAGAAGAATCTGACTACAATTTTCATCACAAACAAACAGCTACCAATAAGGTAAATCAATTCTTAAAGTGCTATTGTAGTTAAAGTGCTGGATAGTGTAAGGGTATTAATTAATATTCCAACTCCAGGTAAGTGCTGCAGTAGAGAAAATGCTGGATAGTGTAAGGGTATTAATTACTATTCCAACTCCAGTTAAGTGCTGCAGTAGGGAAAGTGCTGGATAGTGTACGGGTATTTATTACTATTCCAACTCCAGGTAAGTGCTGCAGTAGGGAAAGTGCTGGATAGTATAAGGGTATTAATTACTATTCCAACTCCAGATAAGTGCTGCAGTAGGGAAAGTGCTGGATAGTATAAGGGTATTAATTACTATTCCAACTCCAGGTAAGTGCTGCAATAGGGAAAGTGCTGGATAGTATAAGGGTATTAATTACTATTCCAACTCCAGTTAAGTGCTTCAGTAGGGAAAGTGCTGGATAGTGTAAGGGTATTAATTACTATTCCAACTCCAGGTAAGTGCAGCAGTAGGGAAAGTGCTGGATAGTGTAAGGGTATTAATTACTATTCCAACTCCAATAAGTGCTTCAGTAGGGAAAGTGCTGGATAGTGTAAGGGTATTAATTACTATTCCAACTCCAGGTAAGTGCTGCAGTAGGGAAAGTGCTGGATAGTGTAAGGGTATTAATTACTATTCCAACTCCAGGTAAGTGCTGCAGTAGAGAAAATGCTGGATAGTGTAAGGGTATTAATTACTATTCCAACTCCAGTTAAGTGCTTCAGTAGGGAAAGTGCTGGATAGTGTAAGGGTATTAATTACTATTCCAACTCCAGATAAGTGCAGCAGTAGGGAAAGTGCTGGATAGTGTAAGAGTATTAATTACTATTCCAACTCCAGTTAAGTGCTTCAGTAGGGAAAGTGCTGGATAGTGTAAGGGTATTAATTACTATTCCAACTCCAGTTAAGTGCTTCAGTAGGGAAAGTGCTGGATAGTGTAAGGGTATTAATTACTATTCCAACTCCAGGTAAGTGCTGCATCAGAGAAAGTGCCAGATAGTGCAAACATGTCAATTTTCCACAAATATACATTTAAATGTTGTAGAATTGCAAAGAAGAATTAGTTTTCATTTTCAAAATAACAGACACAATAGTTTAAAAACCAATGCAATAACTGAATAATAATCATCAACATTTCTCTCCCTTATTTTAGAAAAAGAAACCAACTTATATTCTGCCAACCAGATAACAACAAACCTAAGAAAAATCTGACTACATTGTTCATCACAAACAAACAGCTACCAATAAGGTAAATCAATTCTTAAAGTGCTATTGTAGTTAAAGTGCTGGATAGTGTAAGGGTATTAATTAATATTCCAACTCCAGGTAAGTGCTGCAGTAGAGAAAATGCTGGATAGTGTAAGGGTATTAATTACTATTCCAACTCCAGTAAAGGGCTGCAGTAGGGAAAGTGCTGGATAGTGTACGGGTATTAATTACTATTCCAACTCCAGGTAAGTGCTGCAGTAGGGAAAGTGCTGGATAGTATAAGGGTATTAATTACTATTCCAACTCCAGATAAGTGCTGCAGTAGGGAAAGTGCTGGATAGTATAAGGGTATTAATTACTATTCCAACTCCAGGTAAGTGCTGCAGTAGGGAAAGTGCTGGATAGTGTAAGGGTATTAATTACTATTCCAACTCCAGTTAAGTGCTTCAGTAGGGAAAGTGCTGGATAGTGTAAGGGTATTAATTACTATTCCAACTCCAGTTAAGTGCTTCAGTAGGGAAAGTGCTGGATAGTGTGAGGTTATTAATTAGTAATCCAACTGCAGGTAAGTGCTGCATCAGAGAAAGTGCCAAATAGTGCAAACATGTCAATTTTCCACAAATATACATTCAAATGTTGTACAATTGCAAAGAAGAATTAGTTTTCATTTTCAAAATAACATACACAATAGTTTAAAAACCAATGCAATAACTGAATGATAATCATCAACATTTCTCTCCCTTATTTTAGAAAAAGAAACCAACTTATATTCCGCCAACCAGATAACAACAAACCTAAGAAGAATCTGACTACATTTTTCATCACAAACAAACAGCTACCAATAAGGTAAATCATTTCTTAAAGTGCTATTGTAGTTAAAGTGCTGGATAGTGTAAGGGTATTAATTACTATTCCAACTCCAGTTAAGTGCTTCAGTTGGGAAAGTGCTGGATAGTGTAAGGGTATTAATTACTATTCCAACTCCAGGTAAGTGCTGCAGTAGGGAAAGTGCTGGATAGTGTAAGGGTATTAATTACTATTCCAACTCCAGGTAAGTGCTGCAGTAGAGAAAATGCTGGATAGTGTAAGGGTATTAATTACTATTCCAACTCCAGTTAAGTGCTTCAGTAGGGAAAGTGCTGGATAGTGTAAGGGTATTAATTACTATTCCAACTCCAGATAAGTGCTGCAGTAGGGAAAGTGCTGGATAGTGTAAGGGTATTAATTACTATTCCAACTCCAGTTAAGTGCTGCAGTAGGGAAAGTGCTGGATAGTGTAAGGGTATCAATTACTATTAATACTCCAAGTAAGGAATGCAGTCATTAAAGTGGTTAAAAGTGTATATGTATTAGATACTATTCCATGTTTGTGAAAAGTGCAACATTTTAGAAAGTCTTGAATCTTAAAAATAAATGAGTAAATATTCTAACACTGAGTAAATAATGCATTTGTAAATTAGCATTAATCTCTAAACATATTACTCACCATTCATACTTCTCATAAAATACTGTAGTATAAAAGCTAAATGTTGTAAAAATAATTATAATTTTTATAAATACACAAAATTTCATAGAAACTCTTTTTTTTCTCTTTTAGAACATGACTACTCATCCAACTGCAAATTTTATAATGTCCCGAAAAGGAAACCGACTCTTAAATCATGGAGGATACATTTATTGTAGGGAAAGAATAAGTTTAACAAGGAATCATTGGAGGTGCGTGAATTACTTTTCAACCCGTTGCAGTGGCAGAGCGGTAACGGTTGATGATATTATTGTAAGAACATCTGACCATAACCACTCTGCCTCTGCAACGGAGGTTGATGTAAGGGAAACGGTAAATGAGATGAAAGTAATGGCAAGCACCTCCAATGATTCAACAGGAACAATTTTAAGAGAGGTTGCTCAACATGTCCCTACACATATTGCAAGTAATATGCCTACCATCCATAATTTGCGTAGAATAATTCAACGACAAAAGCAGGAAAGTAATACCCAAACTAATACACCACATACCTTTTCAGACATAGTTATACCTCATGAGCTTACTATATCTTTTTCTGATGAATCTTTCCTTTTGCACGACAATGAAAACCCTCAGAAACATATATTAATATTTAGTACTCCCCGTAACCTTGTAAAACTAGAAAGCAGTGAAATTTGGATGATGGATGGGACGTTTAAAAGCACACCCCATCCATTCACCCAAATTTATACAATACATGCTAAAATTAACAATAGTGTAATCCCCCTAGTATATAGTTTGCTGCCTGATAAAACTTCTGCAACATACACAGAATTTTTGTCTGGTATTAAATCCAAAACTCACCAAAGTCCTAGGAAAATAATTATTGATTTTGAATTGAGCATGATCAATGTGATCTCCAAAATGTACACGGATACCCAAATTCAGGGGTGTTTTTTCCATTTTTCCCAGGCATTCTGGCGTAAAGTACAAAAAACACCCCTTGTTACAGAATATTCATCAAACAGCAAACGACAAGTCGAAATAAAAAAATTAACTGCTCTTTGTTTTGTCCCTCCCGAAAGTGTAGACGAATACTACACTGCCATTATAGAATCTGAGTATTATTTAAGAAATGAAGAAATATTGGCACCTATTCTAAATTATATGGAAGACACATGGATTGGACACCTAAGCAGATCGGGTCGCAGGAGGAAGCCACGTTTTCATGTGGAGTGGTGGAACTGTTATTCGAGTTGCTTACAGGGAGAGGCTAAAACAAATAATGCCATAGAGGGATGGCATAACTCCTTCAACCATGTAATTGGCAAACACCACCCTAATTTCTACTCTTTTTTGGAAACTTTGAAGAAGGAGCAAAGTTTCCAAGAAATGAGAATTTCTCAAACTCTCACAGGTAAACTAAACTCACGGATTACTCAAAAAACAAAGGAAATGTCTGAACGACTATTGGCTGTACTGCAACAGTTTTCGTTGTGCGTGGCTTTGGATTACTTGGAAAATCTTGCAAACATTCTCTCTTTTTAGTTGTGATTAAGACATTACTTTCCTGCTTTGCTCCAAAATTAATTCCTCATAAAAATGTAAATTGGCCTTTTAATTTTATAAAAAATTTATTTTTTCCAAAAAGAAGTCGGTGTTCTTTCTATTACTGAAATATTTTTTACACTCTATAATACAATTTTTTTGAGTGTTTTTCTTCTATTTAGTGAAGATTCCATTTAGTTAGGAAAAAATTGTTTTTTTTTTTACTATTGGATTTTTTAAAAATGCATTCTTGACAAAATCTGTAAACTCTTCTTTTCTTTCCTATTTCTCCTAAAATTGTTTTAATAAAGCTTCTACAAAGATCATTTTTGTAATGGCAAATGGATTATATTCTTAAAAAGGTTGTTATATTAAAAGATGTGCAAAATTATCGAAGACATTTGTTTCTAACATTGGCTACACATTTTTTTCTCTACAGATTGGAATTTTTTTTTTTTTTTAAATTGGAAACTACAATTTGTCAAGCAAATTATACACATAGGGGTCGATTCCGATCCGGTAAAAAAATCCGGCTTACGATTCGTATTCGTAGCCGATTCCGTACGAATGGGAAACTACCGTCCGACCAGTGAATTCCGATCCGTTACCGTTGATTTCCGTATGATTTGCTACGATCCGTACGATTGACATTCGTATACCCGTACGAATAAGCCTCGGGCAGACCACCGTACGATTCGTAATCAGTCCGTACAAACTCACTATTCCGATTCGGAACGACATGCCTGAGCGAGATACGTACGGGCCAAAGTATTCACGCTTCAACATTGAGTCGTATGGGACATTCGCCTCACTGCAAGCTCCACCAATACATACTACACGCACACCCCTCGGCCAAGCCTACGCGAACACCCCCACCCGCCAACGGCCCGTACCACTCACTCGCACGCACAAGTACGACACGCACACCCCCCCAACAAGGCTACGCGAACACCCCCACCCGCCAAGGGCCCGTACTACTCACTCGCACGCACAAGTACGACACGCACACCCCCCCAACAAGGCTACGCGAACACCCCCACCCGCCAACGGCCCGTACCACTCACTCGCACGCACAAGTACGACACGCACCCCCCCCAACAAGCCTACGCGAACACCCCCACCCGCCAAGGGCCCGTACTACTCACTCGCACGCACAAGTATGACACGCACACCCCTCGGCCAAGCCTACGTGAACACCCCCACCCACCAACGGCCCGTACTACTCACTCGCACGCACAAGTACGACACGCACACCCCTCGGCCAAGCCTACGCGAACACCCCCACCCGCCAACGGCCCGTACCACTCACTCGCACGCACAAGTACGACATGCACACCCCCCCAACAAGGCTACGCGAACACCCCCACCCGCCAACGGCCCCTACCACTCACTCGCACGCACAAGTACTGCAAGCACACATAACGCCAACACCAAAACGACCACAAGGACCTTGCTAACAAGTCGCACTACCACACTGAACATGTCTCCTGTGTACACACCTTTGACAATCAATGTCCTGGTCACAGCCAAGCAGCCAAACAGAGGACAAAACCAACACCCACCCCATATAACACCCACACCAAAAAATCAAATTAAGCCACACCCACCATTTGACCAATAAAAGGGACCACACATACAACCCATCATCCTTTGCAACATACCCATGCTTGCGAGGAAACACAGAGCACACCAACAATTCCAGCCACATACCTTCACACATACACCCTATCACATCTACACCAACACCACCTCCTTCACTATCACAAACACACACCCTCATCCATACACACCATCACACCCTCAATCACATACACCTCACACCATGAACACACCCAAGAATCCAAAATTCACCAACCCGGAGATGGAGATACTTACTGATGAAGTCATCAGAGTCGACCCACAGCTGTTTGGCGCATTGGTCAGACAGACCAGCATGGCAGAAAGAACACGCCTGTGGGAGAGGATTGTAGACCGGGTCAATGCTGTTGCACCCATCAGGCGCACCAGGGAAGAATGCCAGGCCAGGTGGTACGATCTGCGGAGGATGGTGAAGAAGAAGATGGCACAGGATTATGCCAATGCACACCACACTGGAGGCGGTGGTCCCCGCAGACCTCCTGTATACCAGCCCTGGGAGGAGAAGGTCATGGTCCTACTGCCAGCGGTGGGAGTACATGGAATAGAAGGAGCCATTGAGTCTGGTGAGTGTACAAAAAACACAACTTACATGGGTAGACTAACAACAGTGCCCAGCAGCATGGGGTGGGTGGCGATGACTCCAAGCAGTACACAACCAAATGGTGGTAGTTGCAAGGGGGAGGCACATAGGGTGCAATGTGTAGGGTAAGAGGCTGCTCTCATGCCATATGTCCCAGGGACACACACAAGCATAATGCCCAATGCACAGGGATAGGTAAAGATCACACAAGATACTAGACCACAGCTGCTAAATATTAACATTTTGCTGACACACCTTTCAGAGATGCATCATTTTGTGACAAAGTAAGGCAGTGTAGCAAGAGAGCAAGCACAATCTACCTGTCTCCATCCCTGTCTCGCCCTCTGTCTCTGTCGCCCTCTCCCTCTGTCTCCCTCTGTGGCCCTCTCCCTCCCTCTCCCTCTGTCTCCCTCTGTCGCCCTCTCCCTCCCCCTCCCTCTGTCGCCCTCTCCCTCTGTCTCCCTCTGTCGCCCTCTCCCTCCCCCTCCCTCTGTCGCCCTCTCCCTCTGTCTCCCTCTCCCTCTGTCGCCCTCTCCCTCTGTCTCCCTCTCCCTCTGTCGCCCTCTCCCTCTGTCTCCCTCTGTCGCCCTCTCCCTCCCCCTCCCTCTGTCGCCCTCTCCCTCTGTCGCCCTCTGTCGCCCTCTCCCTCCCCCTCCCTCTGTCGCCCTCTCCCTCTGTCTCCCTCTCCCTCTGTCGCCCTCTCCCTCTGTCTCCCTCTCCCTCTGTCGCCCTCTCCCTCTGTCTCCCTCTGTCGCCCTCTCCCTCCCCCTCCCTCTGTCGCCCTCTCCCTCTGTCTCCCTCTCCCTCTGTCGCCCTCTCCCTCTGTCTCCCTCTCCCTCTGTCGCCCTCTCCCTCTGTCTCCCTCTCCCTTTGTCGCCCTCTCCCTCTTTCTCCCTCTGTCGCCCTCTCCCTCCCCCTCCCTCTGTCGCCCTCTCCCTCTGTCTCCCTCTCCCTCTGTCGCCCACTCCCTCTGTCTCCCTCTCCCTCTGTCGCCCTCTCCCTCTGTCTCCCTCTCCCTCTGTCTCCCTCTCCCTCTGTCGCCCTCTCCCTCTGTCTCCCTCTGTCGCCCTCTCCCTCCCCCTCCCTCTGTCTCCCTCTCCCTCTGTCGCCCTCTCCCTCTGTCGCCCTCTCCCTCTGTCTCCCTCTGTCTCCCTCTGTCGCCCTCTCCCTCTGTCGCCCTCTCCCTCTGTCTCCCTCTGTCTCCCTCTGTCGCCCTCTCCCTCTGTCGCCCTCTCCCTCTGTCTCCCTCTGTCTCCCCCTCCCTCTGTCTCCCTCTGTCGCCCTCTGTCGCCCTCTCCCTCTGTCGCCCTCTCCCTCTGTCTCCCTCTGTCTCCCTCTGTCTCCCTCTCCCTCTGTCTCCCTCTGTCGCCCTCTGTCGCCCTCTCCCTCTGTCTCCATCAGTCAGTGTTTGTCCCTCGGTCACCTCAACGCACATCCCTGGGGCACACACACAGTTGCACACAATCACTGCACAGGCCTCACAAACTCCATAGAGCTGAATGTTAAGGGATGTCTCACAAGTACCAGCAAGCATCTGCCATGTGCCTGTAAGACAGCCACCATTTGCTGTCAACACTGTACTGTGTCAGGACACACATCTCAGAAAGCTCTATAGTACACAATGGGCACATGTGTAGGCAGCACAAGTCCCTCCTGTGCTCATTGCCAACACAAACATCAGGACAAGGTCACACATCCTGTGCACAAACACAAATCCAACATAATGGCAGCATGCCACATGAGGGGACAGCCAAAACATGAACAATGGACGCTTGCAATTCGCAAACAAAGTAATAGCATGGCCTGTTGTACACACCCCTTACAGAAACTCATCCCCGGGGGACAGGCGTTGTATTGCAACACTGTCCCAATTGCCATGTACCACAACAAAACACGTACTCATATGAATATGCATACAACTCTTACATGCACATAACAGAAGCTCCAGTCCATTGTGGCCCTCTAAAAAAGCTAGTGCCCCATCTCATTACCTTTGTGGATGTACATAAGTACCAACATGGACATGGGTATTGACAAGGTGATGCGTCTCAGAGAAGTGCCAAGTTCTAAAGCCATGATCTCCAAGTGGGTGTACAGGTCCAGCGGTGTTGGCATTGTTTGGCCAGCATGGAACAGCAAAAGACATCCAAAGTAGTAGCTGACATGCTAAATAATGATGCTCTGTCTCTTACATCAACATGCTGCATCTAAACTCTGTGCATGCTTGACGCACACATACGAATTTTCACCACATCCAGGATGTTGTGTGAAACTTACAAATGCTTTACACGTGTGGTGCCGGCAACACAAGACACAGCAATGGCTGTGTCAGTCATTGTCAAGAGATTGGAAGAATGTATATACCCCATCGTACTATTGTTTTTTCTACCACTAAATACACAACTGTACAATGTCAACTATGTATAGCTTGTGGAACAGTGATGCTGATAATGGATAACCAAACCACATGTCACTTGATATAGCCCTAACAGTGTCTCTCTCTCTCCCACACACAGGGCAACGTGCGGATCGCCCCCCCAGCCAGGGGGGCCAAGGATCCCAGTCCCAGGCTCAGCAGGACCCAGACCCCACCGCCAGCGCCGTCCCTCAACGCACTGTGGATGACCCCAACCAACCTGGCACCTCTGGATCCCAAACCCCTGCAGCAACTATACCAGCTACATCTCTGCCAACCACCGGACCTATTCCCACCACATCCCAGCAGACAGGTCAGAGCCCTGCCCATGATTCACAATCGAGCCAGTCTGAAAATGAGGGACACCCTTTGTCGGATGTGCCCACAAGCGCAGGCCGTGCTCATGTGGGTCAGGGTGGTGGGAGTGGCGCAAGGTGGAGGCGAGAATCTGGGCAGTCAGCTGCAGGGACCGGTATGGCTGAACTCGGTAACATCCTTGAGGCATACCGGCGGGACACCAGTGAGGTAAACCAGCTTGCGGAGACCCTCAACCAGCTCAAAGAACAGCAGGCAGAGCAAATAGCCAGGCAAGACCTGCATTATGGACGGGTGGAGGCACACCAGGCTCAGCTCTTGATGGTGCATAGGGACATTGTCCATGTGCTACGTCAGATGGCTGCCAACATGCAGCCCCCTCCCTGTGTCACAAGGCCAGCAACATCACGGCAAAGTGCAACACCAGCCACAGGGAGGGAGGAGAGGGAGGAGGATGAACCCTCTGACGTAGCGTCCCATGCACCGTCCATGCCTGCACATGAGGGTCCCCCAAGGAAGGCGGGTCGTCCACGCCGAAGACGTTGAGGGCCTGTGGCCCATGGACTTCTCCCAGGACACTGGACCTGGCATATAGCCCCTGGGTGCAACAGCATCCCCTATGAGACTCTCCCACAAGGACTTGCTGGTCACAGTCTGCCCAATGATGTCAGGCACTGTGGGCTGGACTCTGTTGACTGAAACAGTAAGCCATCTCATCTCCAGCAGTGAATTTTGGATTTCCCCCTTTCTGTACAGCACCTATTCACGTTTCATGCACTAGAGCACCCAATAAATAATGTAAACATCATACACATTTGGTGAGTAATCTTTGAAACAGCATACATGTATATGTGTCAGCAAATGTAATAAATGCAAGGTATACAACAAACAGCAGTCATCCACACACTAGGATCAGAATCTGAGTGAGGACACACATTGGTCAGAAATTTCCACAAACTACATACATGGATGGTAAGACACACCTGTGTGGGACAGTCAATGCTGGAGGGGGGATTGAATCCCAAACAGCTAGCACAGGCAGGCCCAGGAGAGTCACTTTGAGGAGTACATGTCAGTGTCACAAAAGTAGTAGTCCATGTAGGGAGTACCTACAACTGTGTCCTCAGGTATGTGAGCTACCATCAGCATGATGCATTACTGTGTATGTGATTAATGCCGCACAGGATGACGTTGGCAGGACAGACTGTGGGCAATGGGCTGGAGCACTCTACACAAGCACACCTGATTAGGTGACCTACCCCTATGGAGCTACAAGTACTATACTACTGTAATGGGAGCAATGCATACAGAAAAACAACACACACCAGACAAATACCAACCCCGGAACGGCCAAATCACACCACACCCAAGAGACAGGGTCATGGTGTGTGTCCCATGTGCCTACTTGACTGACTGTGACAGCAATGTTGAAGTGGTGTGAGCATGTTGTGTACTGGCACGTGACTGTAAGCTAACAGTTTTTGGATCTAGTGGTGTTGACAAGCTAACACTGTACAATAGTGTGCCTATGTAAGGTGTGTGTGTGTTGGACACGCCACATGCCCTGGTGGTACGTAGACCCAATGTCATGTGAATCTGCATAGTTGTGCCAGTATGTGTTGCACACACACGCATAGCAGCAGCTATGGCTGAGTACACAGCATTTTCATAGCACGAGGGTGAATGTCTGGTGTTGTCTGTGTGTAGGGTGGCCGGAGCATGCTCTATTAATGGATGGAAGGAGGGTCATCCTGTAGGTGTCTGTGTTCCTGGATAGTGTGCGCTGCATGTTGGCTGTGTATGCAGCTGCAGCAATGAGTGAATAAATGACGGCAGGAGGGGTGTGACTAATTGCTAAACAAACACATAACACAAGGGCAGCCGCAATGCACAAAGTGACCTGTGGATGTGAAGGCAGGAGTGTCTGCCTCACTCAGGATCACTGACAACTAAATGGCACAGTAAACACCACACATCACAGTCAGTGGATCAGGGCCCTTACGGTCAAGTGGGGCACAAGACACACAGCGTCTGCAGGTGTATACAAGAGCTAGTATGTTCAAAGGAAAACTGCACCGACAAAGACATGTACCTCACACACAACATAGTATTCTAGCCTTCACCCACCCCATGCGTGTGGACAATACACAGTTACACACCTAACAAGCATGAGGTAACTAAGTTCAAAATAGTATATGTGCACATTAGACGGACATGTGTGTAGAGCCACAAGCAGGCACTATATTCTGTAGGAGTCAGACGTCATGCACAACATGATAATCTACATTGTGAGCCCATGGAGCTATCACAATCATACATGTGCATTGTCAACAAGTCCAAATTACACTAATCATGATGTCACCTGTAATGCCGCTTTACGAATACCTACAAGGCTGTCAACGAGTGGCCGTACCTTCCTTCATCAGACTGGTGTGATGCTCTAAGGGTTCCACCTCCAAATAGCCCATTGGTCTGAGTACAAACAACAGACACAAAAGGGTGATCAGGCGAGGGAAGGAGAGGATGGGAACTGCTGGGAGGGAGACCTGAAACAGAGGCAATTAAGCATTAGGACAACATTCTCATGTCACAGACACTTCAAAAACCTCATTAGCTACACTGTACCAGTCACACCTGTGAAGTGTACTGTCTGGTGACAAATAATGATGATGAATCATGCCATCACATCAGATTCGATGCTGTGACACAGACACATAAAAACTGGGACAGTCTGTCATCCATTAGAGTCATGTGTAACGCTCACAAGTGAGCACCCATGCAAAAAGATCTATGTAGTATAAACACATTCCCAGGCACAGATGAGGTAGACCTCAGTAACAAATGGAAACATATGGAAATCCAACTACCGCTAACTCTAAAGTCTGTATGTGATATTGGTTAGCCATAAGGGCCCTGTAAGCTAACTTGAGCAAATCCACTACAGCTGTTAGTATCACATATGATGAGGAAGTTAATGATCGACATGCAATGAAGGCACTCTGTAGCCAGTGTTTTGGTGTGGCAAGTATGCATCACAATGCTAAACATGATATGCATGTACAACAAATATGAAGGGCAAGTGATGTCCATCCAAGCTACATAATCAGATCCTACCATAGCACAGTCATGGTGCCGGCGACCAGAGATTCATGTGAATGACCGCACTCCACTGGTGCTACACAGAAATTCACATATGCATCTTTCACACTTTTTACTTTGTCATGCTAAACATACATGGCATCATGTGCATCTAAACATCACGGCTACTCACTGTGAAGGCTGGCGTAGCAGTATTCTCAACCTGCACTGAGGTAACGACATGACAGTGACATGATATACTGCTGCAAGGGGCAATGCATCCATGTTAACTGATTCACGGGACAGTTGTCTTAAGATGTGGAACATACACTGGGCAACACCAACACCACATGGTTTCATGGTAATCACACTGGACTGGCCCACAAGCTGGAGGTGAGGATCCAGTCACATTCTAATGCACACAGGGAGGCTGCAATCCCCCACAGAGTCCGTGGTTGTGACCTCTGACACAATGTCATGCCATGGTATGTGCAATGTTGCTGTGGCAATGTCTACACACATTGATGCATTCACCAGAGTATCAAAGTACAACAGATGACAGAAGGGGTGACTATCCTGTCATGGGAGTGGCCATACATGTCATGAGGTACATAATGGAGTAGCATGTATGCAAGATGACACCACATGCACATGAACATGTACCACACATTTCTACACATACCAATGCTAAACAGCCTCATATGAGTCCTTACCCAAATTGACTCCTCCACATGTTCAAGCATGCTCCGTTGATGTGGCTGACGTTGCAATCATAATGAGCAGTAGCAGGATGACCACGATGTACCCCAACGGACAACAGGCAGGGCGAGCTGTGGATGAGAGTGGCACACAAGGGGTCACGGTCGGTATAATGTCATTTTGTCAATGTCAGTTGAATAGCCAGATGTAGTATGACACCTGTACATTCCGAGTGCACTCATAGCACGTATGTGTGTAGCATTCCAACTGAACATGTGACACAGCACAACACACATCCAATTGATCTTGCTTACAGTCTGTTGCATACATAGCATGCTACCCATGCTACTCTATAGTCCATCTTTTACTGAAAAGATGAAAGGACTCACCATCATGAAAAGAAGTTGCGGATGAGGTGACCGCGGATATCATCTTCACCCTCCTCATCACTGGCATCCTGGCCAAGGCCTTCATCCTCAACGGGCGGATGTTCCAGCTCATCAGGATCCAGGTAGAGTGGCACAGCCTTCTCCACTGCCATGTTGTGTAGCATGCAGCACACGGTGAAGATGTCACACACCTTGCGTGGGCTGTATTGGAGGGCTCCGCCTGTCTTGTCCAGGCACCTGAAGCGGCTCTTCAGGAGTCCAAAGGTCCGTTCGATCACCTGCCTGGTCTTCACATGTGCATTGTTGTAACGCTGGTCTGCAGCTGTCCTGGGGTTGCGTAGCGGAGTCATTAGCCACGGCATGTTTGGATATCCAGCGTCTCCTGCAATTTGACAACATGTACAAGAGTGAATCATATGATGCAGATCATGAAGTTGTGACATACTGACATACAGAGCTCACAGTGTATACTCACCAACTAGACATGCCCGGTGGTTGTGCAGCTGCAGCATCATCTGTGGTACCCTGCTACGCCTCATGATGAAAGCATCGTGGCACGATCCTGGATAACGTGCACAAACATGTGAGATAATCATGTTGGCAAGACACACCACCAGGGCATTTATCGAGTGGTAGTGTTTCCTGTTGCGATACGCTTGCTCCTGAGCCTGTGGTGGGACAAGAGTAACATGTGTACCATCAATTGCACCAATTACATGTGGCATACGGCCCAGGCCATAGAATTGCCCCTTGACATCTGTCAACTCTTCTGGAGTAGGGAATGTAATGAAATCATCAAGGTGGAGCAACATTGCTCCCAAAACATCACTCAATACCCGGCTAAACATGGTCTGAGACATCCCTCCCACATCAGCTATGGTAAATTGGAAGGTACCTGTGGCAAAGAAATGGAGGGTTGCCATCACCTTCACCTTGGGTGTCAGTGCACTTGGATACCTGTGGCGTGGTTGTAGGTGAGCCTCAAGCCTGCCCGTCAGGTCCTTGATCAACTGTCGGCCGAAGCGATATCGACGGATGCAGTTGCGCTCCCTCATGGCTTCCAAGTCAGGCAACGGCCTTTCCAGAGGGGGTGCCCTGCAAGACACAATTTTAAGGAAATGTCTACAACTGTCTGACTAAGACTATAACAATGTACATGGCACAAGCAACACCTCTTCAAATAATGTAGACAATTTGGAGTGTGGTGTGGGATACACACAGATGCCAGCTCCCACACACTCCTCCGTGGCGAAGGTAAATACCTGTAGTGTGTGGAATGGATGTGACATGCATACAAGCCTTCAGATGTACAGGTCTAAGTGACCATGACAATGTATCATGTCAGTGAGACACGTCATGTCAATGTCAGTAGGAGGTTGTCTGCACACCCAGAGGGCAGACTGCAATACACACGCACCACATGTGCAATCTTTTGCACTGTTCAGCCTTAGTCATGTCGCGGTGTGTACTTTCAGTGACAATTACATGACCATCATCATACAGCATGATAATTACATTTGTCAATGACGGTCTGTAATGCCATCACACATGTGAACGGGTCATTTACACACGTGGCATGGTGTGTGTACATTAGTCACCCTGCCATCACAGCAAGGACACAACATAGATGCTCCTACAGCAGATGCACAGTACTTTCAAGGACTAGTTACTTACCTTTTGTGAACCAATATCTGTAAGGAACAGTAGGCAGTAGCAAAGTGTCACATTTCAATACATACATAGCTTAGGACTAATTAGCCTCCCTGGGTGTCATCGATCTGACCAGTGAGTGGTGGCTATCCAGGCCACACCGGAACAAAACTAGTGTTCTTGATTGGCATCCGACAAGGGCGTGGCCACGTTTTGGCCGTACCTACAACGCATACACTGGCAGCTGTTACACAAACATATCCCACAGAGAGTGTGGGTAGCAGGCAAAGATGCATGTCAAGTAGCTAAACATCACTCCCAGAGTCAGGGAGGATGATGACATCTTTGCGTAGTGCCTGTACCTCTTGGATACCCTCTACAGTGTAGGTAACGTGAATGTGTTCTGTGGTATTGAGGGCTGCATGCAGATGCTTCCTGGGATGGGGTGGTAGGACAGGGAACATGGTCAGTCCGGGTAGGGCAGTGGGGGTCTGACAACGTGCCTATGTACAGACAAACATGCTGCGTGGCTGTACATGCTTGCAAATATACATACAGTACTCTCATCAAGATAGGCCTGCAGAGGCTCAGCGTAGCGTTAGTGTAGTTGAAGGACCTGAGTGACTAGTTGGTCCTCACAGCAACAACAGGGAGATGAAGGGCCATGGTTACAACCGCCCACATAAACACTACACTGAACGTTGCCAAATCATCCAAATACATCTTTTGAGTTGAGACATCACCTGTGTCTGGCTAGGTGTCCACAACACTCGCATCCCCCAGTCCACCTGTCCTGTGGTGTTGGGACTGACACTCACGTGCCAGTGGGTCTTCTTGACCCTCCCAATACTCCTTTGCGCCAATTGTAATGAGGTGTGGCCAGCTCATTGATGTTTACATTCCCATGCAGCATTAAGAGCGGTGTTCTGCCACACAGTTACCACGGCGGAGCCGTACAGTGTGTGTTATCGGGGCCAGCACCACCCCAGAATGGCGCCACGGCTGACACCTGGGGGAGATCTGGCAGTGAGGTTGTGAGTTGAACCAGCGGGGACCTGGATGAACATTCCGATCATGTCTGTCACAGCGGTTCTGGGACGTATGCACCGCCTGCGTCCGTCACTCAGCGAATGATGGCGTCAGGGGCATATCAACTGAGGCGCAACTGCCCCCTGACGGGTACGGTGGGCCAGAAGCTGATGCGGAGTCACTGGCCGGGGTGAGGGACATCATGGACATGAGGAAGTGCACTTACTCCTCCTGTGTCACATGCAGGGCTGGGACCGTAGGTCGTGGTGCTGGCTACGATGGCTGCTATTCTGATGGAGCCGTGTGGTCGCCGTCACCCTAATCCCATGCAGCATTGCACTTGCATCATGGTTATTTGTCAATGCAATTACACATCTCTGACTTTTGTTGTTTACCTGACGAGTTTCGCCTGGGGAATGATGTACTAATGAGGGGCTCACATGTCTCCACACCCACACACATGCACTGGTCCTACATCCCAACCATGAGCTATTGTGCTGCTGTGCCAACTGCTGGAGTCTAAGTGGCTTGTGGGACATATCACACCTGGATTCATATGTCAGCTCCCCGCAATTGGAGCAGCTCTTGTTGTTGTGCCTGACGTGAAAACCGTGGAGACACAGACGGTGAGGGTCACTCACCAACATGAGGCCTTTTCATTCCTCACAGGCTTTGTAAGTGACATCCCTATTGGCACGGTCTTGAGTATGACAATAAAAGGTAAATGTTCTGAAGTGTTAGTACAATGATTTAGGGTACAAAATGTGTAAGCTTTAACTTAGACCAGACCTGCGTTGGTGTTGAGAAACACACAGAGGACCTGACGTGTGGACGCAGAGGTGACATATGACTACTCAGATAACGTCATCAGGGCAGACACAACGCCAAGGATACTTGCAGAGCCAGAGGAATTACACACCAACACACAAGTGTACGGTATTACGGAAATTGCCATGTCCAGGATGACATGTGTGGATATTCTGAGGTGAGTAATACTTTACTGACCTCTTCATGGCATATGCTAACAGCATGCACAATGTAGCACAAGGCACACACATGACGTGGTCACACAGGGTCATGCTGTGCGGCTATGACACCTCTGTGACAGTGGGCATGTTCCTGTCATCATGTGGCAGTTCCCTGTACTGAATTGTGGCCCATTCGAGTGTTCATGTGCCTCGCTACATGTTGCACACGTTAATCGTGTTGAAATTGTTGAATGCATGTGATGCACATGTGCATCATGAATGATGACATGTTGTGCAAGCTATTTACACATCAACTGAGGCACAGGGTCACAATCCCTGTGCTTCTTCAATGTCTGCCAAACCTGGCACATACTGATGTATGTGTGCCATGCTGATGTATGCATCCACATGGTTGACATGAGTGTAGACTACATCCCTGCTGTGTGATTTCCTAGTGTGACTCTGCCAATGGTGACATGAAGGTGGACAGGGACGCAGCCTACACAATCGTTCACTTGACCATGTCTGACTCAATGTACCCCAATGGTACGGGCCTGTGTACGCATCGTTTCCCTATCGCCTTTAGGCTCTACGCGAGCTGAGCGTACCCCAATGGTACGGGCGTGTGTACGCATCGTTTCCCTATCGCCTTTAGGCTCTACGCGAGCTGAGCGTACCCCAATGGTACGGGCGTGTGTACGCATCGTTTCCCTATCGCCTTTAGGCTCTACGCGAGCTGAGCGTACCCCAATGGTACGGGCGTGTGTACGCATCGTTTCCCTATCGCCTTTAGGCTCTACGCGAGCTGAGCGTACCCCAATGGTACGGGCGTGTGTACGCATCGTTTCCCTATCGCCTTTAGGCTCTACGCGAGCTGAGCGTACCCCAATGGTACGGGCGTGTGTACGCATCGTTTCCCTATCGCCTTTAGGCTCTACGCGAGCTGAGCGTACCCCAATGGTACGGGCGTGTGTACGCATCGTTTCCCTATCGCCTTTAGGCTCTACGCGAGCTGAGCGTACCCCAATGGTACGGGCGTGTGTACGCATCGTTTCCCTATCGCCTTTAGGCTCTACGCGAGCTGAGCGTACCCCAATGGTACGGGCGTGTGTACGCATCGTTTCCCTATCGCCTTTAGGCTCTACGCGAGCTGAGCGTACCCCAATGGTACGGGCGTGTGTACGCATCGTTTCCCTATCGCCTTTAGGCTCTACGCGAGCTGAGCGTACCCCAATGGTACGGGCGTGTGTACGCATCGTTTCCCTATCGCCTTTAGGCTCTACGCGAGCTGAGCGTACCCCAATGGTACGGGCGTGTGTACGCATCGTTTCCCTATCGCCTTTAGGCTCTACGCGAGCTGAGCGTACCCCAATGGTACGGGCGTGTGTACGCATCGTTTCCCTATCGCCTTTAGGCTCTACGCGAGCTGAGCGTACCCCAATGGTACGGGCCTGTGTACGCATCGTTTCCCTATCGCCTTTAGGCTCTACGCGAGCTGAGCGTACCCCAATGGTACAGGCGTGTGTACGCATCGTTTCCCTATCGCCTTTAGGCTCTACGCGAGCTGAGCGTACCCCAATGGTACGGGCCTGTGTACGCATCGTTACACCATTCAATGTGTAGCATTGGCAATGGCAATGTCACCGTACTTGTGTGTGGATTTTAAAAAATGCATAGGGAACAACTAGGGGAACAGTGTACTGTTCCAAATGCAACCAGGTTGTCATGGATACGGAGTTTTTTCCACTCCTACAGGTGTCCTGGAAGATTCAGTTAGGAAAAAGTATACAATGTTGCGAAAGTTGTTGTTCAGCTCTGGCTCTATTTTCAAACCATGCATATGTGTGTCATGGGCTTAGGTGTGATGTGATTGGATGGAACATAGGATGCAAATTATGGTGGCCTATCACACACTACTCCTTGGACTCACAGACCCTCTGCAGCACAGATATAAGGCAGCATGTGGCTGTGGGAGGGCACTTGCCTGCACAACATTGGTGTGCTAACCACAGCTGCTGTCTCTGAATCCTCTGGCCCTGATTAGCTGAACATGGAGAGGGCACCTGCATTCACTGATGGTGAGAACAAGGCCCTTCTGGATGCCCTCCTGCCAAACTTCAGCAAGCTGTATGGGAGACCAGAGGATCAGGTGAGTGATGTGTGCAATACCTTGGAGTGTGCACCTGTTGTGTGTGTGACATCATAGCCACTGTGTAGTAATACTGGATAGATGCAATGTTGTTGTGAGTGAGTGCCAGGGTGCACAGTGTTGTTAGAAGAGAGTTATTTGTTGTAGTGTGGTGTGTGACAGCATGTCACGTGCTGCATTGCACCCAGATATAGCATATCTTGTTCAGTGAGTGTCATGCTCAAAGAGTGTTTTACAGCCCTCATGTAATCTGTAGATTTACTATGTCATGCTAAGCAGTTTTGTTAGCACACAGGCCACATACTCCTGGACAAAGATGCTAATGTGTGTGCCATACGTTGCCCTATTGTCATCATGTATTTTGTGGACATATGGGTGTCTTGGGAACATGCACCAGGTATACTGATGTTCTGTAACTTTACATTTGTGACAGGTATCTGCCTATGAGAAGGGTGAAATCTGGGTGGACATCGCCAGGGCTGTCCGGAGTGAGGGGGGGCCTCGCAGGAGGCTTCGAAACATAAAGAAGAGGTGGCAGGACATCCGGTGCTGGAGCCGCCGCATCGCCCGAGTCCAGCTGAAGCTGGAAGCTCCACGCCGGCATGGCGGCAGCCGCCAACTCACCCCCAACATGCTCCGGGTCCTGGAAGTGGTGTTCCCAGACCTCCATAGGCAGTTGCAGGAGGGACAGCAGCACGAAGGGGGTAGGTACATGTCTGTTTGTAGTCATGTGTGTGAGAAATGGTACCTGAAGAGCTCTACAGCATGGTCACACTCCCATAGTTTGAGTGGTGTAGTCAGACAGGCAGTTCATGCATTGGAATTCGATTGTCCCTCTGTCAGCAGCTGCTTCTTTACATGCCTTGCCCTACTCCACAGTAGAGGTTTGCTTTGGCTAATGCTTGTTTTTGACATGTACTCCTATGGTGCAGTGTCTCAAGTTGCATCTTCCTTTGCACATCTTCATGTTGTAGGGGGGTATGTCAAAAAACAAACGAGGGTCTTGACTCAAAACTCAGCAAAGCTGAGTCAATCTGGATTTGTAAAGAACAAAAACAATTGCTAATACTGAGGGTCAACAAATCGCTAGAAACGACTGCACACTGGTGCACCTGAATGTATCACAGAGGCACCTGCTTTATGAATTGCAAACAATACTTTTTAATTCCTTTTTTCGTAATTCTCATAAATTTTTACATGAACACAATTTTAGTACATGGGAATACAAAAACATATATATACACAATATTTACAAAAGGCAGAGCAAAACAACACAATTATCACACAATATTTACATATGAAACACTCTTGGCCAAACCAATCACACAGCACATCTTTCACACAACAACAACACTCATATGGGAAATTAAACAAAAAGGGAAAATTAAACAAAAAGGGTAGTGGGTGGGTCTCGATGTCAAAATGTGGCTTTCAATGATGTAAAACAAAGCCAAGTATAACTAAGTGAAAAATTGTCTTTAAAGCAACGTAAACTCGGGGTCAAACTAAGATCCCCTATGAATTTAATGGATGTCCTTAGAGTTGCTTTCACTCCAATGACCCGAGACCACGTGGGTCGACGCGTTTCGAATCTCGTGAATGTCGAGATTCTCCTCAGGACCAGAACTGTAAACAAAATAAAATAAAACATGATTTTGAGAATTGGGACCTAGAATACGAGCATCTCCCTATTTTACACCAAGCAGACGCAAGTACCTGTAGTTTCTCACGCTTGGAAGCCACTGGGGCAGTATTCCCTGCCGGAGTTATTTTGCTGGAGCTGAAGAGAGATAGAATAAAAATAGCTAAAGGTCTCAGTGGGTGCGGATTCATACTTCAACAGCATACACACACTCTCTCGAGCAACCACTCTTACCCGCTATAATTCAATTGCGGTTCTTCTCTGTCCGTTTCAAGCGAGCTGCCCGGCATGCGCCCGCTGAAAAAAACAGAGTAGCGCGTTCAAAAACTGAACGGATGCATCTACTGGAAAAGGTTGCTAGGGGCACATACGAGGGCCAGCACCTACCTTGGCGGGTAGCTTACAATTTCTTACGCCTCGTCTCACTCGGGGTTTGCGTGTGACTGGGAAGTTGCTTCCTGGATGTATCAGTTGAGGCCACTCCCTCGTAGGAATTCTGGGGGATGTAGTTTGGAACAGACGTTCCTCCGTAGTTCCTTCGCAACTGGTCCCGGAGACCGTGGTGGCTTCGCCCTGGTGTTACATGGCGTCTACCCACTTGGTTTATAGATCTCAGAGATCTCATTGAGTCCGCTGAAGGCACTGTTGTATTTCATAATTAGCAGCGCTTCGCGCTGACTTAGCTTAGCCTCCACATCTCCTCCTCGCGCATCTTTTTCGATTTTGGACAGGACAGTCCATCTGATGTCGGTATTCGTGTGATTTTGAGTTTGCCAATGATTGACTAGTGGCGCGTTCTCGATCTTGCGATGGATCCTTGATTTATGCTGTGTTATCCGTTGCCTTATCTCCTGTGAAGTTTTTCCAATGTAGACCTTAGGGCAAGGGCATACTATAGCATAGACTACATTACGTGTTTTACAATTAGTAAAAACATCATGCCTCCAATGGATGTTGTTAAAGGAAAACACAGATTCCTCCATTGTTGTGTCACAACAGGTACACGTCCCGCACTTGTGATGTCCTTTAATTGGTGGTAGACCAAAAAGGCTCCTCACTGTGGGTGCTTTGCTACTAGGGAGAGCCGCTCTCACTATGTGGTTGGCCACGCTTTTGTCTTTTTTATAGGCAAATAGCGGAGGAGTCTTGAAATCTTCATGGAGATCCTTCAGTAGGTGCCAATTAGAAATGATCAGTTTCCTGTGTTGGTTGACTGCTGGACCAAAGGTGGTAACACAGACTATCCTTTTTAAATCTTGTTTGGCTTTTTTCTGGAGAAGTGTTTCCCGCGGGGTCCACCACGCTCTTTTGATGGAATTTTTCAATAATTTTTTCGGGTAGCCTCTCTGGATTAAGCGGTCTTTCAGTTGGTTGGCGTGCTCAAAATATTCCTCTTTGTTTGAACAGTTTCGACGTATCCTTAGAAACTGCCCTAAGGGTATTATTTTGACATCCATGACATTCTTGGATGTCAAAATAATACCTATGGAAGGCAGTCTATGTACCACCCTTTTTAGAAAGCCGTCAGACAGGAATAAAGCGCTACACTTCACCAGTAACCATCCCCGCAGCCTAAGACAGAACCTACCCTTTGGGCAGTTTCTAAGGATACGTCGAAACTGTGGTGGACCCCGCGGGAAACACTTCTCCAGAAAAAAGCCAAACAAGATTTAAAAAGGATAGTCTGTGTTACCACCTTTGGTCCAGCAGTCAACCAACACAGGAAACTGATCATTTCTAATTGGCACCTACTGAAGGATCTCCATGAAGATTTCAAGACTCCTCCGCTATTTGCCTATAAAAAAGACAAAAGCGTGGCCAACCACATAGTGAGAGCGGCTCTCCCTAGTAGCAAAGCACCCACAGTGAGGAGCCTTTTTGGTCTACCACCAATTAAAGGACATCACAAGTGCGGGACGTGTACCTGTTGTGACACAACAATGGAGGAATCTGTGTTTTCCTTTAACAACATCCATTGGAGGCATGATGTTTTTACTAATTGTAAAACACGTAATGTAGTCTATGCTATAGTATGCCCTTGCCCTAAGGTCTACATTGGAAAAACTTCACAGGAGATAAGGCAACGGATAACACAGCATAAATCAAGGATCCATCGCAAGATCGAGAACGCGCCACTAGTCAATCATTGGCAAACTCAAAATCACACGAATACCGACATCAGATGGACTGTCCTGTCCAAAATCGAAAAAGATGCGCGAGGAGGAGATGTGGAGGCTAAGCTAAGTCAGCGCGAAGCGCTGCTAATTATGAAATACAACAGTGCCTTCAGCGGACTCAATGAGATCTCTGAGATCTATAAACCAAGTGGGTAGACGCCATGTAACACCAGGGCGAAGCCACCACGGTCTCCGGGACCAGTTGCGAAGGAACTACGGAGGAACGTCTGTTCCAAACTACATCCCCCAGAATTCCTACGAGGGAGTGGCCTCAACTGATACATCCAGGAAGCAACTTCCCAGTCACACGCAAACCCCGAGTGAGACGAGGCGTAAGAAATTGTAAGCTACCCGCCAAGGTAGGTGCTGGCCCTCGTATGTGCCCCTAGCAACCTTTTCCAGTAGATGCATCCGTTCAGTTTTTGAACGCGCTACTCTGTTTTTTTCAGCGAGCGCATGCCGGGCAGCTCGCTTGAAACGGACAGAGAAGAACCGCAATTGAATTAGAGCGGGTAAGAGTGGTTGCTCGAGAGAGTGTGTGTATGCTGTTGAAGTATGAATCCGCACCCACTGAGACCTTTCGCTATTTTTATTCTATCTCTCTTCAGCTCCAGCAAAATAACTCCGGCAGGGAATACTGCCCCAGTGGCTTCCAAGCGTGAGAAACTACAGGTACTTGCGTCTGCTTGGTGTAAAATAGGGAGATGCTCGTATTCTAGGTCCCAATTCTCAAAATCATGTTTTATTTTATTTTGTTTACAGTTCTGGTCCTGAGGAGAATCTCGACATTCACGAGATTCGAAACGCGTCGACCCACGTGGTCTCGGGTCATTGGAGTGAAAGCAACTCTAAGGACATCCATTAAATTCATAGGGGATCTTAGTTTGACCCCGAGTTTACGTTGCTTTAAAGACAATTTTTCACTTAGTTATACTTGGCTTTGTTTTACATCATTGAAAGCCACATTTTGACATCGAGACCCACCCACTACCCTTTTTGTTTAATTTTCCCTTTTTGTTTAATTTCCCATATGAGTGTTGTTGTTGTGTGAAAGATGTGCTGTGTGATTGGTTTGGCCAAGAGTGTTTCATATGTAAATATTGTGTGATAATTGTGTTGTTTTGCTCTGCCTTTTGTAAATATTGTGTATATATATGTTTTTGTATTCCCATGTACTAAAATTGTGTTCATGTAAAAATTTATGAGAATTACGAAAAAAGGAATTAAAAAGTATTGTTTGCAATTCATAAAGCAGGTGCCTCTGTGATACATTCAGGTGCACCAGTGTGCAGTCGTTTCTAGCGATTTGTTGACCCTCAGTATTAGCAATTGTTTTTGTTCTTTACAAGTAGGGGGGTATGTGACACCTGTTCGTATCTTAAATGTAGCACCACATGTGCACTATGTCTGCCCTTCTTCATATTGTGGCACTGTTCTTGAGTCTCAACAAGTGTTTTGTGCACAAGTCAGCCTCAGTGGCCTTTGTCCATGGTACACTTCTAATTATCTTGTGTTAGCTGCAGGTGCACAATGTACATGTGCTATATTTTGGACTTCTGCATACTCACACTGGGCAGTGCGTGTGTGCATATTCTCTACATCTGTGGCATGTTCTTTGTACATAGTATTGATGGTTTGCCACACAATGTGACTTTGGATGTACTAAGCGGTGATGGCAGTGTGAGGTGATGGAAGACTTGTTTCAGGTCCCAGGATGGCATCACATGGCAGTTTGCCCAGGACTTTTCTAATGTGGCACAGAGTCAAAGCGAATCAAACATGACCAGGTCTTGATTTGGGTGGCAGGGTTGGCTAATGAACTGTTATGCATCATCAGCTATCCTGTTGTCAGGCAGTGGATCATGATTGTGTCTCTCATACAAGTATTTTCCTTGCCTATACCTTGTCTCCTACCTTACATTGAGCTGTGTGTCTCTGACATTTCTCCACAAGTAGAATTGTCATTATGAAGAGTTATGTGTCATGTGACTCATGATGCATGCCATGTTGACGAAAGAGGCCATATGATTTGCAGCTGATATGTCTGATGTGTACAGGTGACTGATATGTTTTCATTCTTCTCCTTGCTCACAGCATCATCATCTGAATCTGGAGGAGACACAGGCGTGGACCAGGCGGAGGGACACACCGACAGTGCCACCTGCTGGGAGGTGTCAGAGGGAGGCAGTGGCACAGAGTGGGAGGAGAGTCTACAGGCCGCACGACATGTGACTGACACATCGTACCATGCCGACGAATCCGAGACAGACTCTCAGGAGGGGGGGAATTATGCAGCAATGGTCACTCATTCATCTTTGGCTGCCCTCCCCTCCTCCAGTCCCATCTCCAACCTCCCACTCCTTGGTGTGCCTAGGGTCCGTGCTAGCCCCCGTGTCTCCTTTGTTCCCGGCACCGCAGCCCCTGCCCCTGTGTCCCCTGCTGCCCTCAGTGCTGAGACAGTGGACCTACTCCGGCAGATTGCAGTAGGTCAGACATCCATGCTGTCTGTCCTCCATGGACATACACAACTGATGACACAGGTGGTGTCGTTCATGGAGGGCATGTCATCAGCCATGTCTGATCTGCGTCGGAGTGTGGCTGCCATTGAATCAACGCTGACGGCAGCTATGTACACCCAGCAGCATCTGTCCCCCCCCATCCTTCGGAGCCATCCACCTCTGCCTCTCACATACCTACAAAGCATACACGCACACGCCACAGGTCAGACACACCCAGCGCGCACACACAGCATAAGAAGCTCAAAGCTCCACGCACACAGTCTCAAGGGGAAGTAGGCACACCCACAGGGAGAGGGGAGACACCTCACACACACATCCACACACCCAGTAGGACTGACTCAAAGCCCTGTACCTCCACCCCCAATGTGTCCCCGGGTTCAGGTGGTAGTTTTTCCGCCCTGGCTGAGGTGTGCAGCCAGGTTTTTGAATCTACTTTCGGCGATGCCCCAACCAGTGTGGATGAATCCACTACACCTGCACCCACTCCACCTGTCCTTCCCTCTCCTGTCCATGCGGTGCCGGAGGATTCCACAGATGGTGCCCCCGTAGTCAGCACAGCTGATTAAACGCCATGTGCAGGCAGGTTTGGGTGAGATGACACCCATGGAGGCACAAGCTATTGCTGAGACTCTATTGGACTGGCCATTGGCCTTTAATGAGCGAGGACTCTCATTTGCTTTTATTTTGTGATTCCGCTGAATAAAGCTAATTTTTGCTTTTCAAATTTGTAGTTTGTGTGATGATGTCTGTGACTGCTGGGTGCCTGGGAGCTGGTGTGATGTTCACATTTAGGTCTACTAAAATGTGTCTATCTCCTGAGGGTAATGAGGTTGACAATGGTATGTTTATGATGTACGAGCTGGGCAGTGGTGGGCACTCTGATGCTGGGCACTCTGATGCTGGGCAGTGGTGGGCACTCTGATGCTGGGCACTCTGATGCTGGGCAGTGGTGGGCACTCTGATGCTGGGCACTCTGATGCTGGGCAGTGGTGGGCACTCTGATGCTGGGCACTCTGATGCTGGGCACTCTGATGCTGGGCAGTGGTGGGCACTCTGATGCTGGGCACTCTGATGCTGGGCAGTGGTGGGCACTCTGATGCTGGGCTCTCTGATGCTGGGCACTCTGATGCTGGGCAGTGGTGGGCACTCTGATGCTGGGCACTCTGATGCTGGGCAGTGGTGGGCACTCTAATGCTGGGCACTCTGATGCTGGGCAGTGGTGGGCACTCTGATGCTGGGCACTCTGATGCTGGGCACTCTGATGCTGGGCAGTGGTGGGCACTCTGATGCTGGGCACTCTGATGCTGGGCAGTGGTGGGCACTCTGATGCTGGGCTCTCTGATGCTGGGCACTCTGATGCTGGGCAGTGGTGGGCACTCTGATGCTGGGCACTCTGATGCTGGGCACTCTGATGCTGGGCAGTGGTGGGCACTCTGATGCTGGGCTCTCTGATGCTGGGCACTCTGATGCTGGGCAGTGGTGGGCACTCTGATGCTGGGCACTCTGATGCTGGGCACTCTGATGCTGGGCACTCTGATGCTGGGCAGTGGTGGGCACTCTGATGCTGGGCAGTGGTGGGCACTCTGATGCTGGGCACTCTGATGCTGGGCACTCTGATGCTGGGCAGTGGTGGGCACTCTGATGCTGGGCACTCTGATGCTGGGCAGTGGTGGGCACTCTGATGCTGGGCTCTCTGATGCTGGGCACTCTGATGCTGGGCAGTGGTGGGCACTCTGATGCTGGGCACTCTGATGCTGGGCAGTGGTGGGCACTCTGATGCTGGGCACTCTGATGCTGGGCAGTGGTGGGCACTCTGATGCTGGGCACTCTGATGCTGGGCACTCTGATGCTGGGCAGTGGTGGGCACTCTGATGCTGGGCACTCTGATGCTGGGCAGTGGTGGGCACTCTGATGCTGGGCTCTCTGATGCTGGGCACTCTGATGCTGGGCAGTGGTGGGCACTCTGATGCTGGGCACTCTGATGCTGGGCACTCTGATGCTGGGCAGTGGTGGGCACTCTGATGCTGGGCTCTCTGATGCTGGGCACTCTGATGCTGGGCAGTGGTGGGCACTGTGATGCTGGGCACTCTGATGCTGGGCTCTCTGATGCTGGGCACTCTGATGCTGGGCAGTGGTGGGCACTCTGATGCTGGGCACTCTGATGCTGGGCAGTGGTGGGCACTCTGATGCTGGGCTCTCTGATGCTGGGCACTCTGATGCTGGGCAGTGGTGGGCACTCTGATGCTGGGCACTCTGATGCTGGGCACTCTGATGCTGGGCAGTGGTGGGCACTCTGATGCTGGGCTCTCTGATGCTGGGCACTCTGATGCTGGGCAGTGGTGGGCACTGTGATGCTGGGCACTCTGATGCTGGGCACTCTGATGCTGGGCAGTGGTGGGCACTCTGATGCTGGGCAGTGGTGGGCACTCTGATGCTGGGCACTCTGATGCTGGGCACTCTGATGCTGGGCAGTGGTGGGCACTCTGATGCTGGGCACTCTGATGCTGGGCACTCTGATGCTGGGCAGTGGTGGGCACTCTGATGCTGGGCAGTGGTGGGCACTCTGATGCTGGGCACTCTGATGCTGGGCACTCTGATGCTGGGCAGTGGTGGGCACTCTGATGCTGGGCACTCTGATGCTGGGCAGTGGTGGGCACTCTGATGCTGGGCACTCTGATGCTGGGCACTCTGATGCTGGGCAGTGGTGGGCACTCTGATGCTGGGCAGTGGTGGGCACTCTGATGCTGGGCACTCTGATGCTGGGCACTCTGATGCTGGGCAGTGGTGGGCACTCTGATGCTGGGCAGTGGTGGGCACTCTGATGCTGGGCACTCTGATGCTGGGCACTCTGATGCTGGGCAGTGGTGGGCACTCTGATGCTGGGCACTCTGATGCTGGGCAGTGGTGGGCACTCTGATGCTGGGCACTCTGATGCTGGGCAGTGGTGGGCACTCTGATGCTGGGCACTCTGATGCTGGGCACTCTGATGCTGGGCAGTGGTGGGCACTCTGATGCTGGGCTCTCTGATGCTGGGCACTCTGATGCTGGGCAGTGGTGGGCACTCTGATGCTGGGCACTCTGATGCTGGGCACTCTGATGCTGGGCAGTGGTGGGCACTCTGATGCTGGGCACTCTGATGCTGGGCAGTGGTGGGCACTCTGATGCTGGGCAGTGGTGGGCACTCTGATGCTGGGCACTCTGATGCTGGGCACTCTGATGCTGGGCAGTGGTGGGCACTCTGATGCTGGGCAGTGGTGGGCACTCTGATGCTGGGCACTCTGATGCTGGGCACTCTGATGCTGGGCAGTGGTGGGCACTCTGATGCTGGGCAGTGGTGGGCACTCTGATGCTGGGCACTCTGATGCTGGGCAGTGGTGGGCAGTGGGGGGGGGTTTAGCCATACACACACTCTGATGCTGGGCACAGGTGGCCAGGGGGGGGGGGGTCTCAGACACACACTCTCATACTTACACATACAATTACTTGGCAGACGTATGTCCCACACGTCTATTGCACTGGTGTTGTGCGGTGAGCTGGATGAGTACATCGAGCTCGATGACGTACATGCGGCACGTATCACACTGGTGGGGTGCGGTGACGTACCGTACCCCGAAGTCGATGACGTAGGTGCGGTACGTCTCCGTATGACACTGGTGTTGTGCGGTGACGTACCGTACCCCGAGCTGGATGACGTACATGCGGCACGTATAACACTGGTGGGGTGCGGTGACGTACCGTACCCCGAAGTCGATGACGTAGGTGCGGTACGTCTCCGTATGACACTGGTGTTGTGCGGTGACGTACCGTACCCCGAGCTGGATGACGTACATGCGGCACGTATAACACTGGTGGGGTGCGGTGACGTACCGTACCCTGAAGTCGATGACGTAGGTGCGGTACGTCTCCGTATGACACTGGTGTTGTGCGGGAGTGTGTGGTGCAACGTACCCAGACATGACAGTCGTGCAATGGAGATGTGCCCGTATGGCAACACGTACAGGTATGTTGGAGTTCGTTGTACTCACCTTCTGCGCCGTCGTCGGTTTCTATATACGAGGTGGTGGGCGTACAGGATAGGGATGACACGGACGATGGCGTTCATGTCTTGCTTGTCGTGTACCGGGTGCCGGGTTTGCCGGAGTGTGGGTTTACGGTAGTTTTGAGCTCTCGTAGCAAAAGAGCCGTACGGAGTGTGTTCGACACGGATCATACTTCCTGGGTCGGAAGGCGCGGTCTATTTACGTACGGACGCTGCGTGGTGCGTCAGCCGACTGCAATTCGTATGGATTTTCGATTTGTACGGTGTTTTTTACGAGTCGTACGGAGTCACGCATTTATTTGTGATCGTACTTGCTGAATCGTACGGGGACGCCTACGGGTGCGATTCGTACGGGGAAAAACGCTCCGAACTGCAAATCGGAGCGCTTTTTACCGGATCGGAATCGACACCATAGTATTCATATTATTGTCAAATATTATCGCATTACAAAAATATTAATATGCATAATATTTAACAAATATTGTCTTAAATCAATAACTATTCCAAATCATTTAGAAAATCACAGACACATATTTCCCAAAATCAATCTCATTCTGATAATAACATCTCTCAAATAATTCAATCATAAACGCTCTCCAAAAATAAATCCAAGACAAAGAAACATAACTTTCTATCTTCCAACTTTAAGCACCGAAATCAACCAAATTCCAACAACGTTAACTAATCTATTTTGCCATTTTCAAAAAACACGAACCAAATACACAATCCATTTGCCTAAATCAAAACAATATCAATCATACTTTGTCAATGAAGCTTTTCAAAACAATAAATTAACCTCGATTTACTCTCTATGATTTTCCGAAATGTTTTGGTACATTCAAAAATGCATTTTTATACAAACAATTGTTCAAAAAATAAATGCAGCATAAATATAAAGCATATACAAGTTGCATAAACGTAAACATCTATTTACATATTTACAATGTAATGTACTGAATATACATATCGTTTTATTTAACACGGAACCCGACTTAGACATATTCTCGTTATAAGATTAGCGACATGCATTTTTAAGTATATTTAAATTTTTTTTAAAGAACAACCTCGACTTATTCTTCCCGTACAATAAATGTATTCCATTATAAATATTTTAGTTTAATATAAAGTTTAAAAAGTTTCCTACCTGGACGCAGATCTGCTTCCTGCTGCTTCCTCCAACGATGCTCTTCAAAATGGCCGCCAACGCGCACTTCAACGTCATGACGTCATGGCTGCCTACAACGATCAACAAGGGACTACTTTATTTGCAGAATAATATAAGTTTGTTTTATTATTAAAAAATTGTACGAGTAGTGCAAAATGTTCAAAAAATATGTAATAAATCTAATAAAAAAAGTACTTTCATACAAAAATATATTTTTTTAAATAAAAAATTTCCAAATAAAATTCTGCCTCTGTTGTTTGTTTATATTTATTTTTACTGTTTATTATTAATTAACTTTATTGTATATATATTAACTATAATGTCTCCTTACCTGTTTTCTTGATTCTTTTTCTTTCTTTTCTCGCTCTATCCTCTTCATTTAATCATCCTTTAACTGTATCGCGGGACCTATATGCTATGTCATTGAAATAAATGAAGGACAATTCCTACCATAGGAAACAATGTTAAACCGTGGGAACCAAAACTTAAAATATATTTATAATCAATTTATTAATGTTAAATTATCATAAAATATTGCTCAATATTACAAACATTTTTTTTAATTTTAAAGTATAAACATTATTTTTTTAAACAATTTTTAAATTTATTTATAATGATTTTTTTAAAATTACATTTAAGTGCTTATAAATTAAATATAATATCAATAAAATTACATAAATTAATACCAAAATATATTAACTTATTTCATACTGACTTTTTTTAAATATACTATTATTTCTAAATAAAATAATTAAATGATTTAAAGTAATATAAAAAATTTAAATATATTAATATAAATAAAAAAATATGAATATAAAATAAATAAATGAATAATACTTGAATTTTAAATAATTAAAATATTATTTAAATAAATATATTTTTAATTAATACATGTTTGCAAAATTAATACTCGAGTATTAAAAATGTTTAATATATTAATATAAATAAATAAATATAAATATTAAATAAATAAATTATTAATACTTTGAGTTTTAAATAATTAAATTATTATTGAAATAAATATATTTTTAATTAATACATGTTTGCAAAATTAATACTCGAGTATTAAAAATTTAAACATATTAATTTAAGTAAATAAATATTAAATAAATAAATTATTAATACTTGAGTTTTAAATTATTAAATTATTATTTAAATAAATATAATTGTAAGTAATACATGGTTGCAAAATTAATACTCGAGTATTAAAAGTTTAAATATATTAATATAAATAAGTTTTTAATAATTAAATTATTATTTAAATACATATATTTTTAATGAATAAATATAAATATTAAATAAATAAATTATTAATACTTGACTTTTTAATAAATAAATTATTATTTAAATAATTATAATTTTAATAAATACATGTTTGCTAAATTAATATTCGAGTATTACAAATTTAAAAATATTAATATAAATAAATAAATATAAATTAAAAAAAAAATAACATTATATTTAAAAATAATATAATAAGTAATATTATTAAATAAATACACGAGTTTTAAAAATACTACTCAATTATTTATCAAAATTATAAAAATCTTAATAAACAAAAATAAATATTAATAAACAAAAATAAATATTACACATTAAAAAAATTATTTTATTATTAATAAAAAAATGTCAATTAATGCGTTGTAAAGTACATGCGTTGTAATAATATTTGCGTTGTAAAAGTATGCGTTGTAAAAGTATGCGTGGTAAAAGTATTTGCGTGGTAAAAGATGCGTGGTAATGGTATTGCGTGGTAAAAACTGCGTTGTAATGGATGTATACCTGCTTGCAGTGCTGGTAGACCTGGCAGCATACAGGGAAGTGTGCCAGGTTGACTCTTCACTTTTATCTGCACAAAACACGTAGATTGTAGTGGCAGTGTGATTGTGTTTGGTGAGGGGTCTCATAGGGTGGCTCACTAGATGCAGAAGGCTTTAGAGACCATCTCTGGTCACAATTCCCTTGGTACCACTGGTACCTTCTACTTGGGACTACTATGTGGGCCAGAGGTGTGCCAATGGTGTAAACAAAGGTACAGTGTTGGGAAAGAACACCGGCACTGGGAACCTGGTTAGCAGGAACACAGTGCACATTCAGTCAAAGATGCATCAGAGTCAGGCCAAAAATGGGAGGTAACCATGCCAAAAGGGTGCTTTCCAACACATGCTGTGTAATGTGTATTGTTGCAGTTAAAACTTCAGGGGTGTTTCATCATAATGTGATGTGTCCCTCTTCTTTCTTTCCTATGGCTTTTAGGAACCAATCACCATAAGCTTGGGTATTGGCTCATTGTGTGAGGACTGGCAATTGAAGACAGATGAGGATGTAATGCATGGTTACTCACCAATAGTCTTCATTACTCCGAGTCCTCGTCTTCCTGTCACAGCCCTGAGTCCCTCCGTGTCTCCTGTTTTTACTGTTTATGATGTTTGCTTCTTCTTTCTTTCGCATGGTATTTCAGGATGTGTTCATGACCAGTTCCTCCTTTTGCATGAAAGGTATTAGGTGTCATCTTGGGGGAAAATGTTTGGATTATCTAGGTAATTGGATTTAGTGGAGCAGGAGAACTGCTCATAGTGTAAGAACTGTGACAGGAAGACCTGGACTTGAACACACTGGTAAGTAACCAGGCATACTCCCCCAGGAAAGAGAAGCTGAAGCTCCCCCTGACATTGGAGCAGAGAGGCAGGCATGAAAAAGTAACAATGAGGCCCCAGGCATGCCAAGGGAGACAGATCGATTGCCGAGCTCTGACCAGGTAAACACCACAAGGAAACCCTCATCTCCCGCTCTTGCCTTGCTTCCTGATAGCAAGCAATGACTCTTATTAGCAGGACTAAGGGTCAGTTCTTCATAGCAGTAGCAGATTAGATTAGCTATACCTGCACCTGTGACACCAGCAGCTCACACTTTCACTTTCTACCATGAGTGGTAAGAGATACTGTGATGGTGCTCACTAGCACAAACATTATTCTGACATCTTGATGTCTTATGTATGCTACATGTTGAAGTTGCCCGAAGCTCACTTGCACCTTGAATTCCATTTTTTATCAATTTGGTTGATCTGTTCTACAGTTGCTCAGATTACAGATTGATGTGTCTTTCCCCTATGAAAAGAAAATTACAAGAGTTTCTTATAAGAGAGGAAACCTTATTTCAAAATGCTTTAACAATACCTAGATAAACTTGTTTGAAGGTGTAGTGGGACTGTGACTCTTAATCCCAGTTAATAAATTACTTGTGGGAGCCCCTAAATTATCAGAATGTGGACACCAGAGCTTGATTGTCCCGCAGAGGGTGCTTCAGCAGGACCAGTACTGTTTCTGTTGGAATATTAATTTTGGAGACCAGTTGAAGTTACAACTGTGCTTTCCTTCTGAGCTTTCTAGAACTCCTGCCTCAGTAAAAGTAAGTAAAAAATGTATTTGCACAATTAGTTAAAATCATTGCAATTTACACAGTCGTGGTTAAAAGTTAGAAAGAGACACTAATCAATTCTGATAAAGAGACAGCAGACACATAGGATAAAAAGAATCAATTTTGAGGAATTAGAGTTCGTTCTTGATCATCTGGTGGTAGCAAAGAGTTAATTTCAGATATAAATTTTACAAACCGCGTTGCCATCTGTGGTAAGTCGCCCCTCATACATGCTTCCAATGCTTCTTGGCATGTCCTGATGTTAAGAAAGATCCAAATCGGGCGAAGCCAAAAAGTTCTTTGGGCTAATTAGCATCTACAAATGCACAAAATGTGAATCAGGTTTTCCTCCTGGTCTGACAAAGTATGCAGTTTCTATATGTTTTTAATGTGCTTATGTATGGGATTTCATGTCTTACGTGTGGCATTTTGAGTGATGCATTATCTCAACTAGAACCAAATCGGTATGTTCATGTAATGTGATAAATATCAGAAAACATCCCCTTGTATGCAATGGAATAATCCACCAGCCCTAAAAAGATGCAGCACTGGTGGAATCAGAAAAGTGTATTTAAGCAGGATACAGACACATATTACACAGAGAGGAATCTTTGATTTCCTGTGACTCTTGGTTCAGGTAAGGACAGCTGTAAGGATCCTTCTCGAAGGCCATATGAACTCATCTCAGACCCAGCCTGGTCTTATTGTTCACTAGTGAAACCATAACTTGCTGACCGCAGAGACAGAGAATGACCTTCTCAATTTAGAACAAGATGTCTGGTTTTTGTGTCGGATCTGTGGGTGAGAGGGCACCTTAGAAACACGTACAGGTCCATTTGATTCTTTAACCCCTTCACTGCTAGGCCTTCCCCCCCCCCTGTGCTAAGCCTTTTTTTGGCTATTTGGTGTAGTTTGCACTTAAGGCCCCTGTAATCTTTTGACCACATAAGGTATCCACGCCAAAATTGCGTCCTTTTCTTCCAACATCATGAGTATTCTAAAGGTACCCAGTGTTTGTAGATTCCGCTTGGCGGGGACCTAGAAATTAGCAAAAATACAGCTACATTTTGGTTTTTTGGGGGAAAATGGGAAAAAGTGCTGCAAATGAAAGCATCTGTTTTTTTCCCAGCAAATGGTATTACCAAGGGTTTGTGGGGATGAAATCACAATTTTCCCAGCTTTTAGGGACTGACAGACCTTTGTCAGAAAACCAACATTTTTTACACAGCTTTGGCATTTTACTGGGATATAGCCTATTTTTGCTATTTTTGTGCTTTCAACCTTCTTCCAGTTTATGGTAGAAATGGGTATGAAAGCAATAATGGATCCTGGAAAGCTATACATTTTAGAAAGGTAGAGAACATTCCTAATTCAGCAAGGGGTCGTTTGTGTAGACCATTCAAGGTTTCTTTATGGAAACTAACAGTTGAATATAGGAAAAAGTGAAAATTAGTTGAATTTGTGCCAACATTTTCAATTTTTAACTTCTTCTAATTGTCACAGCTGTTTGAAAGCAATATACTGTTACATCTGCTGGACCTTCTGGTTGTGAGGATATATAGGACTTGTAGGTTCACCAAGAACCCGACGAACCCAAAGCCAATAACTGAGCAGCTTGTTGCAATGTTTTTTTATTATGTACCGGGTATATAGCAATTAATTTGGGAAAATATATAAATGGGAAAATTGGTATGAAAGACACCTATGTATTTCTGAACTTAGAATTTAATATATAGTTTAGAAATAGTAGATATTTGCACATTTACGAAATTGTGAGTACCATACTAGCATGAAAATTATACGTCATTTTTTAAAATGACTTATTTTTTAAACGTCTTTCATTTGGAAGGCAGAAATGAATTGAAGGTCAATAGGTAATAGCTATTGCTCTACAATTCTGTGTTACACTAAGTCTCCCGATAAAAATGGTACCTCACTTGTTTGGATAGGCCTAGTGCCCGCGACAGGAAATGGCTCAAAACGCAACATGAACACACTTTATATTTACAGTCAAAACTGAACCTTTTTTTGCAAAGTGCCTAGCTGTAGATTTTGAACCCTAGCTCTGCCGGCATCTAGGGAAACCTAGCAAACCTATACATTTTTGGAAACTAGACACACAGAGAAATTATTATTATTATTATTATTTATTAAACTTATAAGGCGCACAGCTACCCGCAGTGGGTTTCCCGGCGCCAAGGGACAGACTCAAGAAGAAAAGGACTAGCAGGCTGGACTTCTTGGACAAAAACCTTCTACTCACTGCTGAAAGAGCCAAGTTTTGAGTCCCTTACGGAAACGAAGAAGAGAGGTCTCCGTCTTTAGGGACACGGGGAGGACGTTCCAAATTTTTGGGCCCAAATTTAGAAAAGGAACGACCACCCATTTTCACTAGCCTGAACCTGGGGACCACAAAGTCACCACTTCCGGAGGATCTCAAATTACGAGTTGGCTTATATGACTGTATTAAGTCCTGAAGGTATTTCGGAGCTGAGCCTAGTTTAATCTTGAAAACATGGCAAAGGGCTTTAAATTTAATTCGATTCGAGATCCTGAGCCAATGAAGGTCTCGAAGAGCATGGGAAGCAGATGTTCTTTGTGGAACATTACAAAGGAGCCGAGCAGCCGCGTTCTGGACCACTTGGAGCCTATTTATCGTTGCGGAATCTGCTCCAAGATAGAGAACGTTGCCGTAGTCCAGGCGGGAAACAACCAATGCCTGTCCTACGGTTCTCTGTGTGGAAAGAGGAAGCATCCACAAAATTTTCTGAAGCCATCTCAAGGTGGCAAAACAGATGGACGCCACCTTGGCTGCCTGTTGCCTCATAGTAAGATTTTCGTCTATGAGGAATCCAAGGTTCCGAACTTGGGCGACGAGATGAGGGGTGGGTCCCATGTCCATAGGCCAATGGTGGGAGCCCCACAGATCTTTGTCCTTACCCAGTATCACCACCTCGGTTTTGTCCCCGTTCAATTTAAGAAAATTACTTTTCATCCATTGGGACACACGGGTCAGACCTGATTTCAGCATTGAGATTTTATTGCACTCCTTGTTGGAAAGAGAAAAAATAATCTGAGTGTCATCAGCGTAAGAATATAATGTAAGACCGGCTTCCTCCACAATAGTGGCCAGGGGTCTAACGTAGATGTTAAATTGCAATTGGCTAAGTATAGACCCATGGTGAACGCCGTACGCTGATGGACAAACTGTAGAGGAGGCTTTGGCAGAGAAGACCTGAAAAGTGCGGTCACTTAAGAAGGAAGCTATCCAGGTCAAAGCAGGGCCCTCCACTCCCAGGGACCGAAGAGTCTCAAGAAGGATGGAATGAGACACGGTATCGAACGCCGCACTCAAATCAAGTAAGATGACTGCCGATGTTTCTCCGCGGTCGATACCGTGTCGCAAACTCTCGGTGACTCCTAGGAGTGTGGTTTCGGTCGAATGATGCGCCCTGAAACCTGACTGAGATGGATGTAACACTCCCAGACTCTCAACAAGGTGAGTTGGTTGAATATTAATATGCCTTTCCAGGATCTTAGAAAGGACGGGGAGCAACGAAATAGGTCTAAAATTAGATAAATTTGTCACGTCAGCTCCGACCTTTTTCAATAAGGGAATGACCATCGCGTGCTTCCAATCCTGTGGGACATGGGACTCAGACAGAGAAGAGTTGAGAAGCTTCATTAGGACACGGCGAGAGCTCAGGTCCAATTGTTTTAAGATTTTGGCCGGTACCGGATCGCGTGGAGAGCCAGATTTGATGCTGTTCAAACAGGAAGCAAAAGAGGCATCATCAAATGGTGTCCAGTTAGTGAATTTGGTTGTCAAGGAGGGCAGATTGACTAGAACTGAAGCTGGCCCCGGCGAAGGCTCAATACTGAGAGTGGAAGGACTCAGTGAGTCGTAAATACGTTCCACCTTCGTTATAAAAATTTTTGCAATAGAATTGCATTGAGCCTCGACCAGGGTAGGGGGGGCCGGAATTGAATCTGCTCCTGTTAATTTTCTCACTACTGAAAAGAGAGTACGAGAGCAATTCTGAGCTTTCGTAACAGTGTTAGCGACAAAGTCGCTCTAGCCATTTTGCATTGTTTGTGATAGTCTCTTAAAGCTTCCTTATAGGCTGTTTTTCGAGAGACGGAGTACGAACGTCTCCACTTTCTCTCAAGGGCTTTGCAGTTGGACCTAATATGCTTTAAGTTGTCCGAAATCCAGGGCGCAGGTGGGCGATGGGACGAAGAACCCTTTGGTGTTAGGGGGAGAAGTTCCTCAACAGTGATACTCAGCCATTTAAAAACTGCAGTATTCAGGACAGACACCAGTACGTTGGGGTTTGGTTGAGAGTCCAACAAATGCGAATTGAAATTGGCAATATCAAGTTTGCTCCACCTGCGTATATATTCCACCTTTCCCCCACTACTACTAGCCATAGTCTTCGTATGGGACAAAGAGAAACATACAGCATAATGGTCAGACCAATCCAAGGGACGAGCACTCAATAAACACTCATAAGGAAGATTGGAAAGAACAGGGTCCAATAAGTGCCCTGCAGAGTGAGTTGGTCCTGAGTTACACAATGAAATATTCAAAGCTTCTAAATCAGATAAAAATAGTTTACTGGCAGAGCATTGCGAGTCCTCAAGATGGAGATTTAAGTCGCCGATGATGGTAAAATTGGCAGCCCTCAAGAGTAGAGGGGCAATAGTTTCTGAAAAGGACGACATCCATGCATTAGGATTCCCAGGAGGGCGATAAATCAGGAGTCCCGATAAAGTGAACTGAGGGCTAATTGCCAGTTTAAAATGTGCAGCTTCACAGCCTGGCAGGGAAGAGGCTTCAAACTTACAACTGTACTTAGACTTAAAAACAATTGCGATGCCACCTCCTTTACCGGTATCTCTATCCTTTCTGACCATGACATAGTCATTAGGAATAGCCATGGCAATGTCAGGGCCTGAGCTCTCATGGAGCCAGGTCTCAGTTAGGAACAATGCGTCAGTTTTTTCGTCCATTAGAAAGTCATAAATGTAGTTTTTATGCTTTGGGAAAGATCTGCAGTTTATGCTCCAAAACTGGAGTTTAGCACAAGTATGGGGCAATTTAATGATCTTAGATTTCCCGTAATTCCGCGGGGGTTTCATTGATTTACATTTAGTCATCCGACCCATAGTGAAACCGCAATGAGTACAGTTAAAATTGTGAGCTGGCAGAATGCAAACAGTACAATATGCGAATGTAGTGTTGCGATATGATATCAATTCCTCACCAGTATAAGCGATGGCAGTTCCAGGGGGAACAGAGGCAGCTGGCATAGGAGCAGATTTAATAGCCCCCTGCCCGTCCTGTCCCGTCCTGGAGTGGACGGGCGTAGACGGGCTTACCTCTGGCGCACCTCTGGCGCGCCATTGGCGCCCACGCTGCACGTAAGCGCTTCGCGCCTGCATTCAGGCCCTTAAATCGAGAATGGTGAATGACCCAGCAACACTAGCACGCTATCCGGGGTGGGGTGACTTGACTGGCTCTCACCAGGTTCTATTACCAAGAATTCCTTGCAAACCCAAAAATGTATTAAAAAATCCCTATTTTTCCTCACATTTCTGTGGTGGAAAGTTCTGGAATCTGTGTGGATCCACAAAATTCTACCCACCCCGCATTTCCCAGTGTCTTCAGAGAAAAATGGTACCTCACTTGTGTGGCTAGGCCTAGTGTCTGCGACAGGAAATGGCCCAAAACGCAACTTGGACACACCACATTTTTACAGTGAAAATTGACCCTTTTTTTGCAAAGTGCCTAGCTGTAGATTTTGAACCCTAGTCTGCTGGCACCTAGAGAAACCTAGCAAACCTATACATCTTTGAAAATTAGCCACCCAGGGGAATCCAGGATGGGGTGACATGACTGGCTCTCACCAGGTTCTATTACCCAGAATCCCTTGCAAACCCCAAAAATAAAAAAAACTCACATTTCTGTGGTGGAAAGTTCTGGAATCTGTGTGGATCCACAAAATTCAACCCACCTTACATTCCCCATTGTCTTCAGAGAAAAAAGATACCTCACTTGTGTGGGTAGGCCTAGAGCCCGCAACAGCAAACAGCCCAAAACGCAACATCAACATCAATGTCCTCCTCCAAAACAGGCACTTTATCCGCACTAAGAGTAGCTTCATCCTCACTGAGAGTAGCTTCATCATCCCATGATTCCATGTGGAAAGAAAATTACTACCTGAATCTTCCCCCTCCTCTGCCTCAGATGCAGAGTCAGTCTCTTAACCATGGCCAGAGGAAGACTCAACAAGCATTTACAATGCAATGGTTTCGCCTTTGGAAAAGTTAGAGCTATTGGCATTGTAAATGTTAAAATTTGTATTTATGATTTGGTTTTGAATACAGATAAATAAATGTCATTTGCATTTACATTGTCATTAGCTTAATCTTTCGCAAATGTGAGACCTATTGTACCCTACGGACGAGCTCAGCAGACAGCAATTACTACCACACACACACACCCAGAGCGCCACACACACACACACCCACACCCAGAGCCACACACACACACACACACACCCACCCAGAGCCACAGACACACACACACACCCCCAGAGCCACACACACCCCCAGAGCCACACACACCCCCAGAGCCACACACACCCCCAGAGCCACACACACCCCCAGAGCCACACACACACACACCCACCCAGAGCCACACACACTCCTAGAGCTACACACACACAGCCACACACACACACACAGCCACACACACACCCAGAGCCACACACACACACACACACACACACACAGAGAGCCACACACACACCCAGAGCCACACACACACCCACCCAGAGCCACACACACACCCACCCAGAGCCACACACACACACACCCGGTGCCCCACACACACACACACCCAGAGCCCCACACACACACACACCCAGAGCCCCACACACACACACACCCAGAGCCCCACACACACTCACCCAGAGACATACACATAACATGAACTGCCTCTGGTTCCATATTCAGATCTGTCCTTCCAGAGTTGGGCGGTTTCATGGCGCTGTGGTCACTGTTTCAAATGCACAAGTTAGAGCTTGAAGCCTCGAGTCTGACGGTGGGGGAGGGGATGGATGTTTCTTCTTAGACTAAGAAGCCAGTGTGTGTGTAAGCGGGCGGCTGGAGTGCTAGGCACTTGATTCCAGCTGCGAGCGCCCCTTGGCCTGGACTCCATTTCCCGAGCTGCTCGATAATAGATGCAGTGTGGAGTGTGCCTGTCCGTGTGAGCTGCCAGGAGTCTCCTGAGACTAGTGCAGCAGCTCAGTCACTGATCACAGCCAGCAGCACCAACAGGCAGAGCTGCTTCCTCACTCTCTGGCACACCCTTTTGGAATCGGGTCCCTGGTGAAGCTTTTCTGCAAAATCGGCATCTAGTGGGACGAGCACCTTGCACCCAGGAGGAGGACTGTGCATGCCTGGACTCCCTCCCGCGGCGACGGCAGCGCACGAAGTGCAGGTACAAGAGGACTCGCAGCAGTAAGTAGCGCTCTCCACTGGAGTGCACGTGTGTCTTTTTAACGGGGTAGAGGGCTTGTGGTGATGTCCTGCTCAGGAAGTCAGTGCTGAACTTTTTTACGGCAGTGCACATCTGCAGCGTTGCTGCAGCTTCCTGGCCGAGCATGACCGGGGGCTCCGCGTGTGTACCTGCGGGCTGTGCCGCCCCTGCCAGTTGTGGGGGTCTGCAGGCACCGCACCCCTGCCGCCCCGGAACTCTTCGCCCATTGATGACAGCTCCTGCCTGGCGCTGCTTGTCACGGTCCGACTCGGAACTGAGGCCGCTCATTCAGAGATATCACCGGGCGGAAACATAATTTAGGTCCTGAAGGCAGATCAATGTTTAAAACCTTGCCTTTGTTGGAAGTCAATTTTCAAGTACTTCAAGATGGGGTTTCAGGAAAGGTAGTACCTATGGAAGTAATGGAATGAGTGGGCCGCGGTCATCAAATGTTTGGATAAGGGGGGTTTTGCTGAATAAGACACAAGTTCTTACAAAGAAGTCAAGAACAGAGAGAATCTATAGCTGACTTTACATCTGCCTGAAGGAGACCAGCTTTTACTTGCAATTATTGTGAGTTTAAAGATGAAACCACATGGGGGCGCTAGAGGGCGCACACGCGGAATGGCTGCCTGACACTGCAGCTCCCGCACCTTGGCCAGATATCCTCCGTATATCCTTGACCACAACTGACCAGCACTACCTCCGACCCAGCCATCTGACGCACGGAGCTGCCTGCTACCTCCGTTCCGGAGCCCGGCTTTGTCCTACCCTTGGGAGCGGAGATCTCGCCGAGGGAAATCTGCCCGGTGGGGACCCGTGCTGCTGCTGGACGCGGCGGCCGGCTGCGGGGATCTGCGCAAGGCCGGTGCTTGCCACGCGGCCCTAGGCCCCACTTGCCCCGGAGCCCGCGGACTTTGCTGTGTGCCTCATCCTGCCTCTGACTCGTTGCAGCGCCGGGTGCTTCGTGGCCCGGTTGCTGGCCCCTCACGGCGTGCGGGCACGGGGGGTGCCCCTCCTCTGAGGATTACCGGCGGGACCTCCGGGTGTCTGGGCTGCCTGGCGGACCTGTGCCTTCTACTGCTGCCCGACGGAGGATTTCACTGCAGCTCCGTACGTGGTGAGTGGCGCTTTCCCCCCGCGGTGCCCACCTTCTGCTTTTGCCCTGCGCCTGTCATCCTCTGCAGCTGGGGCGGGCTGTGAGGCCCCGCACCGCTCCTGGCATATCCTGCTCGGGCCCCGGGGCCTGCCGACTAGCTTGTGCTCACCCTGCTCCGTGTGGGAGCCCTGGGCGCCTGCCGCCTCACTGCAACGTGGCCCTCCACTTCTCCTGATAGTGCTCCTGGTCGGGCCTGCTGGATACCAGTACCACCACTATACATTGGCCTCTCTGCGCCTGGGGTCGGACCCACCTCGCCTGGGGGCCCTTGCGCTGTAGTGGCCCCATCAAGCTGTGCGCCTCCACCGGGCCTGCCGGACACCAGTGCCACCACTTTCGGCGTGCTGTGTTTCCCTCCGCGCGTCTAGGCTGGGCATTGAGCCTGCCTCCCTGGAGAGCATTTGCGCTGTCGTGGGCCTAGCTTCTCTCACAGCCGCACAGTGGACTACCTGGACCTCCGGCCTACCCCCTCTCGCTTGCCGCATCTGGTGCTGTGCGTGCTGCGTTGCCCTCTTGTACCGCGGTTGGACACTCCCTCTCATTGTTGTCGGGAAAGGGTTTCTCCACGCATTGCGGCCTTCCTGGCTGTCTTGACCTGGCTGGAGCTGCGCCGTTGCGGCCTGCACTACTGGTGGCCCCGACCTAGAGACCCAAGATGGTTCGTCCCGAGAACCGCCAAACGAAGATCAGCTTCGATGGCGCCAGGAAACCCACGAAGGCAGTTCCTGCTGAACCTAGCTCCAGTGCTGCTTCCACCTCCGCTCTTTCTTCCCCGGCCAAAGAACTTGACCTGCACCACTTATTTCAGGAAATGCGACAGGGTTTTGCGACAGTGGTGGAGAAGGTGGACGGTGTCACCGCTAGACTTGATTCTCTAGCCCACAGAGTGGATCGGCATGAGGAACGACTTACCGCTACGGAGCAACGCATTTCCGATGTAGACGATGTCGCCTCCACTCATACCACACAGTTGGCTCGCATGGACAACCTCCTCAGGATTATCGCTGCGAAGAACGAGGATTTGGAAGCCCGTAGCCGACGCAATAACATCCGCGTCACGGGTATTCCGGAGTCCACCAACTCGGGCAGGATGGAGCTCTACGTGGAAAAGATCCTCAAGGGTTCCATAGGCGAAGATGCTTTTTCACCGCAATTCATTGTCGAGCGGGCACATCGTTCCTTGGCGCCTGTGCCTAAACCTGGCCTGCCACCCCGGCCAATCATTGCCAAATTGTTGAACTACCGTGACCGGGATGTGGCTTTGAGAGCTGCACGTACTCAAAGAACCCTCCAATATGATGGTGTAACTTTTTCTATCTATCCGGATTTTACCCCTATGGTGCAGGAGGAACGGCGTAAATTTCTTCCCGTGAAGAAGAAATTACGTGAAGCGCAACTGGACTACGCCCTACTCTACCCGGCGAAACTGCGGATCACGCACCAAGGGAAACAGCGTTTTTTCACTAACCCCCAAAAAGCTGAGGACTACTTGAAATCACTCCGCAGGGCCAGGAATGGCGATCGTGCTGCTGCTGACGACCTGGGGGATGATGATCCCACTGCTGAGGGGAACGATAACTGATCATGAACATCTTGCTGCACTGCCTTTGCGCCCACCCAGTGCAGGCCTGCTACCTCTTCATCCTGTTTGATCCGAAGTGGCTGCCTCCTTGTTGGGACTTGGTGATGTCTGGACTCTTCTGTGGTAATGTATACCAGGATCCGCTTGCCTAGCCCTGGCCTCCACCGAGGGCGGTACAGTTTTTGGAGGCCAATGGCGGGTACAGCGGTTGTGCGCCCTCGATGTTGTTACCCCATCGGGTGTACCCCACACTGACTGTTGATATGTTGGACTTTCCTGTTGGGGGAGGGGGAGGGGGATTGGGGGGGGGGTTGGATGGCTGCAGACGAGTTCGGGGCGCTGCGGTGGGTGGGGGGGAGGGCCTGTTGGGATGGGGGAGGTCTGCACACAGAGTATTGTTTTGGATTATGTTATTTATTGCTATGAACATAGGATCGAGCCCTTTGAGAATGCCTGCATTGCTATGCGGGGGTCATGATATTATCGTACACCGTAATACATGTCGGTCTTGGAGCCTCTAACACAGTTACACTGTATGTCATGGAATGTCCGGGGGCTCAACAATGCCAGGAAATGTCGTAATGTTCTTGCTTACCTTACCAGGCATAATGTGCATGTTGCCATGCTCCAGGAAACTCACCTGTCGCCACAAGGGCGGACCACCTTTGCAGGCAAATGGGCTTCCACCCGCACTTTCTCATCCTACTCTACATATGCTAGGGGGGTGGTCATTCTACTTAGGAATACTGTCCCGTTTCTTAAATGCGGGGAACTGATAGATGGGGGAGGTCGTTACGCTTTGCTCTGGGGGAGAATGGGTCATGACACTGTTACCTTTGTCAATTGCTATGCCCCTAATGTGGACACTCCTTCTTTCTTCAGCACACTTTGGGGTAAAATCCTTGATGTGGGCTCCCGTCATCTCATCTGGGGAGGGGACTTCAACCTTGCGTTGGTGCCCAGCGAGGACAGAGCTGATGGGGCTGCCCTGTACAAACCTAAAGCGCGAGAGGCCCTTAAGGGCATTATGGCTGAGGGGGCCTTGGTGGACATCTGGCGGGCCCTACACCCGATCAGACAGGAGGGTACCCACTTTACTTCACAGACAGGCACCTGGGCACGACTGGATTATTTCCTTGTTACCCCCGGTATGACCTCCGGAGTCTTGACGGCCACACATTTACCGAGGACGTACTCGGACCATAGCCCGGTCCTGTTACATACTAGGCTCCCGGGGTGGGACTGTCCTAGACCCCCTTGGCGCTTGCAACCGGCGGCCCTGCTAGATGCACTTTTCCGAACTGAGCTGGGGGAGGAAATTACGGACTTCTTTCCGAGGAACAAGGGGTCGGTCGAGTCGGTGGAGCACATCTGGGAGGCCTTCAAGGTCACTGTTAGAGGCTTCTGTATAGCTAAAAGTTTTGGGGTCCTCCGGGACATACAGGCCACTATCCGTAGACTGCACGGGGAACTGCGAGCGTTGGAGAACCGTATGATCGTGGGGGGTACTCCCGCCTTACATGCTGAGTTCAGGGCCACTCTATCCAAATATGAGGAGGAGGCGGACAGGGAGGCGAAATTCAAGGGGAAACACTGGCAGGCTCGGAGGTTTTGTGAGGGGGACCGCCCGGGTAAGGCCCTAGCGGTCTTGACTCGGATTCCCCGCGACCGTAACGCAATTCTGGAACTCACTGACGCACAGGGTCGCAGGATCAGGGACTCGGAGGCGCTTCTCTCCACTTTCACTTCACATTATCACGATTTGTACTCCACTGCTGCTCCAGCAGAGATGCCGTATGCTGACTATCTGAATGCTGTGGCGCTTTGTTGGCTCAGTGACGGCGACAGGGCCTTTCTGGCGGCCCCGTTTGAGCTAGACGAAATTCGTGAGGCCATCATGTCCCTTAAAAACGGCAAGGCGCCTGGACTAGATGGTTTGCCAGCCGAATTCTATAAAACGTATATCGATATAATGGCCCCAGTTCTTCGTGAGGTATATGAGGAATCGCTTGCTGATGGCGTTCTTCCAGGGTCCATGCGCGAAGTGGTCATCACCTCCCTTCTTAAACCTGGTAAGGACCCCTGCTCGTGCGGCTCTTATCGTCCCCTTTCCCTCCTGAATTGTGACGTGAAGATATTAGCTAAGGTCCTCGCTACAAGGTTGTCCTTGCTCATGACTAGGATTGTCTTGCCGGATCAGTCGGGGTTTGTTCCCGGGCGTTCCACTTCTCATAACCTGCGCACTTTATTTTCGCTTCTCCGCACAGTTCATCCTGATCTTCCTGTTGCTGCAGTGTTTTTGGACGCTTCTAAAGCCTTCGATTCGGTCGAATGGCCCTACCTGTTTTCGGTACTGTCAAGTATGGGCTTCCCCAGGCTGTTCCTTTCCTGGATAAAGCTTCTTTACACACGACCGACGGCGCGAGTCCTTATCAACGGCAACCTCTCTCGCCCGTTTGACGTCACGAGGGGCACGCGCCAGGGCTGTCCTCTATCCCCCCTCCTATTTGCGATCGCAGTCGAGCCCCTAGCTTGTCGGCTCCGCCAGCTGCATCGGGAAGGCGCCGTGCAGTGCCTGCAGCGCCAGATAGATGTCTCTCTCTATGCGGACGACATCACCCTTTATGTTAAATATCCTCATCTTCATCTCAACCCTTTATTGAGGGAGTTTGTAGCTTTTGGGGGCATGTCAGGGATACATATCAATTGGTCTAAGTCCCAGCTCTTTCCCCTCACGCGATCCGTGATTGACTTTCCCCTCGACTACCCTCTAGAATGGTGCCGTTCGGACCTTCGCTACCTGGGTATACAGATTTCGCGGGATCGGGAGGAGACCCTTCGCTCTAACTACGGTGTAGCGATCACGTCCCTTACTTCCACGGTCGACCGCTGGATCGCGTTGCCACTTTCCATGGCTGGTAGGGCGTCCCTCATCAAGATGGTTGTGTTGCCCCGCTTCCTGTACCTATTCCTCAACATCCCGTACTATCCGGGCGCTTTTTTTTTCAAGACCCTGAAATCGGAGCTTTGTCGCCTTTTCTGGGGTGGTAAGTCCCCGCGGCTAAAGTGGTCCACACTGATATTGCCCTACGAGGCTGGAGGATTTGATGTCCCTGACCTTGAAGCTTACTACCTTTGCGCGCAGGCCCATTTTGCTTATCATTGGATGGCTCCCACGCCCTTCATGCCGCAACTGGCGGTGGAGGACTGGATCGTACATCCCACACCCCTTAATGGTCTACTTCATTGTCCGGAGTCGATGATCCAGACTCCGCACACATCGGTTTCCTGCACCCTGGACGCTTGGCGTCGTCTGGCCAGGAGACTCTCCTGCTCTTTCCCATACTCTCCCCTCCTCCCCTTGTCCTTTCATCCCTCCCTTGAGCTTCTGCAGGAACGTGGCTTCCGGCTTCTCTGCGGTCGATTGCGTATTGTCAACTGGGGTGATCTTTTTGCGAATAGAGTATTCAAGTCAATGGATGTCTTCTTCGACACCCATCTCCGCTCCCCACTCGATGTCTTTTATTACCTTCGCCTCCGACAGGGGATGAGGGATATCCTTCCGGATTTTCCCCATGAGCCGGAGCCCCTTTCTCCATTACACTTTCTACTTAGTTCGCAGGATGGGGCACACTTGGTCTCCGGCCTATACCGCCGACTCCGGTCGGACATCGACCCTCTTGAGGCAGGTGCTCGGGCGGCCTGGGATGCAGATTTACCGGTCGCTGTCACTGATGAGCAGTGGCGGTACTGCTGCTCACTCACTGCCAAGATCTCAGCTAGCAGCAGGCTCAAGATGATCCACTACAAGTTCCTGCAACGACTGTATTATACTCCGGTCAAAAAATTCAGGTTCCGTCTCGCTGATACTGACGAATGCGAACGTTGTCATGCTGCTCATGCCGGCTTCCTGCACCTCGCTTGGGAGTGTCCAGCCGTGCGAGCATACTGGCAGCAAGTGGTGGAGGCTCTCACTGAGATGACCAAGATTACCGTGGGAGCAGACCCGCTTGTTACTCTGTTGGGGCATACGTCGCACTTTCCGTCTTCTGATAGGAAATTCATAGACACCGCTCTGCTCTTAGCTAAGCGACGTGTGGCATGTCGTTGGGGCCGTGGCAGGGCACCTAAGTTCAAGGACTGGATTTCGGATATGACCTATTGCCAAGCTCAACACGTCACTTATTCCGAACTTTTACCGCTTTCGACTAGGCCCAAAGACATTTGGGAGCCACTAGTCTCCTATTTGCTTCATTTGGACGACGATGGTACGTCTTCGCCTTGACGACCGGGGCGGTGCCTGGCTGGCCTAGACGCCCGGGTGCCCAGAGACGTGTGTCCCCAATGCTTTCTGTCCTGCCTCTCCGGCAAGTCGGATGTCTCCCGCCTGACACATCACCTGTTCCGCTGCGACGCCCAGTGTGCCTGGCTGTTCCTTCCCGTGCCCCAATGTGAGTCATACTCCCGCCCCTTCCACACGCCCATTGCTACATTGGGACGTGATACATGATCCTGGACTTAGTGCTGACTGTGCCCACTGGTTGCCATGATCGCCACCACTGATCCGACTTGTGCTCTGTACTTGATATTCTCTGAATACCTATATGGACTCGTTCTCTTTTCCTTTTCCCTTCTACTCAAATGTGTAAGGCCTCTCAATGTTCCCTTTTTCTTTGCTTTTTCCTTTTCCTGTTTCCTTGTTTTGGGTTGATGAAAGTTGGGGAGAAAACACTAAAAACCTGTTCTACTGCTGCGAATCCTGATGTGAACATGCCTACCCGCCCTCCCATCCCCCTCCCTCCACCCGCCCTCCTCCCTCTTCTTCCCTTTCTCTCCCCCCTATCCTACCCACCCCTTTTTTTTCCTTCCCTCCCCCTCTCCCGCCCAACGCCCTCCCCCCATCGCATCCCAATTCGGATTATCGCCACCGGGCCTCCGGGATGCCGGTACCCAGGCTGTGTCTCTCGATGTTAGTGCTTGACCTATGCCACTATTGTACTCTTGCTGCCGGCCTCCGGGTTGTGGGCATACACAGCAGTGTAATTTTCTAACTATGCAATAAAGCAGTTTTGAACACCAAAAAAAAAAAAAAAAAAAAAAAAAAGATGAAACCACATGGGATCAATGAATTGAAAGAACCAGCAACAGAAAGATTGCTGTCAGCTGTAGACGCAGATCTTGAGTATGGAGTAAGTCTTTCTAGGGCTATCGAAAAGTTGGATGCCCATTTTAAGGAACTATCGACTGCTGGGGAATTATCTCCTGAGAACGAAGGGAATGTGCTTTGTGGAAAAGAAGAAAGCGAGGAAGAGCGCAAGGATGTAAACAAGCATTTACAATGCAATGGTCTCGGCAATATTATAGGTAGAGCTATTGGAATTGCTCATTATTTTTTTATCTTTTTTGTATCCCTAAATAAATGGCATTGTCATTTGTATTGGCATTAGCTTTGTGTTTTGCATATGTGATACCTATTGCATTAGCAGAGAGAGAGTGAGGTAGTGAGATAGAGAGAGCGAGTGAGGTATTGAAATAGAGAGAGAGTGAGGTAGTGAGAGAGAGTGAGGTAGATAGAGAGTGAGGTAGTGAGGGAGAGGGATGTTGTGAGGTAGTGAGATATAAGCATAGAGTGATGTTTTGATGTAGTGAGATAGAGAAAGAGGTAGTGAAAGAGAGTGAAAGTAAGTTAGTGAGATAGAAAGAGTGAGGTAGTGAGATAGAGAGTGATTGAGGTAGTGAGTTAGAGAAAGAGAGTGACGTTGTGAGGTTGTGAGCTAGAGAGTGAGGTAGTGAGAGAGTGAGGTAGTGATGTTTTGAGAGTGAAGTTGTGAGATAGTGAGATAGAGTGGAATAGTGAGGTAGAGAGTTATGTAGTGAGAGATAGGTAGATAGAGAGTGAGGTAGTGAGACAGAGAAAGTGAGGTAGAGGGATGTTCTGAGGTAGTGAGATAGAAACAGTGAGTGAGTTTGTGAGGTAGTGAGATAGAGAGAGAGTGAGGTAGTGAAAGAGAGTGAAAGTGACTTAGTGAGATAGAAAGAGAGAGAGTGAGGTAGCGAGAGAGAGTGAGGTAGATAGAGTGGGGTAGTGAGACAGAGAGAGTGTGGTAGTGAAAGAGTGAGTTAGTGATGGAGAGTGATTTTTGGTGGTAGGGAGATAGAAACAATGAGTGATGTGACGTAGTGAGATAGAGCAGGATTGAGGTAGGGTAAGAGAGAGTGAAAGTGACTTAGTGAGATAGAAAGAGAGAGAGTTAGTGAGATAGAGAGTGATGTAGTGAGTTGGAGAGAGAGTGAGCTAGTGAGATAGAGAGTGAGTCAGCGAGAGAGTGTTGTAGTTATTTTTTGAGTGAGTGACTTGTGTTATAGTTAGGTAGTGAGAGTGATATCGAAATAGAGTGATGTTATGGAGAGAGTTAGTGAGAGAGAGTGAGATAGTTTTATAGATATAATTTGAGTAGTGATGTAGTTATTTTTGTTTTGTGGGAGAGTGAAGTAGATATAGAGTGAGGTAGTGAGAGATAGAGAGAGTAAGGTAGTGAAAGAATGAGGTAGTGAGGGTGAGAGTTGTTGTGCTGTATTGAGATAGAAACAGAGCGATGTTGTGAAGTAGTGGGCTAGAGAGAGAGTGAGGTAGTGTATGAGAGAGTGAAAGTGAGTTAGTGTATTTGAGAGAGAGAGAGAGTGCGGTAGTGAGATAGAGAGAGTGAAGTAGTGAGTTAGAGAGTGAAGTTGTGGGGTAGTGAGAGAGTGATGTAGTGAACTTTAGAGGGAGTGTCGTGATATAGTGAGAGAGATAGTGAGATAGAAATAGAGTGAGGTAGTATATAGAGAGAGTGTGAGGTAGTGAGATAGAGAGTGAAGCAGTGAGTTAGAGAGAGAGTGAAGTTGTGAGGTAGTGAGAGAGTGTTGTAGTGAATTTGAGAGAGCGTGTCATGATATAGTGAGGCAGTGAGATAGTGAGATAGTAATAGATAGAGTGAGGTAGTGATGTAGAGAGTGAGGTAGTGAGATAGAGAGAGTGAAGTTGTGAAGTAGTGTGTTAGAGAGATAGTTACTGTGGTAGTGATATTGTGATGCTGTGAGAAAGAGAGTTGAGTAGTGAGGTAGAGATTGAGGTAGAGAGAGAGTGAATGAGAGATAGTGTAGTAGTGTGTGAGGTAGTGAGAGAGATAGTGAGTTAGTGAAAGAGAGTGAGGTAGTGAGAGAGAGAGAGGTAGTGAGAGAGAGAGTTCGAAGGGACGGTATAGTGGAGCTGAGGAGAGAGTGAAGGGGTGGTGCAGTGAGAGGCTGAGGAGAGTGCATCAGTGAAGGGACGGTACCGTAAGAGGCTGAGGAGAGAGTGCAGCAGTGAGTGATGGTGCAGAGGAGGAGTGAGGGCTGCAGCCTGGATGGGGGGCGGGGCTGAGCAGAGAGTGCAGCAGTGAAGGGACGGTGCAGGGAGAGGCTGAGCAGAGAGTGCATCAGTGAAGGGACGGTGCAGGGAGAGGCTGAGCAGAGAGTGCATCAGTGAAGGGACGGTGCAGGGAGAGGCTGAGCAGAGTGCATCAGTGAAGGGACGGTGCAGGGAGAGGCTGAGCAGAGAGTGCATCAGTGAAGGGACGGTGCAGGGAGAGGCTGAGCAGAGAGTGCATCAGTGAAGGGACGGTGCAGGGAGAGGCTGAGCAGAGTGCAGCAGTGAAGGGACGGTGCAGGGAGAGGCTGAGCAGAGAGTGCATCAGTGAAGGGACAGTGCAGGGAGAGGCTGAGCAGAGTGCAGCAGTGAAGGGACGGTGCAGGGAGAGGCTGAGCAGAGAGTGCATCAGTGAAGGGACAGTGCAGGGAGAGGCTGAGCAGAGTGCAGCAGTGAAGGGACGGTGCAGTGAGAGGCTGAGGAGAGTGCAGCAGTGAAGGGACGGTGCAGGGAGAGGCTGAGCAGAGTGCAGCAGTGAAGGGACGGTGCAGTGAGAGGCTGAGGAGAGTGCAGCAATAAAGGGACGGTGCAGGGAGAGGCTGAGGAGAGAGTGCATCAGTGAAGGGACAGTGCAGGGAGAGGCTGAGGAGAGTGCATCAGTGAAGGGACGGTGCAGGGAGAGGCTGAGCAGAGTGCAGCAATAAAGGGACGGTGCAGGGAGAGGCTGAGGAGAGAGTGCAGCAGTGAAGCGATGGCACAGGAAGAGGCTGAGCAGAGAGTGCATCAGTGAAGGGACGGTGCAGGGAGAGGCTGAGCAGAGAGTGCATCAGTGAAGGGACAGTGCAGGGAGAGGCTGAGGAGAGAGTGCATCAGTGAAGGGACGGTGCAGGGAGAGGCTGAGCAGAGAGTGCATCAGTGAAGGGACGGTGCAGGGAGAGGCTGAGCAGAGAGTGCATCAGTGAAGGGACAGTGCAGGGAGAGGCTGAGGAGAGAGTGCATCAGTGAAGGGACGGTGCAGGGAGAGGCTGAGCAGAGAGTGCATCAGTGAAGGGACGGTGCAGGGAGAGGCTGAGCAGAGAGTGCATCAGTGAAGGCACGGTGCAGGGAGAGGCTGAGCAGAGAGTGCATCAGTGAAGGGACGGTGCAGGGAGAGGCTGAGCAGAGTGCAGCAGTGAAGGGACGGTGCAGGGAGAGGCTGAGCAGAGAGTGCATCAGTGAAGGGATGGTGCAGGGAGAGGCTGAGGAGAGAGTGCAGCAGTAAAAGGATGATACAGTGAGAGACAGAGGAGAGTGCAACAGTGAAGAGACGGTATAGTGGAGCTGAGGAGAGAGTGAAGGGATGGTGCAGTAAGAGGCTGAGGAGAGTGCAACAGTGAAGAGACGGTATAGTGGAGCTGAGGAGAGAGTGAAGGGATGGTGCAGTAAGAGGCTGAGGAGAGTGCAGCAGTGAAGGGACAGTGCAGTGGGACTGAGGAGAGAGTGTAGCAGTGAAGGGATAATGCAGTGAGAGGCTGAGGAGAGTGCAGCAGTGAGTGGCTAAGGAGAGTGCATCAGTGAAGGGACGGTACCGTAAGAGGCTGAGGAGAGAGTGCAGCAGTGAAGGGACGGTACCGTAAGAGGCTGAGGAGAGAGTGCAGCAGTGAGTGATGGTGCAGTGGAGGAGTGAGGGCTGCAGCCTGGATGGGAGGGGGGGGGCTGAGCAGAGAGTGCATCAGTGAAGCGATGGCGCAGGGAGAGGCTGAGGAGAGAGTGCAGCAGTAAAAGGACAGTGCAGTGTAAAAATAAAAATATGCCTTACCTCTAACAAACTAAAATCAACATACATACCTGCCTGAACAACTCCGTGCACAGCGGTGCACATCGCTGAAGGGAATCGCCACGGGCCATGTTGAACCTAGAAAAGAGAGAACAAACATCTGAGAGTAGCCCCCCACTTACCTCCTCCATCACCAGCTTCGGAGAAGCCACACGGATAGCAATTCCCATGTCTGCAAGCTTGTCCAGCACATCCTGTAAGTCTAGGTTACGCCGGGACTTGGCTCGGGACAATTTTGGTACCCTCCATATGCCGACTTTGCATACCATACAGATTAAAGGGCCGGACAAATCCATTTCAGTCATAACTAATAACCATCGGCTAAAGAAAAAAGTCAGACAGCATTTCACGTCACTACATAGAGGACGGGAACAGACAAATACTTTCAAATATTAACCAATAACGACCCTCAAAGAAAAAAAATCTGACAGCATTTCAACACCGCATACATAATAGAAGGGATATCGAGCTAATACACGTTCACGTGTTTTGGTGAATGTGGTTGCACCGGATGTAAAATTTGAACCTGTTGCAAGCTTCCTAATGAGTACAGGCTTGTACTCATTAGGGCTGGCAGAGAAGATCTGATCGGGGCTTGGAGGAGAAGGGTGGAGAGGATATTTCTGCTACACTGCACGAAACCCACACAAAAGGCGGGGATGGAAACAAGAGAGCCCTTTCCACAAATTAGGCCGCTTTAGAACACCCTCTCTCCTCCTCCCTTCGAGGGCTTTATTGCCATGGAGATGCCTTATTCTAGCTGTAACATCCACCACTACCTCAGATATAACAGGAACACAGACACATGCAACTAGCGTTTTGGTAGTATGTCAAATGAGCAGCAGCACCACTACCTAAACCCGTCTGCTGCGCGCTCCGCTTTGACATGGCCAATAGGTCTCACCTTTGGGACCTTATAAGTGTTTAGCCATGTAACAGTTAATGTGGTTGCACAAAGGATATTGTGCTGCATAACTAAACATTTATAAGGTCCCAAAAGCGAGACCTATTGGCTATGCCAATGCTTGTTACATAGGGTGCCTAATGCCCCCAAGTCACGTGTAGCAGTTTCAGCCGTTATGGTCTTTCTTAAAATCCATCTCCATTTGCATTTTGGGACTTGTAGTTTCATGCTGTTGGAGCCAAAACGCGGAAAATTGAAGGTGGTATTTATGGAAACAGAGGGTCACTTTTAAGACTGTAAAAGTCTGATTAAAATAACGTTTCGGGCAAACTGCAGTCTTTAGGACACAAACCCCTTCATATAGTCTGGACAGGGACTGTGGAGGCCGAGGGGGAGGCGCAGACTGTTATAGGTCACAACTGAGGAGGGTGCAGCTGGGGTCGGGAGGGGAGAGCGCTGCGCCTCAGTGCCTTGAACCTTCACTGTGAAACGAGCGGCAATGGCGTCACCAGCTCCAACAACAGCAGAGCGGTTCTCAGTAGCTCTGTGGGGCTTCTTGGCGCTGGCTGCAATATATTGGGGCCCAAGACACTTTCATAAACAGAACAATCACCAACATGAACCCCCACGTAGTGAAAGCACAAAAGACAGCTGTTTTCTAGAAATAAGTACTTTTGGGGCTTCAGATGTGAGAAGAACGCAAAAACTGTTTTAATATCAGTAAACAGAAAAAGACAAAGGGTGTGCTGAAATGTGATCTGACATCATGGAAAAGGTGTCAAAGTAGAAATGAAACATGGCTGTCAGACCGTGGCTTGGAATTTTGAGGCACTTGCCCGTTAGCAATCACTCTCGGCGGGTGGCTGCGGGTTTTTAACTGAAGCTCACATTGTGCAGATTGTAACAGATGGCCAAGGCCGTCCCACCTCACACACCAGAGAACAGCGTCCTCGCATATGCAGAGGGTTTTTACAACAGTCAGTGTGCCAAGAGTACAGGAGATATACAAGGTTCTTTTTCTGTGCTACAGAGAACGATCGCTGCTTGCTATGCCAATGCTTATTACACAGGCTGCCTAATGCTCCCCAAGTCACGTGTAGCAGTTTCAGCCGTTATGGTCTTTCTTACAATCCATCTCCATTTGCATTTTGGGACTTGTAGTTTCATGCAGTTGGAGTCAAAACGCAGAAAATTGAAGGTGGTATTTATGGAAACAGAGGGTCACTTTTAAGACTGTAAAAGTCGGATTAAAACAACATTTCGTGCACACTGCAGTCTTTAGGACCCAAACCCCCTTCATATAGTCTGGACAGGTATTGTGGAGACCGAAGGGGAGGCGCAGACTGTTATATGTCACAAGTATGAGGAGGGCGCAGCTGGGGTCTAGAGGGTAGCGCGCTGCAACGGAGTGCCTTGAACCTTCACTGTGAAACGGGCGGCGATGGCGTCTCCAGCTCCAATAACAGTAGAGCGGTTCTCAGTAGCTCTGTGGGGCTTCTTGGCGCTGACTGCAGTATACGGGGGCCCAAGACACTTTAATAAACAGAACAATCACCAACATGTACCCACACATAGTGAAAGCACAAAAGGCAGCTGTTTTCTAGCAATAAGTACTGATGGTGCGGCGTGAGGCGGCGATGGCGTCTCCAGCTCCAATAACAGTAGAGCGGTTCTCAGTAGCTCTGTGGGGCTTCTTGGCGCTGACTGCAGTATACGGGGGCCCAAGACACTTTAATAAACAGAACAATCACCAACATGAACCCACACGTAGTGAAAGCACAAAAGGCAGCTGTTTTCTAGCAATAAGTACTGATGGTGCGGCGCTCAAATACACAGAGAGCGGGAGGGGGGCGGGAAACAGACAGGGGGAAGAAGGCACAGACACGGACAGCGAAAATACACGGAGAGCGGGAGGGGGGCGGGAAACAGACAGGGGGAGACACAGACAGCGAAAATACACGGAGAGCGGGAGGGGGGCGGGAAACAGACAGGGGGAGACACAGACAGCGAAAATACACGGAGAGCGGGAGGGGGGCGGGAAACAGACAGGGGGAAGAAGGCACGGAGGGAAACAAAATACATGGAGAGCGGGAGGGGGGCGGGAAACGGACAGGGGGAAGAAGGCACGGAGGGAAACAAACACAGGCTTACCTTCACTGCAAGGAGAGAAAATGGCGGACACAAGCTTCCGGATTTTGAGGATTTGTGGGCGTGGAGGGGGGCGGGAGAGGACACGAACGGCGGGAAGGGGGCGGGAGAGGACAGGGGGGGCGGGAGAGAACACGGACGGCGGGAGGGAGGCGGGAAACGTGCACAGGACAGCAAGGGGGGGCGGGGGCGGGGAGGCACACGGAGGGCGGCGGGAATGGACAGCGCATCTGAAATCACTTTCTGTGAAGGGGAGGGAACGGGAAAAAACGTAACTCCGCCCTGGGAAAAAATCTCGGGAACGCCCCCGAATCTGGTCCGGCCTTGACGGACAGATCCGGCACTCAATGGCTAGCCTCCATTTATGGAGCTAGCCAATTAGAGCCGGGGGACGTTCCAGAAGTGCTTAGTGTCGACATAGGATTTCACCTGCGCTGAAAAGCTGCGCAGAGCGCAGCCTTTCGGCAGGCGAAACCCAAAAAGCATACCAACAACCTGCTGAGCAGTAATCCTGGGGCTAGCCATTATCCTTACTTAAAAAGGAGGCTGCACAAACAAGTCAACAACAGCCAACACTGTGCAAAAAAAGTAATAAACAAAGTGTAGCTTTAGCACAAAGATCTATATACTCAAAAACAATATTACTCTCTTGCCAAAGATAGCTACACTCACCAGCACCTACTCTTCAGAGACACAGCAAAAAGCAACGATGTCCCACTAGAAAGATAAAACAAGACCAATTACTCATAAGACAACAAAGTACACATCGAGCACTAATGCAAAAAGATTTTGGCACTCAAAAAACAGAAGCCAAACATACTACTATTATTACACCATTTGCAAAAAACACATTCATGTAGGGAATTAAACTAATTTAGAGTAAATAGTCCAAAAAAATTCTCTTACCAAATACATGCAACTACACAAGCTGCAGGACCAGCAGTAACAAAACCAAAACCTGGAACACTCTAATGAGCAAAAGCTTGAACTAGAATAAAACAGAGAAATAAAAAAAAGTACAATTACATTTCACAAACAGTAATACAATTAAAATGATATGTCAGTACCCAAATGGTCAATCTGCCAGATGGGCCTTCAAATGGGGCTGAGAAAAATGGGGATTTGTTGGGATTTTCTAACAAGCCACTCCGTCCCCCAGGTGGGACGGAAAACAACAGACAGATATTTGCCACCCCTTGCAACAACAAAAAAATAGATCCCTGGTGCCTAGTAGGGTTTTCTGCCTTCCCCTCCCACCTAGGTCAGAAAGTCTTTAAAGAAGGGTAGATCTATAGGGGGCAGAAAATGCACAAACATAATTTAACCCCTTTGGAAGCGACCCTTGGCCAAGGGGTCGCTTCCATTACCGATTAAAGAAAATTCCTAGCGTCTACTGGTGTTTTCTGCCCCCCCCCATACCCGTGACCAGTAAGGCCAAAAAAAGGGCTGACTGCCACCAGGAAGGGCAGGCAGTAAATACATCCATAAATTATAACCCCCTTCGGAAGCGAACCTTGCCCAAGGAGTCGCTTCCACACACTAAAACCACAATTCCTAGTGCCTAGTGGGCCAGGGGGGGCGGAAAGGCAAAAACAATGGGCAGATCTGTCCCGGGGGGGGGGGGGGCAGAAAAGAACTGCACAAATGTTGAGCCCCTTTGGAAGCGACCCTTGCCCAAGGGGTTGTTTCCATTTAAATTAATGAAACCCTTGTGGCTAGTGGGGGGCAGAAAGGCCAAAATAACGGGCCAATCTGCCCCCGGGGGGCAGAAAAAACATCCAAACAATTTGCTCCCCTTTGGAAGTGACCCTTGCCCAAGGGGTCACTTCCATTAAAAAATATATGCCATCCTTGGTGCCTAGTGGCGTTGTCTGCCCCCCTAGGGGGCAAAATGGCCAAAAAAACAGGTTGATTTGACCACAGGGGGGTCAGAAAAACATCAAGCAGAAAATGCACCCCTTTGGAAGGGACCCTTGCGCAAGGGGTCGCTTCCATCTATATATTTATGTCCCAAAAAAAAAACTGGTGGCTAGTGGGGCTTTCTGCCCCCCCCCCCTTCCTGGGGGCAAAACAGCCAAAAAAACAGGCTGGAGGGGGCGGGTATTCTGCAGCCCGTTTACTCAGAGCATTAGCTGGGCCTCAGGCACGGGGCTGAAGGGAAGTCCCAATGAACTCCGAACCAGGACCCACAGGCATCTTACAAGCTGGCGAATTGGGGCAGGCCTCCCCAGACCTGCTGGATCCCTGTCTTGGGCCCTTGGTGATGCAGAATTCCAGGGGACGGAGGCCATGGTGGGAGCTCCTGCCCCATGGGCCAACAGGGCCCGGGCCTGATTTGAACTCCCGCACCCGACCATGCAGAGGAAGCCTCGCCAGGCCCAAGGCCCCCATCCTGGTGGCTTGACCTTGCAGCAGACCTGAGGACAGGCCCCAGGATGGGGGTTTCACCCTAGAGCCCGCCGGGTCCCCAGTCAGAGCTTCTGAACCCAGCCAAGCAGGGTAAGCCTCCCCAAGCCCGATGGACTCCCCTCCCGGCCTTGACGATGCAGCAGCCCAGAAGACGTAACCCTTCTAGTCTCGGCCACACAGGGAAGGCCTCCCCAGGCCGGAATTACCCCAGCCCTGGGGCTTGGGCATGTGGTGGCTCTAAGGAGGGAGTCCATAATGGGGGAGCCCCTCAGAGCTTCTGAACCTGGCCAAGCAGAGCAAGCCATCTGGTTTCTGGCTGAGAAGTGCTGGACCTAAAAGGGGTCTGGAGTACTCTGTCCCTAGTCCGGAAGAAGACTACCCATCTTTCTTGTAATTCATGCGCAGCAACAGAAGGCCCAATTGCACCCGACCTCCTGCAGCACTGGCTGGGCTCGAGGAAGCTAATGAGCATTGATCCGGACTCCCAGGGAAGCCCTGCCACCTCTACATGCAATTGGAGATAATTTTTTTTTTTTTTTAATTTTTAAATTTTTTTTAAACCTTTATTGATTGGAAGACAAGCAAAAGACATCAGTGCAGCACATACAAAGCATATCATGAGTCAGAGAACAGCGCAATGCAGTGGTATACATGGGAAGTGCAGGTGCCAAGTCCAAACGGGGAATAATGTGGGCAGGAGCGAGAGCATAATATCATCAAATACACGAGGTGGAACATAGCAGTACAAAACATAGAAGTACATCAATATCGTGGGTATCAACCATGTATCTCTACAGAAAGAACAGCACCAGGAGAGTGGGTGCGTATCCAGAGGTCATCAGTTCCCGAGTCGAGGCAGTTCAAGCATCTCCACAGAAGAGCAGACAATGTGGCCCCTCCCCCCACACAATGATTATACAGTGTAAGCCATGCACGGTAAGAAGCATCAATACACAGAACCCCTCCCATTCACTGCGTCATATGGAGTGTCGTAGACCTAGGCGTGATCCTATCAGGCGAGACCACATCAGCCCACCCCAACCCGATCCTCACTGTCCGAATCAGAATCCTGCACGGCCCTGGTAAGTAGGTACACCTGTAGCGGGCTCCAAAAGTCCCTAGGCCTACAGCGCACAGGCATCATTTCTGCGTACACATTAAATTGGTCTTGACAGTAGATAACATCCTTCAGCCAGTCCCCGAATCTCGGTATCCTGCCCCGCCCCCAACAACAGGCAACTCGTCGTTTCGCTAACAGTAGCGCCACATCCACAAACCTGCGATAGGGCGCCGGCACCTCCTTGGTATAACCGAGCACCAGGACCACAGGGTCGAACAGTACCCCATCCTCAGTCATGACCCAAAGGGCGTCATGAACCTGCACCCAGTACTCTGAGATGGGCCCACACTCCCACGCCAAATGCAGGAAGTCGGCACCCGCCGCACGACATCGAGCACATCTATCGTCTTCCGCTAAACGGAACCTGAGTTTTCTAGCTGGAGTGTAGTAGAATCGGTGGATGAATTTATAGTGTATGATTTTTAAACGGCAGCTAGAGGAGATATTGGCAGTCACCCCACAACAGTATGCCCACTGGTCATCAGAAATAGCTATTCCGAGCTCAACATTCCACTGCTCTCGCGCCCGACTAGGCGATGCCACCCTTTGTTTCCTGATGGCACCGTACAATTTAGACACCAAATGCCGCCCATCCGAGAGTAACAGCACATGTAGTGGTAACGCCACGCCCGGCTCCTTAGGGTACTCAGGCAGCAGCGACCGCAGGCCCTGTCGCAATCGGATATAATAGAACATTTCCAGCGGGGAGTATTCCCCACCCCCAAAAAATTGCTCAAGGGTACGAAAAGTGCCCCCACGAAAAAGGTCCCCCCAAGTAAGTATCGCAAGACGCTTGCACATTCGTTGGAATCCCGTCTCCCGCAACAAGGACAAGTCAGGGTGGTGCACCAAGGGCAGTGCAGGTGAATAAAGAAATGCAAGATCCAACGTTTTCGCAACACGCCTCCAGGCATCCACCGTACACGTCACCGTCGTCTGGTGAGTGTCCACTTCCTCAACATGCCCCAGCACCATGCCCTCCAATGGAAGAGGATGTGCAACCCACTGTTCAGCAGCTACCTGAGGCATAAACGGCGTGGGGCGTATCCAGTGATACGCATAGTGCGCCTGGGCGCTAAAATAATAAAGTTCAAACTCTGGGACGTCAAAGCCCCCATCGACATACGGCAGCGTCAACGTAGACCACGCAACTCGTGCCTGTTTGCCCCCCCAGAACAATCGAATCAGCTCCGAACGAAGACGCTTGAAAAAAAACGCACCAGGGTAGTATGGAATATTTTGAAACAAGTAAAGGAAGCGGGGTAACACAACCATTTTTATCAGAGACACTCTACCTGCCATGGAAAGCGGCAACGATATCCATCTAGTAATGCTATCCGCCAATTTAGTTATAGCGACACCATAATTCAGCCTGATCGTTTCCTCCTTATGCAAGGCCACAATAATACCAAGATATCGTAGCTCCGAATCACACCATTCCAGGGGGTAGTCAAGTGGGAAGCGGTGAACTGCTGCAGTGAGTGGAAAGAGTTGGGACTTCTCCCAGTTGATATGCACCCCAGAGATACCGCCAAAGGCAATAAACTCACGCAGTATCGCGTTAAGGTTCAACTGCGGATCTTTTACATAAAGGGTAACGTCGTCCGCATACAGAGATATCCCAATCTGACGTTGGAAACAATTAAACGCACTTCGCTGGTGAAATTGGCGGACCCTACATGCAAGAGGCTCTACTGCGATGGCAAACAGGAGGGGGGAAAGAGGACAGCCCTGACGGGTCCCCCTTGTGATAGGAAAAGGGGAGGACAGCACACCATTCACAATCACCCTGGCCACCGGATCGGTATACAGCAACTTGACCCAGGAGATAAAAATCCGAGGAAAGCCCATTCTGCACAGAACATCCACCAAGTATCCCCACTCAACTGAGTCAAACGCCTTAGTGGCATCCAAAAATATAGCAGCTACCGGGATCTCAGGCGCTATTGTCGGAATCAACGAGAACAACGTTCGAAGATTATTACAGGTGGCCCGGCCAGGCACAAAACCCGACTGGTCAGGTAAGACTATAACGGGCATAAGCTCAGAAAGCCGAGTCGCCAACACCTTGGCCAATATTTTGACATCGCAGTTGAGCAATGAAAGAGGCCTATAGGACCCTACATCCAGGGGATCTTTCCCAGGTTTGAGCAATTAAGTGATAGCAACTTCCCTCATAGACCCTGGCAATCTCCCCACCTCCAGGGATTCCTCGAAGACCTCCCGAAGCACCGGAGCCATAATATCCACGTAACATTTATAAAATTCGGCGGGGAGCCCATCCAGTCCTGTGGCCTTTCCATTATTAAGGGACATAATGGCACTTCTGATTTCATCCACCTCAAGGGGCCTACCCAGAAACGCCCTATGATCGTCAGATAGCCAACAGAGCGCCAAATCATCCAGAAACCCCCCATACCTCACATCCCCTGATTGCTGCGTGGAGTATAAGTGTGTGTAATGATGTATAAACGCGTTTTGTATGTCTATCGTGTCACTACAGCGGGTGCCATCAGGTAAGACCAATTCCAACACATCTGAGCTATGCCTCTGATGCCTCGTAAGTGCGGCAAGCACCTTCCCTGGCCTCTCACCTTCACAGTACCTCCTCGCTGTCCAATATTTCCCCCTATGTTTTGCCTCACGTGCTGCCTCCTCCTCGTAGTCTGAGAGTTTACCCCGAAACTGAAGCATGAGGTCAGGAGCAGGGCCATCAAGCATCCCACGCTCCAATTGTCGTAAATCAGCCTCTAAGCTCGCAAGGGTACGGACAATAGTCCTGAGTACCCCACAGCTCTTGGAGATCGTGACCCCACGGATTGTAACCTTAAATGCCTCCCATAGCACCTCCACACTATCTACAGATCCCCTGTTCCTCGGGAAGAATGCCTCCACTTCCTCGCCGAGCTCCGTCTTAAAAATGGGATCCAGCAGGGCAGATGGAAAGAGTCTCCAAGGTGGTCGCGGCCTGTGCAGGCCAGGCACCGATAACACAACCCTAACTGGACAGTGGTCTGAGTACGTCCTGGGGAGGTGCGCCACACTCTGTAGCCCCACCACAAGTCTCCTGGAGAGGAAGAGATAGTCCAGTCTCGCCTAGGTACGGGCCTGTGCTGTGAAATGTGTGCCCTCCTTCCCCGTGGGGTGTAGATGTCGCCAACTATCAATCAAGCCTTCCTCCTCAACAATGCCCCGCAAGACATCCCTGGCCTGGACATTGTACTGAGAGCTACCTTCTGACCTATCCTCGACAGCCTGTAGTGCCAAATTAAAATCCCCCCCCCACACAATATGTGAGGCATTTACCTCAAGAATATGGCCCCACAGTGTAAGGAAAAAAGCAGGGGAATCAACATTCGGTGCATAACAATTCACAAAAAGCACAGTAATCTGCCCAATCCTCCCCCACAATAGCACATATCTCCCATCTGCGTCCGTTCGTGACCCCAGCTCCTGGAACGTGAGTGATTTCCTGATTAGTATAACAACCCCACGTGCGTAGGAGGAGTACGATGAAAATTTCATCACAGAGGCCCACCTCCCACCGAACGCATGTGCAGTTGCCTGGCGCAAATGCGTCTCCTGCAGTAATGCTACCTGTATGGAATGCCGATCAAGATATTGCAGTACATTACGACATTTCCTGGCATCATTCAGTCCACGTACATTCCAAGACAAAATCGATATCTTATCTAACAGCACGTCTGACATCACACACAAAGAATGTACGACAGTGACCGTTGAAACCATGCATTAGGCGCAGTCCCCAATTCCATGCAGCAATCCTCTACTGCTACATACATCATACACCCCGTGTGCCGCACCTCACATCCATCCATGCCGTCTTCCATCCAGTGCAACAAACCCCCCCTCCCCAACACAAAAACAAACAGCCGTGCAACAAGCACGTATCACATCCAAAGACCCACGCGCACCAATTACGTACGCCAGGCGAAAGAGAACATGCCAGGGCACTCCCCCCCCCCTCCACCCACCTGACCAACCCCAACCTGTCAGGACCCCCCGCCACCCACCCTCCCCACACTCCAGCCATCCATCCAGACATACAGAAAACCAGTAGTGCAAGAAAACTTAACAGTGGTGGGGTATTCCCGTTGGAGTGCCCACCAGAGGTGCACATAACCACTCTCCCACACCACGCCGAGCCCCCAGCCGCAAACTGAAGATACGACTCAGGCACAGTGCAAGAGAGGGTGCCCGGAGCAAAGAATCATCACAACCATCGCCTCAACAACAGATTCAATACGAGGAATCCCAGAGTGAACCGGCGATTCACACATCCGCTCCCAGAAGTCATGCCCGTGAAACCCTAGACTCCAAGGGCAGTCATAGTAGTGTCAGTGCAAAGCAAGTAGCTCAGCCTGAGTGGTGCTAGAAACCTGGTCAGGCGTCTTCCTCCTCTCCCGCCGAGCGGTGGCCATCCTGTCCCGCCTCGTCCTGCCGGCCAGCAGCAGCATGCTCCCTCTTGAGACGCTTTACAAAGTCTTCCGCTTGCTGCGGATTCGTGAAGAAAGTCTGCTTCGCTTGATGAGTCACCCTCAGCTTCGCAGGGTACAGCAAGGCATAGTCTACCTGTAGGTCCCGAAGGTTTTTTTTGACCGCCAGAAATTTGCGTCGCTGCTCCTGTACCATCGGGGTGAAGTCCGGATATATGGTGAAATTGACTCCCTCGAAGGAGAGCGAGCGGGTGGTGCGGGCCGCACGAAGAGCCGCATCACGGTCTCGGTAATTCAGGAGACAATTGGAGATAATTGGCCATGACCAGATAGCCAAGGGGCTCAAAGGACGGCCATCTGGTTGCGCCATGCCTTTACGAAATGGCTACTACTTGTTGTTGGAGGTGATGGCGACTCTGCAGCCCAGGTGCTCGGAGCCCAGGAACGGGATTTTGAGTGGGTCCCTGATGGACTTCCAGAATGGGGTCCGCAGACACCTGAACACATCAGTGAATCAGAGGAAGCCACGTCGGGCCCGATGGTTTCCCGTCCCGGGTCCTAGGTGGTGTGGCAGCCCAGAGGACGGAGCCCAGGGTGAGAGTGCCCGCCTCGGGCCCCGGTCAGAGCTCCTGGACTCAGTGGTATAGGGGAGTCCTCCCTGGGCCCGGAGGACCCTGTGATATGGGCTGGGCCACGCAGCGGGCCGGAGGACAGAGCCCAGGACAGGAGGCTCCACTCCAGGGCCCACTACAGCTCCGGTCAGACCTCCTAAACCCAGCCATTCAGAGGAGGCCTCCCAGGCTTGGGGTACCCTGTCCGGGGGGCTTGGCCATGCTGCGGGTCAGAGGAAGGAGCCCAGGACAGAAGTCGCCAAACCCAGGGCCGCTGGAGCCCGGTAGGAGCTTCTGAACCCATTCAAGCAGGGGAAACCTCTACAGGCCGATGGGCCCCCATCCCAGGCCCTGGCCATGCGGCAGCCTGGAGGAAAATGGCCAGAGGACAGAGATCAAGACAGGGGACCCCACGACAGGGCCACTGGAGCCCCAGTCAGAACTCCTGAACCCAGCCAAGCAAGGGAAGTCTCCCTGTGCCCAATGGACCCCCGTCTCGGGCCGTTAGTGGTGCGGCAGCCCAGAGGATGGAGCCCAAAGCCGGGTCCCCGCCCTTAGGCCTGGTCAGAGCTCCTGGACCCAGCCATGCAGGGGAAGCCTTCCTGGGTCCAGGGGACCCTATACCGGGGGCTAGGCCATTCAGTGGGTTGGAGGACGGAACCCGGGACAGGGGATGCTTCTTAACCCAACCAAGCATGGGAGGTGTCCCAGGCACTGATGGGCCCTCATCCTGGGCCCTTGGTGGTGTGGCAACCAGAGCCCAGGGCAGGAGCGCTCACGTCGGGGTCTGGAGGGGCCCCAAGGTCCGGTCAGAGCTCCTGGACCCAGCTTCATAGGGGAGGCCTCCCTGAGCCTGGTGGATCCCATCCCGGGGGCTTGGCCATGCACCGGAGGATGGCACCAGGATAGGGGCTCCACCCTAAGGCTCACCCGGTCATAGCTTCTGAACCCGGACAAGCAGGGGAAGCCTCCTCGGGTACCAATGGACCCCCGTACCCCGCCCTTGGCGGTGTGGCAGACTGGAGGACGGAGTCCAGGGCGGGAGTACCCACCCCAAAACTGGACGGGGGCCTGGTCAGAGCAACCCACCTAAGCAGGTGAATCCTCCCCAGGCCCAGACAATTGGCAATAACACTTTTTCTACTATTATGTAGTTTCTGGACCCTAGCTCAGCTAGCACCTAGGTAAACCTAGCCAACCTGTACATTTTTGAAAACTAGACACCTAGGACTATTCAGGGTGGGCTCACTTACACGGCTTTCACCACATTTTATTACCCAGAATCCCTTGCAAACCTCAAGCTTTGACCAAAAAACACATGTCTGTGAAGGAAAGTTCTGGAATCTGCAGGGAGCCATGAACTTCCTTCCACCCAGCATTCCCCCAGGTCTCCGAATAAAAAACTGGTACCTCATTGGTGTTGGTAGACCTAGGGCCAGATGTAGGTAAATCTCATTTACCGATTCATAAATACCGAATTTGACCGATTCGGTATTTATGAATCTGTAAATGAGATGTAGGTAAAAATTCTGTATTTTTTACCGAATCGGTAAGATTCGGTATTTACCGATTCGGTAAATACCGAATCGGTATTTGCTATTGAATCCTATGGGCCTTGAAGCCCATAGGATTCAATAGCAAATACCGATTCGGTATTTACCGAATCTGTAAAAATACCGAATTGCTAAGGGGGACAGTGTGTCACTTTGACACCCTGTTGCACCCCTGTAACTGGCGTTTGCGCCCTGTGGCACACATGCATGCCCTTAGGGCATGTCTGTGTGCCACATGGCACAGATGTACATGCACAGATGTGCATGTACACAAGAATTCGTAATTTACCATGCAATTGTATTGCATGGTAAATACCGAATTCTAAAGGCCCTGTAGTACTGTTAGAAGTTCTACCTACATCCCAAAATACATTTTCGGTATTTTTACCGAATGTTAAATTTACCGAATCGGTAAAATTTACAGAATCGGTAAATTTACCGATTCTGTAATTTTACCGATTCGGTAAAATTACCGATTCGGTAAAATTACCGAAAATGTACGTTTTTAAGGCCCCTACATCTCCATAGCCCTTTACCGGTCGGAAACGGCCGAAAATCGGTATTTTCGTCCGTTTCCGACCGGTAATGGGCTACCTACATCTGGCCCCTAGTGCCCACAACAGGAAACGGCCCAAAATGCAATATGGATTCAGTAAATTTTTCCACTGAAAACAGACCCTTTTTTCCAATGAGCCGGTCTCATTTCACTTTCACTTTCAATGTGGTGACGTCAGAGCGTCATGGGCGCTGATCAAAAACAAAAATGTAAAAAGTGCCTCAGGTTGCAGGGCAAGCGCTTCCCCTGCTCCAGAGAGTGAAAAATAAAAAAGGAAATATCTCTGCTGGAAACAGCAGAGGGATTTTCCCGACCTGTGCAGAGGACGGAACTGTTCCTTCCTTAGCACATGCCCATCGTGGCTGAGGAAAGAACCATTCCATCCTCAGCACAGAAAGGGTAAGGGTTAACACAAATAAGTAACAACAATGATTTTGTTGTAAATAACTCACTGAAAATGTGAATTAAACATTCCTGGTGGAAAGGGTAATGGTCTTCAGGGTCTCAAGCACTCCCATATGTTCACTCTGTGTTAGACATGTACGCCCTTTTTCTTTCCACATCTCATTCATCTGCATATCTTTCACTTGATCTCTAATAAAAGAGAGGGACCCAATAGCCCAAAGGAGTAGGGTACCAATAAGGACAAATGTCAAATAAGAATTCCCCTATGGACAGAATTAAACACCACGCAAACTTACATTAGTAGCACCAAATACTCAGCATACAGGGATGAACAAAGAGGAATTGTAAAAAATATATTCATAAAAAAGTATACAATTTATTCAGATAAGTATTAAAAAGCCCATTAAAATCCTAACATAAATACAATCTTAATCAATAAAAATATACAGATATATTGGGCATACACAATTAAAAACACAAAGATGGGAAAGACACTAAGTAAAGCTAGTTCCTATTAGAACAAGGATGAATATAGTAGTCAAACAGTAATCAACTCTGATACATATAAAAATTGTGGTCAGAGTCGTTGCTTCCCCAGACTTAACGTAATATCCTCCTATAAATGTGTAAATAAACTTCTGTCGCATTCATTAAAGAGAGCAAGATTCTATGACTGAGGTGCCCTTATCAACAGAACTGAACAGAAGAAGGAGCCTCTAAATAAGGTTGTATTTGTCAGTAAATTGTCCTATATATTTGCTAATTTGCATATATATATATATGATTAGATTGCCCATTTATTACTTAGTTTATAATGTCTCGTATACTAAGTTAAGCGGGGACAGTGTAAGACTGGATAATATGGGATTGTCTTTGACTACTATTAAGATCATGTAGATGGCATCCTTGTTTATTGTTTAATAATACTGAAGGAAGGATGCTGCATATAGAGGGATGTACGCTATTATCAGTGTCATTCATATAAATATGTTAAAGATGGTAAGACATTAAGATTGTGTAAAATGGCAGCCATGTTTACTGTTTAATAACACTGAAGAAGTGAAGCTGCTCATAGAGAGTGATGCACGTTATTACGGGTGTCATTCATACTACATGTTAAAATAAGTAGATGCTGTAGAATATGATGGTTACTTTTTTATATATCCGGTGTTGACAATTGCAGCAATTTTGGATCTATTTTTTTGACCGACTTTGAGTCTTTTCTCGCTATCAGTACCGGCCATGTGAAGCTCCAGTCCTTTCTCTCTTGTTTGTTTTCCGGAATTGGGAACATCCGGGCGTACCGGAAGGTGCCGTGTGACGTTTGACATAATTGCCTGCGGTTTTTTGGTCTCGACCTATGTCAATGGGCTTGCGTATTGCAGATGTCGAGACATATAGAGGTGGAAACAGGAAAGCTGAACCAGGCGGATTACGCCGAGTGCATGTGCCCGTGCACGAGCTTGCCGTTTGCTCCCCGAGCCGCCTCCATTATCGCATCGGACCCGCCACAGCAATGCTGAGAGCTTCACACTTCAAAGGAATGCTCTCCCCCACCCCATGCCTCTTCTCTCACCCTTTTGCTATCTCCCCCACCCTCCCACCTTCAGCCTCCTCCTCCCACTGCCTTCTTTCTCGCTTTGAATTTCAGCCTAATCCTTTTGAAAAATGATACACTAAGAACCACTCTTTGACTGGTCTTGTTTAATTATTGCGTTCATGCTGCCTAACATGGTGCCCCGTTTCGTATATTTTTTTTAACTCTCGCCGTATCCTTTGACCTCGAAACCATCATGCACCCTACGATCTTAAATAATACTGTGTCCTCAATACTTTTCACGCTTGGCAGAGCCCTTTGACTACCGCAGCGCAGCGTGGGTTTTAGACACAGCTGTACATATTAAGTGCATTGCTGCCTTTAAAGGCTGCAAATCCCCATGTTTCACAACTGCTTTCCTTTTCACCATCACCTCACTAAATCCAGTTATGGATCTTAAATAATGCTGTCAAAAACTTGGCCCCTAGCACGGTGCCCGGTTTTATGGTATACTTTCAATGAATGTGCTCGGCGCTGTGCTCCCTAGCATGGCACCCGGTTTCCTTTTTTTCTTTCTAATTCATGTGTTCACGATGCCGCATCCTTTCACCTCAAACCCTCATCTTAAATAATGTGCTAGGGCGCCGCGCTCCCTAGCATGGCGCCCGGCTTCATGTCTTTTTTTTTTTAAATGATTGTGCTCGGGCATCACGCTGCCTACCACGGTGCCCGCTTTCATGGGTTTTATTTCCATTAATTTGCTCCTGCTCCACGCTGCCTAGCTAGCACTGTGCCCAGTTTCCTTTTTTTTTTAATCTTTCCTGCCTTTCGCGTCCTTTTGCCACTTTGCCTTTTCCTTCTAACTCAGTAGTTATTTTGTACCTGCTGATGCTTAGTCAGCCTATTTCCTTTTCTAGCCTCTTATCACGACCTGCCTCTTCAATAACGTTCATGCCTCTCTGATTACCTTCTTCCCCTGCACCCTCCTCTTCCTCACTGGTGCCATTGTATCCGCCCCACCTCTCCCCCCTGCTATCATGTTCTCTCCTCTCCTTCTCTCTCTCCAGATCGCACCTTAATCCTTAATGACTCTCGTCCATCCCTCGCCCTCTTTGCCTCCGCCACCCTCCCGTTCTCATTATCACTCATCATCCCAACCCACCAAGCTTTCCAGTTCACAATCAGTCATCACCACATCTCTCAAAGGTTTTCAAGTTCACAATCAATCATTATCACATCTCCCCAGGTTTTCCATTTTCATTTCCATAATCAAATCAAATCAAATCAAATTGACTTTATTTCGGATATATTGCAATCCATAAAAGTACACACATAAAACAGTTCATAATAAAACATCACAATTATCACAAAGTCAATCTAAATTACATACAACTCAAATGTGTATTCCATAATCAATCACTATCACCTCACCACGGCTTTCCTTTTCACCATTCACTCACCATGGCTTTCCAGGTTACAATCCATCATTATTACATCTCACCAGCGCTTCCTTTCGCCAAGCGCCATGTTTTATATTTTAGCCCACTTTAAGCATTATTTTTGAATTATTGTGCACGGGCGCCTCGCTTTGTGTTAGCACGGCACCCGTTTTTTTATATTTACATCACGGGCGGATAGCTTTAGATATGGTCACGGCCCCTGCTTTTATGTTTTAAAAAAGCAATAGCTTTAATTCTCACAAATGCAACAGGTTTTGCATTTGCCTGAGCTTGAGCTATTGCATCTGACTGGGGGAGAAGGGTGATAAACGAAGAAAAAGTCGCTTTTTATGATCCGGATAAAAGGTATTTTATTTGCATGTTTTCCGCGTTCAACTACATCCCAGCACCCCAAGAGAAAGCATTACATCAAACAAATGTGCTTGTATTTGTAAACAAGAAGAAAGTGCAAGGATAGGTAAGTGCACAGGGGCAAAATACAGGGAATAATGTAAACGTTTCTCAACTTACTAATAATATTAGCATTTGCTAAATTTGTCATGTAGACAAATCACTTTTGGTGAAGCTGGAGTAGACTTGTTTTTTGTTGGCTTAGCTAGTGCCGCTTTTAGAGTGCGGGTTACAGCTGCTTTTATAAAGCTTAATTTGTGACGGAATAGGTGCCGGGGCTCTGATTATGTGTCAGCTTTTATTGAAATATGTTTCTGTTAGCCTGCCTAAGAAACAGCACAGAAATCATATTATTCAGGAGGACATGTTGTTTAGAGGGAAAAAGCTGAGACTTTTAGCACTCGTGTTTATTTTACTTTGAAAGGAGCTACAGACGCTTTCACCATTTCTGGCCTAAAAGAGTTTCTTAGGCGGCCTTTGGAATCCGTGTGTGTCCTTTCCAAGCCATACCAGCCTTTTTTACCCGCATATAATAAATAAGCCTCATCATATGTGCCCAGCCAGCTGCAGTTCATTGCCGTTTTTTGTCTGTGTGTTAATGTACATAAAAACGTTAGACAATAAACACTTGCGTGTATGTTATTTTTAAAAGCAACTTATCACCCAATGCACATGCACACAGCCAGCTGCCGTTCCTTGTTGTTTGTGGCTTAGCTACAGCTGCTGCGCGCAGTGCTGGTTACTTTCAGCCGCTTTTCCAGTGCTTAATTTGTGACAAAAGAGGTGCCGGGGCTATAATTAGGTGGCAGCTTTTAAAAAATATTTTTTTGTGTCAGTCTGCCTAAGAAAGATCACAGAAATCGTACAATTGGGGATTGCATGTTGTTTAAAGACAAACAGTTAGAAAATCTGCACTTGCATTTATATTATTTTTAAAGGAAATTTAACACGAAATGCAAATGTGCCCAGACAGCGTGTTATTTTTCGCAGCACCAGACTTCCATGGAATGCATCCAAGCTGCTCACCCGCCCCCTCACTCACACCCCATATGCTCGTTCCCTCCCACCCTTCCTTTGATGTCCACTTCTTCATGCGCGCCCCACTCTCCCTAGCCCTCCCACAAAGCAAGACATTTTTAGGTCTCGCCTGTCGATGCGCATGCGCATCGAGCAAGCGAGACTATAGGGGCTCATCCACTCTTTATCCACACTGCAAGGAATCGTGGCGATTCCTTGCAGTGCCCGTGACTTTTAAGGTCAATGCGCATGCGCATTAAGCTTATGCGCATGCGCATTGACCTTAAAAGTCACGGGCGCGTGCATGTCCGTCTTTGTTTACCCGCTCCGCCCCCTCCCGCCGTGTCGCCTTGCCTACTCTCTGAGACAGCCTCCCCCAGCTCCGCCCCCTCACTACTTGATTGCACGGCCGCTAGGCCGTGCCTCCCCTACTCTCCTCCCCCCTCCTCCCCTGCCTGCCTGCCGCTAGGCCGTGCCTCCCCTACTCTCCTCCCCCCTCCTCCTCCTACTCTCCTCCCCTGCCGTGTCGCATTTCTCCTCCCCCCTCCCCTCTCCTCCGTCCGTCCGTCTTGTTATTTCATGTCGATTTCTAGTGAGCCATGTGGATTTTAGTAGCATGCTAGCTCTAAAGTATGACAAAACATAACTTTGCTTGTCAGAGATCACTGATACGATAAAGGCAATCATATACAAACATTCTACAGAGATTGGCGGTGAAGGCGTTCTTTTTAGAGCAATCTTATAATTTGGTGAGAAGCTAGTCCGGCTGAGACTAGCCTTCGCCATATTTCCCAGAAAGTATACCACAATTCGGTTGACTAGGCCTCCATCGGTCGGAATACATCCCCCCTCCTCCCCTGCCTGCCTGCCGCTAGGCCGTGCCTCCCCTACTCTCCTCCCCCCTCCTCATCCTACTCTCCTCCCCTGCCGTGTCGCATTTCTCCTCCCCCCTCCCCTCTCCTCCGTCCGTCCGTCTTGTTATTTCATGTCGATTTCTAGTGAGCCATGTGGATTTTAGTAGCATGCTAGCTCTAAAGTATGACAAAAAATAACTTTGCTTGTCAGAGATCACTGATACGATAAAGGCAATCATATACAAACATTCTACAGAGATTGGCGGTGAAGGCGTTCTTTTTAGAGCAATCTTATAATTTGGTGAGAAGCTAGTCCGGCTGAGACTAGCCTTCGCCATATTTCCCAGAAAGTATACCACAATTCGGTTGACTAGGCCTCCATCGGTCGGAATACATCCCCCCTCCTCCCCTGCCTGCCTGCCGCTAGGCCGTGCCTCCCCTACTCTCCTCCCCCCTCCTCATCCTACTCTCCTCCCCTGCCGTGTCGCATTTCTCCTCCCCCCTCCCCTCTCCTCCGTCCGTCCGTCTTGTTATTTCATGTCGATTTCTAGTGAGCCATGTGGATTTTAGTAGCATGCTAGCTCTAAAGTATGACAAAACATAACTTTGCTTGTCAGAGATCACTGATACGATAAAGGCAATCATATACAAACATTCTACAGAGATTGGCGGTGAAGGCGTTCTTTTTAGAGCAATCTTATAATTTGGTGAGAAGCTAGTCCGGCTGAGACTAGCCTTCGCCATATTTCCCAGAAAGTATACCACAATTCGGTTGACTAGGCCTCCATCGGTCGGAATACATATTTCACAAACATTCGCGAAATAACTCCCTCGCCTGTAGAAATATATTTTTATCTCACAGCTGTGGTGCAATAAAACCCCCCGCACTTGCCACACATTTTATAAACTCGCTTTCTTCCTAATTATCGGTGGATTTACCACAACGCAACTGAATTCCGCTTGTACATATTTTCCGGGTTTGTTTGCATGTGTACCCATGGTGACTCATGCTTCAAGCTTCCTGCAGCAACAATGCGAGTAATGACGGCGATCTGACATTTCACGTGACAGCCTGCCGGAATGAGTAGGTGTCAGAGACGTTAGTTACTGCTGCTTCAGAAAGGATGAGAGACGCCCGTCGCGCCGTGCACAGGCACTTGAGAAAGAGCAGCGGAGGGCAGTGTGTAAATAAGCACATGCCAGGTGACTGTCCAATTTCACAGCCTATTGAGATGTACCCAGGCATTGAAGCCCCGGTGATTCACGCGCACACTGCAGCTCGCGCTGTGCCTCTATATAAGGCTGCTTCCTTTGCACTGGCAGGGCCCGAGCGCCGCGACATCAAAGGGAAGCTTGGTTTTGTCTCGGAACTGCATTCAGTCCTGTCACAGCAAATCAGCCAGAGAGCCGAATGAATTTATTGCAAAATGCCTCCCAAACAAGAGACTCCCATTTCCTCTTTAGACATGTGAAAAAACGTGTTTTTTTTTTTTTGTTGTTCAGTGAAAAGATACCGGCAAAGTGATAACATCTGGCTGGAGCGAACCGCTGCCAGCTAAAGAATGGTTTCCTCTCAGTGGGCCTGACCAGGGTCTGATGCTGTGCAGATGTGCGGCCAGGCCTGACTGTAAAAGTTATAAACATTGTCATAACATTGTTCGACTTCTCGAGTATTCCAAAATGGCGAGCGGATGATGCACCGGCGGTGCGGCCTTCTCCAGACAGCGTCCCGTGCCAGGGTCGAAACAGGCATTTATTTAAGCGCCAGTATGCAGGCAAGTGTTTTGCAGTGGTCTCCCTCATGTACTGCTCTTCCCCCTCCGTCATGCTCTGTGTTGCTCTCCCGCATGTACTTCTCGTCCCCCTCCACCATGCTCGGTGTTGCTCTCCCGCATGTACTTCTCTTCCCCCTCTGCCATGCGACATGTTGCTCACCCATGTGCTTCTCCCTCACCGGCCTCAGTGATGCGCTGCTTGACCTGGGCTTTGCCTGCTCCCGTTCCTCACCTGCCTCAGTAATGCGCTGCTGGAACTCCTGTGCCTCACCTCCTCCAGGTTGCTTTCTTGCCAGTAGTATTCCTTGCCTGCTTCATGTTTCGCTCGTCAGTTTGCTTTATTCCACCCCTCACTGCTCGGTCACCCGTTTGCTTTACAACACCCCCCAGCCCTGCTATGTTGCTTCTGTCTCAGTGGTCTCTCCTGCCAAACCAGTGTTACATTCCCTCACCCACTTAAAAAAATTCACACTTCAACCAATTCAATTCCAATCAGCTCCGCCCCCTCCCCTTCCCGCCGTGTCGCATTTCTCCTCCCCCCTCCCCTCTCTTCCCTCCGTCTTCAGTAGAAATCGTGGCTGTAGAATCAAATAAGCTTTATTGCAAAAAGACTTCCCGTGTCCAAACAATGTTACAATCACTTGAGGTATTGAGGCGGGGATTTGCAAATTGATGCTAACAGCCGAAGAGTCAGTCTTGAAGGATCTGACTGGTACAGGTATTCAGTCTGCACGGCACCCCACCCCCGCATTGTCCAAAGTTGCCAAGTTTTCAGTCTTAAGTGTGACATTTGCACGTTTTCAGTGTGCTCCTGTGTGATATTTCATTGCCTTATAGTCTGTGTCACTTTCTAATGGCGAGTAAAGCGGTTATGTCCGTGTAGAGAAACGTTGCACAGTTATGGTATAGAAATAGTCTTGAAACAATTGCAAACTCTTTAAACGCTTATGCTGTAACACAAATTACTTTCCTTTACGGACATGATCGCCATGAAACAATAGTGGTGTTATTTATAATAATATAGATGTATTTTATTGATATATCTCCAGTTTGTTTAAACTGTGTGTTATTTTCATAAGCTACATCAGTTCTATTCAGTGATGAAAAATTATCATTCTCAGTATTCATCTGGACATGAAATGCAGCTGTGCAAACTTAAAATAACTCTGTGGGGGTGTGTTCTTGGAGGGGAAGGGGCTCATGCTAAGTATTGCCTGAGAGGCACTTATGCACACATCAAGCCTCTTTACATTCACCCCCAAAATCTTGCTAAACCCTACGATCGTCAGGTTTTTAGGTCTCGCCTCAACCCCTCACCCTCAACCCCTCACTCACCCTCACTCTCACTCATCCTCACTCACCCTCAACCCCTCACCCTCACTCACCCTCACCTCCTCACCCTCACTCACTCACCCTCAACCCCTCACTCACCCTCACTCTCACTCACCCTCACTCAGCCTCAACTACTCCCCCTCACCCTCACTCACCCTCACTCACCCTCACTCACCCTCAACACCTCACTCACCCTCACCCACCCTCACCCTCACTCACCTTCAACACCTCACCCTCAACCTCAACCCCTCACTCACCCTCACTCACCCTCACTCACCCTCACTCAGCCTCAACTACTCCCCCTCACCCTCACTCACACTCAACACCTCACCCTAACTCACCCTCACCCTCACTCACCCTCAACGCCTCACCCTCACTCACCCTCACCCTCACTCACCCTCACTCACCCTCACTCTCACTCACCCTCACTCTCACTCACCCTCACTCACCCTCACTCACCCTCACCCTCACTCACCCTCACCCTCACTCACCTTCACCCTCACTCACCCTCAACCCCTCACCCTCACTCACCCCACTCACCCTCAACCCCTCACCCTCAACCCCTCACCCTCCCTCACCCTCATTCACCCTCAACCCCTCACCCTCACTCACCCTCAACCCCTCACCCTCACTCACCCTCAACCCCTCACCCACACTCACCCACACTCACCCCCACTCACCCTCACTCACACTCACACTCACCCACCCTCACTCACCCTCACTCACCCTCACCCTCACTCACCCTCACTCACCCTCACCCTCACTCACCCTCACTCACCCTCACCCTCACTCACCCTCAACCCCTCACCCTCACTCACCCTCAACCCCTCACCCACCCTCAACCCCTCACCCTCACTCACCCTCAACCCCTCACCCTCAACCCCTCACTCACCCTCACTCACCCTCACCCTCAACCCCTCAGCCTCACCCTCACTCAGCCTCAACCCCTCACCCTCACTCACCCTCAACCTCATGCTAAAGATTTACAAAAAAAACCATTAACAATTCTAAAAGCACTAACTGTAATGCTGCGAGACCTATTGCATTTCTAATGCTTGTTTAAAACTTGTTTTGTTGAGATTCTGCGCCAGGGAAGGCTCAGTGACTCAGCCTCCGGCTGTCATTTCTTCATGTTTTCTGTTTTGGCTCAGGCCCGAAAATTCTTCCATTAACTTGACGGGGTCTGCTTGCCTGCTTGTAGACTAGAGGGGGCGTTTTTGAGCACAGCACTACCCATCCTATAGTTTAGAAATTGTCCCTTCCTGTGTGCACCTAGTAAATACAGTGGAACTTGTTGTTTGTTGTTTTTTTTTTTGTTGGCTTAGCTAGTGCCGCTTTTAGAGTGAGGGTTACAGCTGCTTTTATAAAGCTTAATTTGTGACGGGATAGGTGTCGGGGCTAGGATTATGTGGCAGCTTTTTTTGAAATATGTTTCTGTTAGCCTGCCTAAGAAACAGCACAGAAATCATATTATTCAGGAGGACATGTTGTTTAGAGGGAAAAAGCTGAGACTTTTAGCACTCTTGTTTATTTTACTTTGAAAGGAGCTACAGACGCTTTTACCATTTCTGGCCTAAAAGAGTTTCTTAGGCGGCCTTTGGAATCCGTGTGTGTCCTTTCCAAGCCATACCAGCCTTTTTTCCCCGCATATAAGCCTTATCATATGTGCCCAGCCAGATGCAGTCACTTGCCGTTTTTTGACTGTGTGTTAATGTACATAAAAACGTTAGACAATAAACACTTGCGTGTATATTGTTTTTGAAAGCAACTTATCACCCAATGCACGTGCACACAGCCAGCTGCCGTTCCTTGTTGTTTGTGGCTTAGCTACAGCTGCTTCGTGCAGTGCTGGTTACTTTCAGCCGCTTTTCCAGTGCTTAATTTGTGACAAAAGCGGTGCCGGGGCTATTATTAGGCGGCAGCTTTGAAAAAATATTTTTTTGTGTCAGCCTGCCTAAGAAAGATCACAGAAATCGTACAATTGGGGATTGCATGTTGTTTAAAGACAAACAGTTAGAAAATCTGCACTTGCATTTTTATTATTTTTAAAGGAAACTGAACACGAAATGCAAATGTGCCCAGACAGCGTGTGATTATCTTTTTTAAACAAAACCCAGAGACAATTTTGGAACGCGTGTCTGTAGGCAACTTTGTAACACATCACATGTTTGGTTTTTACACTGTGCTCAACTATTAATTTAGCTATTTTCAAAACCAACACATAAATAAAAAAATTGTCATTTACAATACCAATAGCTCAAAATTTCCTAATGCGAGACCTATTGCATTGCAAAAGCTTGTTTTTATTTAAAAGCGTACTGAGAACTGTGCTTTTCACTTTCTATACATTAAAGGAGGCGGATGCACTTTACGTCCGCGGTTTCTGACTCGACACAGGTAACCATGCAAGATTAGCTATTTGCATTCTGGGAAAGAGAAGTTGGGATTTAAGATATTGACTGTCCTAATTCTCTGTAATTTGTCGTTTACATATAGATTGCGGGTGGCTCTGCGTTTTAAATACGACGGGATTACTAATTTACTTCTTGTTGGTAAAGCAACTCTAAGAGCTTGGCTAGAAACTTTGATTCAATATATGTACACTCTCTATCTATGAGGGGCACTAACATTATGTGAGCAAGGGTAATGCACAGATTATGTTATGTGCAATATGACACAATTGAGGGTATTGTTTGCCCGGAATGGAATTTGAATAGACCTTGAAGGATTCTGTTAAATAGTTAGAATGTGATACTCTTTATGTTCCAGAGTGTTGCTGGTGCTCTTTGATGCCAATATGATACTTGACGAATCACTACATACTGGAAACATAGCAGTAGAGCAAGCAATTAGAATTATGGTGTGTTTTAAAATTAGACACAGCGGGTTTTGAGTGCCACACATTTATGTGTACATATTAGAATAGTGTTTTTCTGCTCTTTATATACAGACGTCCACTCAGTTTTCTTGTCAAGAAAATAGACACTACAGATTGGAGTTTTTTTTAACCCCATACGGAGGTAATTTTAGATTTACCCTTATTAAGGAATACAATGTAATGTGAAAGATACTGGGCAAAGGTCGCCACGATGTTCCAATCCATTAATGATTGTTCTTTATATATTTTCCGATTCATATGTTTAGAATACATTGAGTGATATGAACACGGTTTATGACACACAGAGCTAGACGAGTGTTATATTTGATTGGAGCCAAATTATGAAGCAGGATAGATTTTTCTTGTGCCTGTATCCAACAACGATATTGTAAAGGTTATAAACACACTGTTGGTATTCTGTTTAGTCTTTGGATTTCTGTATTTAGCGTAATGGATCTTACTCTATGCCAATACATGGATGCCAATTTCTCCCTATGTGGGGTTATGAAATATAATGAATGTTTGTCAACTTCATTAGGACAAATAATATATATAATTAAATACATTCCTAAAATTATTGTAGGTATCATAGGTTTTTTAACTATGAAGCATTTCTTTGTATTAAGTATGAATTAAAAAAAGAAGTATGTGTTCTATATTCATGAATGGTTACTATTAGTGTCAGGGATTGATGCATTGAGGATATGTAAAAGTATTTTGTAACTGCTTTTTAAAATTGTTTTCAACTATGTAATGTATGTATTTTTACTGTTCTTGTATTTCAGATATAATATATGTATTTCGGAACAAAATACTATTTCCTGAAGAATGTGTTGGCTACTTAATAATTTGCCAACCGAAACGTGTTGATGCATTTATAGGAGGATATTACGTTAAGTCTGGGGAAGCAACGACTCTGACCACAATTGTTATATGTATCAGAGCTGATTTCTGTTTGACTACTATATTCCTCCTTGTTCTAATAGGAACTAGCTTTCCTTACTGTGTTTCCCATCTTTGTGTTTTTAATTGTGTATGCCCAATATATCTGTATATTTTTATTGATTAAGATTGTATTTATGTTAGGATTGTACTGGGCTTTTTAATACTTATCTGAATAAATTTTATACTTTTTTATGAATATATTTTTTACAATTCCTCTTTGTTCATCCCTGTATGCTGTGTATTTGGTGCTACTAATGTACGTTTGCATGGTGTTTAATTCTGTCCATAGGGGAATTCTTATTTGACATTTATCTTTCACTTGATCCTTTTCCTCTTCAGCACCCTCTTTTCACTACCTTCTTATTGCACTTCCTCACACATCCCTGACTTCACCACCCCGCTCAAAGACACAACACATCCAACTCATTTTAAGAACTACATTTTCTTTTACCTTTGCCTTGTCAATAATTTAACAACTATGCATCTCCTTCATACACATTTGCACACAATCACAATTCCTTTCCAACTGAAATGTGTGACTATTGCTTGTTGTAGGAGAGTAGGGTCTGCTATCCGATGGTCACCCCAAATTTTTGCTTTTTGCTTCACTGGTTTTCGACTACTGAGGCTGTGGGCCTGCTGATCAGACCCCCAGCCTGCTGTTCTCTCACTAAATTAATGATACATGTGCTATAGGCACATACCACAATTGGAAATGGACTCCTTGTCAGCCCCTGTATAATGCACTATAGGTGCCCAGGGCATAGGGGCCACCAAGGCCTACCAGGGGCTGCAGCATATCTTTTGCCACCCCTGGCTGGTTCTTAAATTGACACAACTGGCTGATCACTCAGCTGGGGTAAGGTGGTGTAATCACCCCTTACTTAGATATAGTATACCTATATCTAAACCTATATCTGGACACATATTAACCTGTGAGCCACTCCTATGGAAGGCCTCATCAATCCTAGAGGCAGAGTGCGTGGTTTAATGTGAGACGGAGCTCTAGCATGAGCTGAGCCTATCTGCAGCTGACGGGAACAACTCCCTACGCTGTTTCAGGATAATGCCATACCATATACTCTTAAGTGCATTATAATCCTCGCGGTTATATAGCAACTTTGGTTTGGCTTTATCAAAACATGTTGTGTAAGGTGTCATACGATTTGGAATACTATCCCCTCGCCAGTTCTGGCGACGGGGATAGCATTCCACCCCTCTAGAGGGGTAAGACATGTTACTTTACTTAAATGCGGTTACATTCTAAAAGGACCTTAGATCCACAAATGGATGCCTCTGCCACAGACAAGAGTCTGACCCCCTGAAGCTGACCGAAACTCAGCCAAATGGGGCCTGGACAAAGGGTTTCCTGTCGCAGGGAGGTGTTACCACCCCCCAGACAGGAGATAGTGGATTGTAGCAGGGAGGTTTGAAAGAAACCAGACACTGCTTGGGGCGCACAAGGCTGCCCCTTGCATAATCCGGCCAAACTGGTTCTGGGGCACTCCAGCCCTCGTGCCAGGGCGGCCTGGATCAAAGGAAGGGGGTGTATCCACCCACTTCCTGGGTCCCACCCATAGGAGGGGACCTAGCAGGTAATCCAGCCCCCAAAATTAGTATAAGACTGGGAGCAGTGCCAATGCACTTCAGATTATCCTGATGAAACATAAGAAACGAAACTCTGGACCCTTCGACATCCTACTCGACGTAGAAGCCCGAAGAATCTCCCTTGTGGTCAAGGAGTGACCACCCTGTGCAAACAGGCACCATCCAGCCATCGATGTCTGCTTTGTCGCAGTTCCCGCCGGAACTCGAGCAACAGAGATCAACGAGATCAAGCTTGCCTGCCTTCTAACAGCCCGATCCACAGTCCCTGCAGAGCTGAGACCCATGGAGGCGACCGGAAGCGTGGGGCACGCCATCTTGGAAAGACCACGAGACGCTGACCGTGCAGCCCAGGAGTGACCCTCGAAGCTGTGCACCGGGGTTTGAGAAGCCCCAACCCTGAGCCACTCTTGCACCGAAGCTCACCCCTCTACACTCACCGAGTGCTGCGTGGGGCCCTTCTGCTACTTTTGGCTCAACGCGTTGGCCCGGTCACTTGCCAGCCGGCTTGTGGCCCCTGTGCCGACGAAACTTCAAATTCGACCTGCGATTCTGGTTGCTCCAGATTTGCACCAGCTCCCCTGAAAAGGAGCCCCCACTCTGACCCTCCTGGTTTGAGTGAGAAGCAATCTCCCGGTTCCGCGTGGATTGCTTTTGCCAAGTGTTGTTTGCTCCAATCGGGAAGCCGACAGCGCCGACGGCGAGAGCCTGCGTAGGACAGCTCGTGACCTGCTCCTGGACGTCGCAGATGCCCCAGAGCCCACGTGACAGCGGAGAGAAGCTCCTCAACGACCACCTGATTGCGCCCGACATTGCCTGGTTCCGTCCTGGTTCCACCCTGGTCACTGCTGAGTGACCCAGACTCTGTCCCCTCTGCTTTCAGGTACTTTTCGACTTGAGTCCACCCTTGGACTCCCCCGGACTCTTCTCTTTCACCCCGCCTGCAGCCCTTTCAGCTTCAAGCACCAAGAGCCTGCGTGACGAAACCCGACTCAACTTCGACCCTGTGCACCCGCTTCCTGTGGGTGAGGTAACTTTGCTCCGCCGGTGTTCCCACACTGGTACACATCTCTAGGGTCTGTGTCTTAAGTTTTGTTCCTCTAGGTTCAGCGGAAGTGTCCTTAAACTTTAACTTTACAACTTTTACGCACCATTGGTTAACATTGGTGCATGCGTGCGCTTTCCGCACTGCACCCGAATCCCGTGGGCCGTTCCCGACTTCAGCATTGCTTGTCCCGACTGCTCCCAGCGATTCCCTAGGCCCTAGGCCTAACCACTGCTCGATTGGTATCTCTTATACCACTTGTTTAGTATATGGTCTGAGTGGCCCCTCGCCCTCATCCATATTTGTGCAACTTTGTATGTTATACTGTGCTTTTGATTTAACGCTTGTGCCCCTTTATTCATAAAGAATACTGGGGATTGTTTTTAGTAATAAATACATATATTTTTATAATATATACTTGTGTGGTGTCCTTTCATTTGATATTACAGGATTGTATGTGGTAAAACAGCTCGCTTAACACGACCTCTTAAGTTAAGCCTTTAGGCTGCTTAGTCCATGCTACCCCTAGGATAGCTTGTCTAATAAGGTTGACTTACAACCAGACACCATAAGGGATTGTTTGGTCTGATAACAGGTGGTTCCAGAATTGGAAACATCCCCTATCAGGCCAACTTCTCACATTGGTGAGCAGCGGTGCGGATTTGAGCTTGCTGTTGTTTTACCATTGCAATCTTTTATCAAATTGAAAGATCACATCAAGTACCTCTAGGTACATATAAATCAAAAGCTTAGCATATTTAAGTTCTACTGAACTTAGTAGTTGTAGATTAAAGGGATTAGCACACCCTGACTACAACTCACTAGCAAGGTACAGTAGGGAAACACTTAGTAGGTAGGTGCATCACTTACACCACACTAGAGTCATGTCTGACACAGGAAAAGCCTCAGGGTCTGCTCCTGTGACAGTTGACCGTACCAAGGCAACTTCCAGCTATGACAAATTAACCCGAAAGGACTTGATTGCCTTGTGCATCTCAAGAGGGTTAAAAAGGGGCAGAAGTCCCACCTGTCCTATCCTGATAGCCATTCTAGAACAGGATGACTTAGAGAAGGCGAATGAAGTTCCCTTAGAGTCAGGAGATGGAGTGAACCCCCCTGTAACTGATACTCCCCCAGAAGAAGAGGAAGAAGAGGAGGAAGAGGAGGAGGAGGAGGACTCAGATGTAGAGGACCCAGAAAAACAGGATCAGAGGGGTAGCCAGGTCCTAGTTGCCAGGCTTAACCAGGCCAACTTAGACCTACTGGGAAATGGAGAGGGCCAGCACCTCCCCAGATCCTACCATGTCATTCTCCCAGGCAACAGAAGAGGGAGATCTCCCTCAGGGGACTCTCATATTTCTAGTGCCTCAAGAGAATCTCAGAGAGGTATGACTGCCTCTCAGAAGATAGAGCATAGGGCCAGAATGAGGGCTATCAAACTCCAAATAGAGAGGGAGGAGGTAGCCTTGGCTCAAGCTAGACTTGCCTTGGCAAGAGAGCAGAAATTGTGTGGCTTAGATGCCACTGGTGGCAGCAATATTCCTAGAGAAAAAGACAGGAGCTATGATAATAGAAACCTGACAAAATTGTGGCCCCCTACAAGGAAGGGGATGACATCCACAAATGGATGACTGCTCTTGAGAGAGCCTGCATGGTACAGCAGGTTCCTCAGGATCAGTGGGCTGCAATTTTATGGTACTCCTTTTCTGAGAAAGGGAGAGATAGGCTCCTCACAGTTAGACCTGAGGATGCCAAAAACTACTCTGTCTTGAAGAGTGCTCTTATTGAAGGGTTTGGCCTAACCACTGAGCAATACAGGTTGTTGTTCAGAGACACCCAAAAAGCACAGACTCAAGACTGGACTGATTTTGTTGATTGTGCCCCTAAGGCTCTGGAGGGTTGGTTGCAGGGAAGTAAAGTTTCAGACTATACAGGATTGTACAATCTTATCATGAGAGAACAGATCCTTAATAACTGTACAAACCAGCTGTTGCATCAATACCTTATTGACTCTGATCTGACCTCTCCCCAAGAATTGGGAAAGAAGGCGGACAAATGGGTCAGAACAAGGATTAAGCAGAAACCCCAGAACCAAGGTGGTGACCAGAAGAAAACAGACCAGAAGGGTGGAAATCAGAAAGATAAAGAAAAAGACCAGAAGTCTTCAGGCCCCCAAACTAATAGTAAGGAGGGTGGTTCCCAAAATGGAAACAAAAAGAAGAAGAATAATGGCCCAAAGAAGCCTTGGTGTAATACCTGCAAATCAGTTTCACACTGGGGCAGTGAATGCACCAAGACAAATCCAGTCCCCACCACTACAGCTCCTAAAGCAACTGCACCCCCTAGTACAGTCAGCAGTGGTGGGGATCACTGACATAATATCGACGACACAAATATCGAGATACACAAATATCGAGTCAAAAATATCGATTGACAAAATATCGACTCCCTATCTTCAAACAGGTAAGTACCAAAATATCGACTCCAAAATATCGACTTACAAAAATATAGACTGTCAAAATATCGATTTTTTTAAATGTCTTAAAATTAAGTTAAAACTAATATAGTAATAAATATATTTAATATAAACTTAGAAATAATTAATAAAAAAATGTAATTTTAATAAATAATTTATATAATTAAAAAAATTATATCACCAAAAATTACACACATATATATATATATATATATATATATATATATATATATATATATATATATATATATATATATAAACATATTATTAAATAAACATATATAACATTTTAGAAAATGTTTAAAATTTATTGTTACAACTATAGTGAGTTCAACATTAGCAAAAGTGTTGGATAGCGTAGAGGTAAAATTTACTACTCCCACTCCAGTGGGTGCAACAGTAGGGAAAGCGCTGGATAGCGTAGAGGTTAAAATTACTATTCCCACTCCAGGGATGTATGACGTTACAACGCATACTTTTACAACGCCTACCATTACAACAAAACTTTTAGAACGCAAAAACTTTTACAACACATACATTTACAACGCAAGATTTTACAACGCATATACCTTTACAACGCATACCATTACAACGTAAGTATTGGTAAGTATATAATAATTTTTTGAATATAAATTAATAAAAAATATTATAATATAATTTAATATAATTTAATTTTATTAAATAAATTTAATTTAAATGTAATTTTACTTTATTTGTACAAAGTACCCCTGTACCCCAAAAACCCAAAACTGACCCTGAACCCTAAAAATACCCCTTTACCCATAAACTGAAAACTGACCCTGAACCCTAAAAATACCCCTTTACCCGAAAACTGACCCTGAACCCTAAAAATACCCCTTTACCCCAAAAACTGAAAACTGACCCTGAACCCTAAAAATACCCCTTTACCCAAAAACTGAAAACTGACCCTGAACCCTAAAAATACCGCTTTACCCCAAAAACTGAAAACTGACCCTGAACCCTAAAAATACCCCTTTACCCCAAAAACTGATAACTGACCCTGAAACCTAAAAATACCCCTTTACCCCAAAAACTGAAAACTGACCCTGAACCCTAAAAATACCCCTTTACCCAAAAACTGAAAACTGACCCTGAACCCTAAAAATACCCCTTTACCCCAAAAACTTAAAACTGACCCTGAACCCTAAAAATACCCCTTTACCCAAAAACTGAAAACTGACCCTGAACCCTAAAAATACCCCTTTACCCAAAAACTGAAAACTGACCCTGAACCCTAAAAATACCCCTTTACCCAAAAACTGAAAACTGACCCTGAACCCTAAAAATACCCCTATACCTAAAAACTGAAAACTGACCCTGATCCCTAAAAATACTTCTTTACCCCAAAAACTGAAAACTGACCCTGAACCCTAAAAATACCCCTTTACCCCAAAAACTGAAAACTGACCCTGAACCCTAAAAATACCCCTTTACCCAAAAACTGAAAACTGACCCTGAACCCTAAAAATACCCCTTTACCCCCAAAACTGATAACTGACCCTGAAACCTAAAAATACCCCTTTACCCCAAAAACTGAAAACTGACCCTGAACCCTAAAAATACCCCTTTACCCAAAAACTGAAAACTGACCCTGAACCCTAAAAATACCCCTTTACCCCAAAAACTTAAAACTGACCCTGAACCCTAAAAATACCCCTTTACCCAAAAACTGAAAACTGACCCTGAACCCTAAAAATACCCCTTTACCCAAAAACTGAAAACTGACCCTGAACCCTAAAAATACCCCTTTACCCAAAAACTGAAAACTGACCCTGAACCCTAAAAATACCCCTATACCTAAAAACTGAAAACTGACCCTGATCCCTAAAAATACTTCTTTACCCCAAAAACTGAAAACTGACCCTGAACCCTAAAAATACCCCTTTACCCCAAAAACTGAAAACTGACCCTGAACCCTAAAAATACCCCTTTACCCAAAAACTGAAAACTGACCCTGAACCCTAAAATTAAAATATTTATCAATTAATCAATTATAATTAATTACCAATTATATTTTAATTAATTACCAATTAATAATTAATTAACAATTAATTCTAAATATATATCAATAAATAAATTAACATATTTAATTAATTATAATTAAATTACTTCCCACCCTATTCCCCTATAAACCCACAACCCGCTACAGAAAATAAATTACTAAAATTAAAATATTTATCAATTAATCAATTATAATTAATTACCAATTATATTTTAATTAATTACCAATTAATAATTAATTAACAATTAATTCTAAATAAATATCAATAAATAAATTAACATATTTAATTAATTATAATTAAATTACTTCCCACCCTATTCCCCTATAAACCCACAACCCGCTACAGAAAATAAATTACTAAAATTAAAATATTTATCATTTAATCAATTATAATTAATTACCAATTATATTTTAATTAATTACCAATTAATAATTAATTAACAATTAATTCTAAATATATATCAATAAATAAATTAACATATTTAATTAATTATAATTAAATTACTTCCCACCCTATTCCCCTATAAACCCACAACCCGCTACAGAAAATAAATTCCTAAAATTAAAATATTTATCAATTAATCAATTATAATTAATTACCAATTATATTTTAATTAATTACCAATTAATAATTAATTAACAATTAATTCTAAATAAATATCAATAAATAAATTAACATATTTAATTAATTATAATTAAATTACTTCCCACCCTATTCCCCTATAAACCCACAACCCGCTACAGAAAATAAATTACTAAAATTAAAATATTTATCAATTAATCAATTATAATTAATTACCAATTATATTTTAATTAATTACCAATTAATAATTAATTAACAATTAATTCTAAATATATATCAATAAATAAATTAACATATTTAATTAATTAGAATTAAATTACTTCCCACCCTATTCCCCTATAAACCCACAACCCGCTACAGACTTATATTACACAAAAAATAAAAATTATTATTAACTTACCTTAAATTCGATATTATGTCCATTCTATATTTTTGATTCGATATTATGTCCATTCTATTCGATATTAATTTTCTCTAGTCGATATTTTTGTTGTCTATATTATGTCAAGTCGATATTATGTCCATTCTATATTTTTTACTCGATATTCTGTCCAGTCGAAATAAAAGACTCGATATTATGACTGTACACCCAGTGGTGGAACACAGCCAAAGGGTGTAGTAGGGTTAACCCTGGGTACTGAAGTAGGATCTGGCCTAGTCAGAATCCCTACTCAGGCAATTCTCCTATATGATGTGGACTTGACTTTGTCCACTACAGTCAGCCCCAGTAATCTGGGCAAATATAGGCAGACGCCTTTAATTAATGAGAAACTGGCTCAGGCCTACAGGGACACATGTGCCAGTGTCACAATGGTGACACCTGACTTTGTGGACCCTGGACAAATTGTACTAGGTGAAAATTACCTAGTGACCAATGCAAGCAACTCCACTACTTCCCATAGTGTGGTAGTTGTGAACTTCTCCTGGGGAGGGGTAGATGGCCTAAAGAAAGTTGTTGTGAGTGCAGACCTCCCAGTAGACTGTCTGTTAGGCAATGATCTTGAAAGCTCAGTTTGGTCAGAAGTGGAGTACAGGACTCATGCAGAAATGCTAGGGATTTCAGCTCATGTCCTTGCAGTGACATGGTCTCAGGCTAAGAAGTGCCTTCCTGAACCAGTGGTGGATCTTGGAACAATAGACCAACCACAACCCAAGAGAAGGAGCAAGAGAGGAAAGGCTGAGCCTTCCACCTTGCCCCAGGTTGAGGATCAAGTTTCAGAGGAAACTGATCCTGCAGTCCAAGAGGAGACTGTCTCTGAGGAACTTGAACCTGACCAGGTTGAGTTTCTGGGGACAGGGGGACCCTCAAGGGCAGACCTGAGGCAGGCTCAATTAGATTGCCCTTCCCTTGAACCCCTCAGACAGCAGGCTGCTGCTGAGGCTGCTGGGGATGCCCAAGGTACCCATACTGTGTATTGGGATGATGGACTCCTTTACTCAGAGGCTAGAGACCCCAAGCCTGGCACGACCAGGAGGTTGGTTATACCTCTGAAGTTTAGGGGGTTCCTTCTTACCTTGGCCCATGATATTCCCCTTGCAGGCCAGAACAAGACGTGGGACAGGCTTGTTTCACACTTTCACTGGCCTCACATGTCAGAAAATGTCAAGGAGTTTTGTCGCTCCTGTGTCACTTGCCAAGCCAGTGGTAAGTCAGGTGGCACAACAAAGGCCCCCCTGATACCACTACCTGTGGTGGGGGTACCCTTTGAAAGAGTTGGAATAGACATTGTGGGTCCAATGGACCCCCAAACAGCATCTGGGAACAGATTTATACTGGTGGTAGTGGCTCATGCCACCAGGTATCCAGAGGCTATTCCCCTGAGGACCACCACAGCACCTGTGGTGGCAAAAGCTCTCATCGCAGTTTTCTCAAGAGTGGGCTTTCCAAAGGAGGTACTGTCAGATAGAGGCACAAACTTTATGTCTAGCTATCTGAAGGCAATGTGGAAGGAGTGTGGAGTAAACTACAAGTTTACCACCCCCTATCATCCACAGTGCAATGGGCTTGTGGAGAGATTTAACAAGACCCTAAAAGGCATGATAAAAGGATTACCAGAGAAGCTCAGGCGGAAATGGGACATTCTTTTACCTTGCCTGCTCTTTGCTTACAGAGAGGTCCCACAGAAGGGGGTTGGCTACAGCCCTTTTGAACTTTTGTTTGGCCACCCTGTGAGGGGTCCATTGTGTTTGGTGAAGGAAGGCTGGGAGTTACCTCTCAAAAAGCCTAAACTAGACATAGTGGACTATGTACTTGGTCTCCGCTCCAGGATGGCTGAATACATGGAGAGAGCATCCAAAAACCTGGAGGCCAGCCAAGAATTACAAAAAGCTTGGCATGACCAAAAGGCTGTACTGGTAGAGTTCCAACCAGGACAGAAGGTATGGGTACTGGAGCCCGTGGCCCCAGCAGCACTCCAGGACAAATGGAGTGGACCCTATCCTATCATTGAGAAAAAGGGAGAAGTCACCTACTTGGTTGACTTTGGAACCCCTAGGAGCCCTCACAGGGTGATCCATGTGAACCGTTTGAAAGCATTTGTGGACAGGGAGGACATGAGCTTGCTCATGGCCACAGATGGGGATCAGGAGGAAGAGAGTGACCCTCTCCCAGACCTGCTTTCCCAGAACCCTGATGATGGTTCAGTTGATGGAGTAGCCTTGGCAGGCAGCCTCACTGACCAGCAACAGAGGGACTGCAGACAAGTTTTGCAGGCCCACCGGCATTTGTTTTCACTCACACCCAGCCAGACTAACTGGTGTACCCATGTGGTGGACACTGGTGACAGTCTGCCTGTGAAGAATAAGATCTACAGGCAACCTGACCATGTCAGGGATTGCATCAAGGCTGAGGTGCAAAAGATGCTGGAGCTTGGAGTGATTGAGCCATCAGAGAGCCCATGGGCCAGCCCAGTAGTCCTTGTGCCAAAACCTCATACCCAAGATGGAAAGAGAGAAATGAGATTTTGCGTGGACTACAGGGGTCTCAATGCTGTCACTAGGACAGATGCTCACCCCATTCTAAGAGCAGATGAGCTCATTGACAGATTGGCTTCTGCCAAGTTTCTGAGCACATTTGATTTGACAGCTGGCTACTGGCAAATCAGACTAGCTGAGGAGTCAAAAGCCAAAACAGCATTCTCTACCCCTAGTGGACATTATCAGTTTGTGGTAATGCCCTTTGGTTTGAAGAATGCACCTGCCACTTTCCAAAGGTTGGTGAACCAAGTCCTTGCTGGGTTGGATGACTTTTGTGCAGCGTATCTAGATGATGATATTTAGCCCCACCTGGGAGGATCACCTGATCCACCTGAAGAAAGATTTGGAGGCCCTGCAAAAGGCAGGCCTGACTATCAAGGCCACCAAGTGCCAGATAGGGCAGAGTAAGGTTGTATACTTGGGCCACCTAGTAGGTGGAGGTCAAGTTCAACCACTGGAGAGCAAAATCCAGACCATACAGGACTGGGCTCCTCCAGTTACCCAGACACAAGTCAGAGCCTTCCTGGGCCTGACTGGGTATTACAGAAAGTTTGTGAAAAACTTTGGGTCTATAGTGACACCATTAAATGACTTGACATCCAAGAAGATGCCCAAAAAGGTTCAGTGGACAGTTAGCTGTCAAAAGGCATTTGAAGACCTGAAGAAGGCCATGTGCTCTGCACCTATCCTGAAGAGTCCTGACTACTCCAAACAGTTCATTGTACAGACAGATGCTTCTGAGTTGGGGGTGGGAGCTGTGCTCTCACAACTTAATCAAGATGGTCAAGACCAGCCCATTGCTTTTATTAGCAGAAGGCTGACCCCCAGAGAGAAACGTTGGTCAGCTATTGAGAGGGAGGCCTTTGCTGTGGTTTGGGCCCTGAAGAAGCTGAGGTCCTACTTGTTTGGAACTCACTTCCTTGTTCAGACAGACCATAAGCCCCTCTTGTGGCTAAATCAGATGAAGGGTGAAAACCCCAAACTACTCAGGTGGTCCATTTCCCTACAGGGGATGGACTTTACAGTGGAGCACCGCCCAGGGACTGACCATGGTAATGCAGATGGTCTCTCCAGGTACTTCCACTTAGAACATGAAGACTTATCTGGTCAAGGTTAGTTTAATGTCCCTGCGTTTGGGGAGGGGGTTGTGTAGGAGAGTAGGGTCTGCTATCCTATGGTCACCCCAAATTTTTGCTTTTTGCTTCACTGGTTTTTGACTACTGAGGCTGTGGGCCTGCTGATCAGACCCCCAGCCTGCTGTTCTCTCACTAAATTAATGATACATGTGCTATAGGCACATACCACAATTGGAAATGGACTCCTTGTCAGCCCCTGTATAATGCACTATAGGTGCCCAGGGCATAGGGGCCACCAAGGCCTACCAGGGGCTGCAGCATATCTTTTGCCACCCCTGGCTGGTTCTTAAATTGACACAACTGGCTGATCACTCAGCTGGGGTAAGGTGGTGTAATCACCCCTTACTTAGATATAGTATACCTATATCTAAACCTATATCTGGACACATATTAACCTGTGAGCCACTCCTATGGAAGGCCTCATCAATCCTAGAGGCAGAGTGCGTGGTTTAATGTGAGACGGAGCTCTAGCATGAGCTGAGCCTGTCTGCAGCTGACGGGAACAACTCCCTACGCTGTTTCAGGATAATGCCATACCATATACTCTTAAGTGCATTATAATCCTCGCGGTTATATAGCAACTTTGGTTTGGCTTTATCAAAACATGTCGTGTAAGGTGTCATACGATTTGGAATACTATCCCCTCGCCAGTTCTGGCGACGGGGATAGCATTCCACCCCTCTAGAGGGGTAAGACATGTTACTTTACTTAAATGCGGTTAATTTCTAAAAGGACCTTAGATCCACAAAATGGATGCCTCTGCCACAGACAAGAGTCTTACCCCCTAAAGCTGACCGAAACTCAGCCAAATGGGGCCTGGACAAAGGGTTTCCTGTCGCAGGGAGGTGTTACCACCCCCCAGACAGGAGATAGTGGATTGTAGCAGGGAGGTTTGAAAGAAACCAGACACTGCTTGGGGCGCACAAGGCTGCCCCTTGCATAATCCGGCCAAACCGGTTCTGGGGCACTCCAGCCCTCGTGCCAGGGCGGCCTGGATCAAAGGAAGGGGGTGTATCCACCCACTTCCTGGGTCCCACCCATAGGAGGGGACCTAGCAGGTAATCCAGCCCCCAAAATTAGTATAAGACTGGGAGCAGTGCCAATGCACTTCAGATTATCCTGATGAAACATAAGAAACGAAACTCTGGACCCTTCGACATCCTACTCGACGTAGAAGCCCGAAGAATCTACCTTGTGGTCAAGGAGTGACCACCCTGTGCAAACAGGCACCATCCAGCCATCGACGTCTGCTTTGTCGCAGTTCCCGCCGGAACTCGAGCGACAGAGATCGACGAGATCAAGCTTGCCTGCCTTCTAACAGCCCGATCCACAGTCCCTGCAGAGCTGAGACCCCTGGAGGTGACCGGAAGCGTGGGACACGCCATCTTGGAAAGACCACGAGACACTGACCGTGCAGCCGACGAGTGACCCTCGAAGCTGTGCACCGGGGTTTGAGAAGCCCCAACCCTGAGCCACTCTTGCACCGAAGCTCATCCCTCTACACTCACCGAGTGCTGTGTGGGGCCCTTCTGCTACTTTTGGCTCAACGCGTTGGCCCGGTCACTTGCCAGCCGGCTTGTGGCCCCTGTGCCGACGAAACTTCAAATTCGACCTGCGATTCTGGTTGCTCCAGATTTGCACCAGCTCCCCTGAAAAGGAGCCCCCACTCTGACCCTCCTGGTTCGAGTGAGATGCAATCTCCCAGTTCCGCATGGATTGCTTTTGCCAAGTGTTGTTTGCTCCAATCGGGAAGCCGACAGCGCCGACGGCGAGAGCCTGCGTGGGACAGATCGTGACCCACTCCTGGATGTCGCAGATGCCCCAGAGCCCACGTGACAGCGGAGAGAAGCTCCTCGACGACCACCTGATTGCGCCCGACATTGCCTGGTTCCGTCCTGGTTCCACCCTGGTCACTGCTGAGTGACCCAGACTCTGTCCCCTCTGCTTTCAGGTACTTTTTGACTTGAGTCCACCCTTGGACTCCCCCGGACACTTCTCTTTCACCCCGCCTGCAGCCCTTTCAGCTTCAAGCACCAAGAGCCTGCGTGACGAAACCCGACTCAACTTCGACCCTGTGCACCCGCTTCCTGTGGGTGAGGTAACTTTGCTCCGCCGGTGTTCCCACACTGGTACACATCTCTAGGGTCTGTGTCTTAAGTTTTGTTCCTCTAGGTTCAGCGGAAGTGTCCTTAAACTTTAACTTTACAACTTTTACGCACCATTGGTTAACATTGGTGCATGCGTGCGCTTTCCGCACTGCACCCGAATCCCGTGGGCCGTTCCCGACTTCAGCATTGCTTGTCCCGACTGCTCCCAGCGATTCCCTAGGCCCTAGGCCTAACCACTGCTCGATTGGTATCTCTTATACCACTTGTTTAGTATATGGTCTGAGTGGCCCCTCGCCCTCATCCATATTTGTGCAACTTTGTATGTTATACTGTGCTTTTGATTTAACGCTTGTGCCCCTTTATTCATAAAGAATACTGGGGATTGTTTTTAGTAATAAATACATATATTTTTATAATATATACTTGTGTGGTGTCCTTTCATTTGATATTACAGGATTGTATGTGGTAAAACAGCTCGCTTAACACGACCTCTTAAGTTAAGCCTTTAGGCTGCTTAGTCCATGCTACCCCTAGGATAGCTTGTCTAATAAGGTTGACTTACAACCAGACACCATAAGGGATTGTTTGGTCTGATAACAGGTGGTTCCAGAATTGGAAACATCCCCTATCAGGCCAACTTCTCACATTGGTGAGCAGCGGTGCGGATTTGAGCTTGCTGTTGTTTTACCATTGCAATCTTTTATCAAATTGAAAGATCACATCAAGTACCTCTAGGTACATATAAATCAAAAGCTTAGCATATTTAAGTTCTACTGAACTTAGTAGTTGTAGATTAAAGGGATTAGCACACCCTGACTACAACTCACTAGCAAGGTACAGTAGGGAAACACTTAGTAGGTAGGTGCATCACTTACACCACACTAGAGTCATGTCTGACACAGGAAAAGCCTCAGGGTCTGCTCCTGTGACAGTTGACCGTACCAAGGCAACTTCCAGCTATGACAAATTAACCCGAAAGGACTTGATTGCCTTGTGCATCTCAAGAGGGTTAAAAAGGGGCAGAAGTCCCACCTGTCCTATCCTGATAGCCATTCTAGAACAGGATGACTTAGAGAAGGCGAATGAAGTTCCCTTAGAGTCAGGAGATGGAGTGAACCCCCCTGTAACTGATACTCCCCCAGAAGAAGAGGAAGAAGAGGAGGAAGAGGAGGAGGAGGAGGACTCAGATGTAGAGGACCCAGAAAAACAGGATCAGAGGGGTAGCCAGGTCCTAGTTGCCAGGCTTAACCAGGCCAACTTAGACCTACTGGGAAATGGAGAGGGCCAGCACCTCCCCAGATCCTACCATGTCATTCTCCCAGGCAACAGAAGAGGGAGATCTCCCTCAGGGGACTCTCATATTTCTAGTGCCTCAAGAGAATCTCAGAGAGGTATGACTGCCTCTCAGAAGATAGAGCATAGGGCCAGAATGAGGGCTATCAAACTCCAAATAGAGAGGGAGGAGGTAGCCTTGGCTCAAGCTAGACTTGCCTTGGCAAGAGAGCAGAAATTGTGTGGCTTAGATGCCACTGGTGGCAGCAATATTCCTAGAGAAAAAGACAGGAGCTATGATAATAGAAACCTGACAAAATTGTGGCCCCCTACAAGGAAGGGGATGACATCCACAAATGGATGACTGCTCTTGAGAGAGCCTGCATGGTACAGCAGGTTCCTCAGGATCAGTGGGCTGCAATTTTATGGTACTCCTTTTCTGAGAAAGGGAGAGATAGGCTCCTCACAGTTAGACCTGAGGATGCCAAAAACTACTCTGTCTTGAAGAGTGCTCTTATTGAAGGGTTTGGCCTAACCACTGAGCAATACAGGTTGTTGTTCAGAGACACCCAAAAAGCACAGACTCAAGACTGGACTGATTTTGTTGATTGTGCCCCTAAGGCTCTGGAGGGTTGGTTGCAGGGAAGTAAAGTTTCAGACTATACAGGATTGTACAATCTTATCATGAGAGAACAGATCCTTAATAACTGTACAAACCAGCTGTTGCATCAATACCTTATTGACTCTGATCTGACCTCTCCCCAAGAATTGGGAAAGAAGGCGGACAAATGGGTCAGAACAAGGATTAAGCAGAAACCCCAGAACCAAGGTGGTGACCAGAAGAAAACAGACCAGAAGGGTGGAAATCAGAAAGATAAAGAAAAAGACCAGAAGTCTTCAGGCCCCCAAACTAATAGTAAGGAGGGTGGTTCCCAAAATGGAAACAAAAAGAAGAAGAATAATGGCCCAAAGAAGCCTTGGTGTAATACCTGCAAATCAGTTTCACACTGGGGCAGTGAATGCACCAAGACAAATCCAGTCCCCACCACTACAGCTCCTAAAGCAACTGCACCCCCTAGTACAGTCAGCAGTGGTGGGGATCACTGACATAATATCGACGACACAAATATCGAGATACACAAATATCGAGTCAAAAATATCGATTGACAAAATATCGACTCCCTATCTTCAAACAGGTAAGTACCAAAATATCGACTCCAAAATATCGACTTACAAAAATATAGACTGTCAAAATATCGATTTTTTTAAATGTCTTAAAATTAAGTTAAAACTAATATAGTAATAAATATATTTAATATAAACTTAGAAATAATTAATAAAAAAATGTAATTTTAATAAATAATTTATATAATTAAAAAAATTATATCACCAAAAATTACACACACATATATATATATATATATATATATATATATATATATATATATATATATATATATATAAACATATTATTAAATAAACATATATAACATTTTAGAAAATGTTTAAAATTTATTGTTACAACTATAGTGAGTTCAACATTAGCAAAAGTGTTGGATAGCGTAGAGGTAAAATTTACTACTCCCACTCCAGTGGGTGCAACAGTAGGGAAAGCGCTGGATAGCGTAGAGGTTAAAATTACTATTCCCACTCCAGGGATGTATGACGTTACAACGCATACTTTTACAACGCCTACCATTACAACAAAACTTTTAGAACGCAAAAACTTTTACAACACATACATTTACAACGCAAGATTTTACAACGCATATACCTTTACAACGCATACCATTACAACGTAAGTATTGGTAAGTATATAATAATTTTTTGAATATAAATTAATAAAAAATATTATAATATAATTTAATATAATTTAATTTTATTAAATAAATTTAATTTAAATGTAATTTTACTTTATTTGTACAAAGTACCCCTGTACCCCAAAAACCCAAAACTGACCCTGAACCCTAAAAATACCCCTTTACCCATAAACTGAAAACTGACCCTGAACCCTAAAAATACCCCTTTACCCGAAAACTGACCCTGAACCCTAAAAATACCCCTTTACCCCAAAAACTGAAAACTGACCCTGAACCCTAAAAATACCCCTTTACCCAAAAACTGAAAACTGACCCTGAACCCTAAAAATACCCCTTTACCCCAAAAACTGAAAACTGACCCTGAACCCTAAAAATACCCCTTTACCCCAAAAACTGATAACTGACCCTGAAACCTAAAAATACCCCTTTACCCCAAAAACTGAAAACTGACCCTGAACCCTAAAAATACCCCTTTACCCAAAAACTGAAAACTGACCCTGAACCCTAAAAATACCCCTTTACCCCAAAAACTTAAAACTGACCCTGAACCCTAAAAATACCCCTTTACCCAAAAACTGAAAACTGACCCTGAACCCTAAAAATACCCCTTTACCCAAAAACTGAAAACTGACCCTGAACCCTAAAAATACCCCTTTACCCCAAAACTGAAAACTGACCCTGAACCCTAAAAATACCCCTTTACCTAAAAACTGAAAACTGACCCTGATCCCTAAAAATACTTCTTTACCCCAAAAACTGAAAACTGACCCTGAACCCTAAAAATACCCCTTTACCCCAAAAACTGAAAACTGACCCTGAACCCTAAAAATACCCCTTTACCCAAAAACTGAAAACTGACCCTGAACCCTAAAATTAAAATATTTATCAATTAATCAATTATAATTAATTACCAATTATATTTTAATTAATTACCAATTAATAATTAATTAACAATTAATTCTAAATATATATCAATAAATAAATTAACATATTTAATTAATTATAATTAAATTACTTCCCACCCTATTCCCCTATAAACCCACAACCCGCTACAGAAAATAAATTACTAAAATTAAAATATTTATCAATTAATCAATTATAATTAATTACCAATTATATTTTAATTAATTACCAATTAATAATTAATTAACAATTAATTCTAAATAAATATCAATAAATAAATTAACATATTTAATTAATTATAATTAAATTACTTCCCACCCTATTCCCCTATAAACCCACAACCCGCTACAGAAAATAAATTACTAAAATTAAAATATTTATCATTTAATCAATTATAATTAATTACCAATTATATTTTAATTAATTACCAATTAATAATTAATTAACAATTAATTCTAAATATATATCAATAAATAAATTAACATATTTAATTAATTATAATTAAATTACTTCCCACCCTATTCCCCTATAAACCCACAACCCGCTACAGAAAATAAATTCCTAAAATTAAAATATTTATCAATTAATCAATTATAATTAATTACCAATTATATTTTAATTAATTACCAATTAATAATTAATTAACAATTAATTCTAAATAAATATCAATAAATAAATTAACATATTTAATTAATTATAATTAAATTACTTCCCACCCTATTCCCCTATAAACCCACAACCCGCTACAGAAAATAAATTACTAAAATTAAAATATTTATCAATTAATCAATTATAATTAATTACCAATTATATTTTAATTAATTACCAATTAATAATTAATTAACAATTAATTCTAAATAAATATCAATAAATAAATTAACATATTTAATTAATTATAATTAAATTACTTCCCACCCTATTCCCCTATAAACCCACAACCCGCTACAGAAAATAAATTACTAAAATTAAAATATTTATCAATTAATCAATTATAATTAATTACCAATTATATTTTAATTAATTACCAATTAATAATTAATTAACAATTAATTCTAAATATATATCAATAAATAAATTAACATATTTAATTAATTAGAATTAAATTACTTCCCACCCTATTCCCCTATAAACCCACAACCCGCTACAGACTTATATTACACAAAAAATAAAAATTATTATTAACTTACCTTAAATTCGATATTTTTGTTGTCTATATTATGTCTAGTCGATATTATGTCCATTCTATATTTTTGATTCGATATTATGTCCATTCTATTCGATATTAATTTTCTCTAGTCGATATTTTTGTTGTCTATATTATGTCAAGTCGATATTATGTCCATTCTATATTTTTTACTCGATATTCTGTCCAGTCGAAATAAAAGACTCGATATTATGACTGTACACCCAGTGGTGGAACACAGCCAAAGGGTGTAGTAGGGTTAACCCTGGGTACTGAAGTAGGATCTGGCCTAGTCAGAATCCCTACTCAGGCAATTCTCCTATATGATGTGGACTTGACTTTGTCCACTACAGTCAGCCCCAGTAATCTGGGCAAATATAGGCAGACGCCTTTAATTAATGAGAAACTGGCTCAGGCCTACAGGGACACATGTGCCAGTGTCACAATGGTGACACCTGACTTTGTGGACCCTGGACAAATTGTACTAGGTGAAAATTACCTAGTGACCAATGCAAGCAACTCCACTACTTCCCATAGTGTGGTAGTTGTGAACTTCTCCTGGGGAGGGGTAGATGGCCTAAAGAAAGTTGTTGTGAGTGCAGACCTCCCAGTAGACTGTCTGTTAGGCAATGATCTTGAAAGCTCAGTTTGGTCAGAAGTGGAGTACAGGACTCATGCAGAAATGCTAGGGATTTCAGCTCATGTCCTTGCAGTGACAAGGTCTCAGGCTAAGAAGTGCCTTCCTGAACCAGTGGTGGATCTTGGAACAATAGACCAACCACAACCCAAGAGAAGGAGCAAGAGAGGAAAGGCTGAGCCTTCCACCTTGCCCCAGGTTGAGGATCAAGTTTCAGAGGAAACTGATCCTGCAGTCCAAGAGGAGACTGTCTCTGAGGAACTTGAACCTGACCAGGTTGAGTTTCTGGGGACAGGGGGACCCTCAAGGGCAGACCTGAGGCAGGCTCAATTAGATTGCCCTTCCCTTGAACCCCTCAGACAGCAGGCTGCTGCTGAGGCTGCTGGGGATGCCCAAGGTACCCATACTGTGTATTGGGATGATGGACTCCTTTACTCAGAGGCTAGAGACCCCAAGCCTGGCACGACCAGGAGGTTGGTTATACCTCTGAAGTTTAGGGGGTTCCTTCTTACCTTGGCCCATGATATTCCCCTTGCAGGCCAGAACAAGACGTGGGACAGGCTTGTTTCACACTTTCACTGGCCTCACATGTCAGAAAATGTCAAGGAGTTTTGTCGCTCCTGTGTCACTTGCCAAGCCAGTGGTAAGTCAGGTGGCACAACAAAGGCCCCCCTGATACCACTACCTGTGGTGGGGGTACCCTTTGAAAGAGTTGGAATAGACATTGTGGGTCCAATGGACCCCCAAACAGCATCTGGGAACAGATTTATACTGGTGGTAGTGGCTCATGCCACCAGGTATCCAGAGGCTATTCCCCTGAGGACCACCACAGCACCTGTGGTGGCAAAAGCTCTCATCGCAGTTTTCTCAAGAGTGGGCTTTCCAAAGGAGGTACTGTCAGATAGAGGCACAAACTTTATGTCTAGCTATCTGAAGGCAATGTGGAAGGAGTGTGGAGTAAACTACAAGTTTACCACCCCCTATCATCCACAGTGCAATGGGCTTGTGGAGAGATTTAACAAGACCCTAAAAGGCATGATAAAAGGATTACCAGAGAAGCTCAGGCGGAAATGGGACATTCTTTTACCTTGCCTGCTCTTTGCTTACAGAGAGGTCCCACAGAAGGGGGTTGGCTACAGCCCTTTTGAACTTTTGTTTGGCCACCCTGTGAGGGGTCCATTGTGTTTGGTGAAGGAAGGCTGGGAGTTACCTCTCAAAAAGCCTAAACTAGACATAGTGGACTATGTACTTGGTCTCCGCTCCAGGATGGCTGAATACATGGAGAGAGCATCCAAAAACCTGGAGGCCAGCCAAGAATTACAAAAAGCTTGGCATGACCAAAAGGCTGTACTGGTAGAGTTCCAACCAGGACAGAAGGTATGGGTACTGGAGCCCGTGGCCCCAGCAGCACTCCAGGACAAATGGAGTGGACCCTATCCTATCATTGAGAAAAAGGGAGAAGTCACCTACTTGGTTGACTTTGGAACCCCTAGGAGCCCTCACAGGGTGATCCATGTGAACCGTTTGAAAGCATTTGTGGACAGGGAGGACATGAGCTTGCTCATGGCCACAGATGGGGATCAGGAGGAAGAGAGTGACCCTCTCCCAGACCTGCTTTCCCAGAACCCTGATGATGGTTCAGTTGATGGAGTAGCCTTGGCAGGCAGCCTCACTGACCAGCAACAGAGGGACTGCAGACAAGTTTTGCAGGCCCACCGGCATTTGTTTTCACTCACACCCAGCCAGACTAACTGGTGTACCCATGTGGTGGACACTGGTGACAGTCTGCCTGTGAAGAATAAGATCTACAGGCAACCTGACCATGTCAGGGATTGCATCAAGGCTGAGGTGCAAAAGATGCTGGAGCTTGGAGTGATTGAGCCATCAGAGAGCCCATGGGCCAGCCCAGTAGTCCTTGTGCCAAAACCTCATACCCAAGATGGAAAGAGAGAAATGAGATTTTGCGTGGACTACAGGGGTCTCAATGCTGTCACTAGGACAGATGCTCACCCCATTCTAAGAGCAGATGAGCTCATTGACAGATTGGCTTCTGCCAAGTTTCTGAGCACATTTGATTTGACAGCTGGCTACTGGCAAATCAGACTAGCTGAGGAGTCAAAAGCCAAAACAGCATTCTCTACCCCTAGTGGACATTATCAGTTTGTGGTAATGCCCTTTGGTTTGAAGAATGCACCTGCCACTTTCCAAAGGTTGGTGAACCAAGTCCTTGCTGGGTTGGATGACTTTTGTGCAGCGTATCTAGATGATGATATTTAGCCCCACCTGGGAGGATCACCTGATCCACCTGAAGAAAGATTTGGAGGCCCTGCAAAAGGCAGGCCTGACTATCAAGGCCACCAAGTGCCAGATAGGGCAGAGTAAGGTTGTATACTTGGGCCACCTAGTAGGTGGAGGTCAAGTTCAACCACTGGAGAGCAAAATCCAGACCATACAGTACTGGGCTCCTCCAGTTACCCAGACACAAGTCAGAGCCTTCCTGGGCCTGACTGGGTATTACAGAAAGTTTGTGAAAAACTTTGGGTCTATAGTGACACCATTAAATGACTTGACATCCAAGAAGATGCCCAAAAAGGTTCAGTGGACAGTTAGCTGTCAAAAGGCATTTGAAGACCTGAAGAAGGCCATGTGCTCTGCACCTATCCTGAAGAGTCCTGACTACTCCAAACAGTTCATTGTACAGACAGATGCTTCTGAGTTGGGGGTGGGAGCTGTGCTCTCACAACTTAATCAAGATGGTCAAGACCAGCCCATTGCTTTTATTAGCAGAAGGCTGACCCCCAGAGAGAAACGTTGGTCAGCTATTGAGAGGGAGGCCTTTGCTGTGGTTTGGGCCCTGAAGAAGCTGAGGTCCTACTTGTTTGGAACTCACTTCCTTGTTCAGACAGACCATAAGCCCCTCTTGTGGCTAAATCAGATGAAGGGTGAAAACCCCAAACTACTCAGGTGGTCCATTTCCCTACAGGGGATGGACTTTACAGTGGAGCACCGCCCAGGGACTGACCATGGTAATGCAGATGGTCTCTCCAGGTACTTCCACTTAGAACATGAAGACTTATCTGGTCAAGGTTAGTTTAATGTCCCTGCGTTTGGGGGGGGGGTTGTGTAGGAGAGTAGGGTCTGCTATCCTATGGTCACCCCAAATTTTAGCTTTTTGCTTCACTGGTTTTTGACTACTGAGGCTGTGGGCCTGCTGATCAGACCCCCAGCCTGCTGTTCTCTCACTAAATTAATGATACATGTGCTATAGGCACATACCACAATTGGAAATGGACTCCTTGTCAGCCCCTGTATAATGCACTATAGGTGCCCAGGGCATAGGGGCCACCAAGGCCTACCAGGGGCTGCAGCATATCTTTTGCCACCCCTGGCTGGTTCTTAAATTGACACAACTGGCTGATCACTCAGCTGGGGTAAGGTGGTGTAATCACCCCTTACTTAGATATAGTATACCTATATCTAAACCTATATCTGGACACATATTAACCTGTGAGCCACTCCTATGGAAGGCCTCATCAATCCTAGAGGCAGAGTGCGTGGTTTAATGTGAGACGGAGCTCTAGCATGAGCTGAGCCTGTCTGCAGCTGACGGGAACAACTCCCTACGCTGTTTCAGGATAATGCCATACCATATACTCTTAAGTGCATTATAATCCTCGCGGTTATATAGCAACTTTGGTTTGGCTTTATCAAAACATGTCGTGTAAGGTGTCATACGATTTGGAATACTATCCCCTCGCCAGTTCTGGCGACGGGGATAGCATTCCACCCCTCTAGAGGGGTAAGACATGTTACTTTACTTAAATGCGGTTAATTTCTAAAAGGACCTTAGATCCACAAAATGGATGCCTCTGCCACAGACAAGAGTCTGACCCCCTAAAGCTGACCGAAACTCAGCCAAATGGGGCCTGGACAAAGGGTTTCCTGTCGCAGGGAGGTGTTACCACCCCCCAGACAGGAGATAGTGGATTGTAGCAGGGAGGTTTGAAAGAAACCAGACACTGCTTGGGGCGCACAAGGCTGCCCCTTGCATAATCCGGCCAAACCGGTTCTGGGGCACTCCAGCCCTCGTGCCAGGGCGGCCTGGATCAAAGGAAGGGGGTGTATCCACCCACTTCCTGGGTCCCACCCATAGGAGGGGACCTAGCAGGTAATCCAGCCCCCAAAATTAGTATAAGACTGGGAGCAGTGCCAATGCACTTCAGATTATCCTGATGAAACATAAGAAACGAAACTCTGGACCCTTCGACATCCTACTCGACGTAGAAGCCCGAAGAATCTACCTTGTGGTCAAGGAGTGACCACCCTGTGCAAACAGGCACCATCCAGCCATCGACGTCTGCTTTGTCGCAGTTCCCGCCGGAACTCGAGCGACAGAGATCGACGAGATCAAGCTTGCCTGCCTTCTAACAGCCCGATCCACAGTCCCTGCAGAGCTGAGACCCCTGGAGGTGACCGGAAGCGTGGGACACGCCATCTTGGAAAGACCACGAGACACTGACCGTGCAGCCGACGAGTGACCCTCGAAGCTGTGCACCGGGGTTTGAGAAGCCCCAACCCTGAGCCACTCTTGCACCGAAGCTCATCCCTCTACACTCACCGAGTGCTGTGTGGGGCCCTTCTGCTACTTTTGGCTCAACGCGTTGGCCCGGTCACTTGCCAGCCGGCTTGTGGCCCCTGTGCCGACGAAACTTCAAATTCGACCTGCGATTCTGGTTGCTCCAGATTTGCACCAGCTCCCCTGAAAAGGAGCCCCCACTCTGACCCTCCTGGTTCGAGTGAGATGCAATCTCCCAGTTCCGCATGGATTGCTTTTGCCAAGTGTTGTTTGCTCCAATCGGGAAGCCGACAGCGCCGACGGCGAGAGCCTGCGTGGGACAGATCGTGACCCACTCCTGGATGTCGCAGATGCCCCAGAGCCCACGTGACAGCGGAGAGAAGCTCCTCGACGACCACCTGATTGCGCCCGACATTGCCTGGTTCCGTCCTGGTTCCACCCTGGTCACTGCTGAGTGACCCAGACTCTGTCCCCTCTGCTTTCAGGTACTTTTTGACTTGAGTCCACCCTTGGACTCCCCCGGACACTTCTCTTTCACCCCGCCTGCAGCCCTTTCAGCTTCAAGCACCAAGAGCCTGCGTGACGAAACCCGACTCAACTTCGACCCTGTGCACCCGCTTCCTGTGGGTGAGGTAACTTTGCTCCGCCGGTGTTCCCACACTGGTACACATCTCTAGGGTCTGTGTCTTAAGTTTTGTTCCTCTAGGTTCAGCGGAAGTGTCCTTAAACTTTAACTTTACAACTTTTACGCACCATTGGTTAACATTGGTGCATGCGTGCGCTTTCCGCACTGCACCCGAATCCCGTGGGCCGTTCCCGACTTCAGCATTGCTTGTCCCGACTGCTCCCAGCGATTCCCTAGGCCCTAGGCCTAACCACTGCTCGATTGGTATCTCTTATACCACTTGTTTAGTATATGGTCTGAGTGGCCCCTCGCCCTCATCCATATTTGTGCAACTTTGTATGTTATACTGTGCTTTTGATTTAACGCTTGTGCCCCTTTATTCATAAAGAATACTGGGGATTGTTTTTAGTAATAAATACATATATTTTTATAATATATACTTGTGGGGTGTCCTTTCATTTGATATTACAGGATTGTATGTGGTAAAACAGCTCGCTTAACACGACCTCTTAAGTTAAGCCTTTAGGCTGCTTAGTCCATGCTACCCCTAGGATAGCTTGTCTAATAAGGTTGACTTACAACCAGACACCATAAGGGATTGTTTGGTCTGATAACAGGTGGTTCCAGAATTGGAAACATCCCCTTCAGGCCAACTTCTCACACTTGTGCACTCTGCAGTGAGGCCAAGGACTGAATGAGCATGTATCCTGATCAACTTTTTGACCTACTGAGAGAGAGATGGCACACTATAGAGGTGCGTGAGTTCAGAAGGTGAATGAGGAATAGCCATCCCTTTAATTGTTGTTTTTATGTTGTACATTTGCTGCATGTTCCAAGACATTTTAAATGTCAGTCTATGTCTTCTGACAAATTGCTTCTTATTCTTTTAATGTGAAAATGTTATTTACTTTTCTTCCTTTGACTGCAAAGTGAGAGAATTTTGTAAAGTGAACAATGTGACTATCTCCCAGTGGTACAGACAGGGCAACTGCAATTAGGCAGCAGCAGAAGCGGAAATTACGTGGCAGCCTTGATCAATTTATGTAGCAAGAAAACACAAATTATACAGCTTAATGCACAACATTTTTTTAAAGTATCACTTCATTATTTTATCATTTTTACACTTTTGCACTGAATGAGCAAAGGTTTGACTTCATTAGTACCAATTCAACACCCAAATACAGCTATAAATAAAATAAAAGGTGGTCATTCAACCTTTGGGAAGGACCTTCCACTGCACGGCTGCACATGTTGCAACAGTTTTAGTAACTTTTGGTCTGTTTGATCTGGAAACAAAATGTGTTTTTTGTTAAAATTTGCAGAATATGGGGGGCTTGTCCAAGATGGTGGCCAACTAAGTCGTACATCCTGGAGCTCCGCCGGACTTTGTAGGCCTAGCAGGGCAGGGCCATACTGTGGAGGTCTGCAGCCTGATCCAGACTGACTCTTGACCTGGGCTGCCGGTGTGGCCCTAGGATCCTGTTGGCCGATTGGTGGATCACGGCTGCCGGCAGACTCAATGCGTGAGCTGTGAGACCCAGGGCCTCAGATTCCTCCCAAGTGATCCAGCGGAAGAAGACCGAACCGTCCTCGCTGGCATCAGCACCGGGTGAGCACCTGATCACCTGCGGTTGGGGAGGGCGACGGTGCAGATCATGACGGGGTTAACTCCAACCCGATCTGTGGCACACTGCTGGGCCTGATGGACTGTGCAATGGGCCTGGAATGGAGCATGCGCTGAATTGGGCAGACCTCCGAACCCGCGTGACTTTTGAATCATGCTCCCCTCAGCTTGTTCCTGACTTTGTGTGCTGCTGCGCCTGGGGGAGTGGAGCGACTCGGGGGAGACCTCCATCGACTGCGTGCAGTGGAACGGTGTGCCGGCGCTGTTGATCTGAGGCCTTGCGCCCTGACTGCTGCTGGCCTGATGTTGAGTGATCGATGCCCCGGAGAGGCCTAACAACTCTTCGCAGGAGACCGTGAGGCGAGGATTGCACAAGTGGCCTTCTGCGGCCAATGTGTAGTGGGCAGGCCCACCTCCAGAACATAGGTGCCTCCCCCTTGCCCGCGGTCATTTCAGACACTAGTAGTGGGCCCATCTTTGTCAGCGGAAGCCACCATAAGCCTTCAGCTGGGTAACCTATAGTTATACAGATTCAGTGAGGGCTGGTTCATTGCGTAGTGCCCCCACAGTAGACTTGAACAGCGGGGGCCCTCCTGAGCCTGGATTTGTCTCTGGATCAACACCGCTGTCAACTGTGGTGAACCTGCGTGACACAGTGGAGCACAATTACTGCACCTCACTGGGTGACCACCGGGTTGCGTGTCTGCTTGAACAGGTGAGTGTGAGTGATGGTGGCTGGTAGGGCCCTGCTCCCTCGCCACATCATGTCTTCTCTCCAGGCCGCTAGGAAAGAGCCCTCTGAGACGGACATATTTGCCAAATCTACCTCTGAGAAGGGTGAGGGCGTGGGTGGCTTTGCCCCCCCGCACCATAGACGAAGCAAGACTCCGCTACGACGCCAACACCCTCATCGCACTCAACCAAGGATGGCCCTCCAACTGCTACAAAGCCACCCCCAAGCGCACCCACGGCCCTTTCACCTGCCAAAACTGCACCTTCATCTGCACCAACGACGCCAAAGCCCCGACAGCAACAGGATCCGACCGACTGCGATGCATACTGCTCAACACCCGCTCCGCACGCAAGCACGCCGTCAAGCTCTGGGACCTACTAACTACCACAGCACCAGACGTCGCCTTCCTGACCAAGGCCTGGCTGAACGAAACCTCCGCCCCTGACATCGCAATGGCCATTCCCGACGGGTACAAGATCTCCCGAAGAGACCGCGCCAACGGAGTCAGAGGAGGAATCGCCATCATAAACAAGAACACCATCAAGGTCTCCACGAACACTGACAACACCCTCACCACCGCTGAACACATGCACTTCAAGATCCACACAGACCCCAGAGACCACCCTCATAGGCACCCTCGTCTTCAGACCACCGGGCCCACGCCCCCAATTCGACAACTCCATCGCGGACTTCATCAGCAAGCACGCACGCGCTGACCTCCACCAACTGCATCCTGCTCGGCGACCTGAACTTCCATCTGGAAAACATCAACAGCAGCAACTCCTCCACTCTGGTCGACAACCTCGCCTCCCTCGGACTCAAACAGATCGTCACAACCCCGACCCACATCGCCGGCCACACGCTCGATGCCATCTTCTCCTCCTGCCCCCACGTCACCTTCGGCCACAACTCCGAGCTCACCTGGACCGACCACTACTGCATCCACTTCACTTTCCAGAAACCCGTCACCCACCACCGCACCCCACAGATCCCCGCTGTCGCTGCGGCAAAGTAACCAAGGAACTGCTGGAAGCTCACCTCGCAATCAACCCTCCGACCAGCCCCACCGACCCAGAGGAGGGGGCCCGCACCCTCAGACTCTGGATGGAAAAATGCGCCAACACCGCAGCACCTTTACGACTACCCGACGACAGAGACACCAACCAGAGAGCCAGCTGGCTCACCCCGGAGCTCCTGGCCTCCAAGCTCGCCTCCCGGAAACTCGAAAACATCTGGCTCAGCGACAGAACACCCGCCAACCACGCAACCCACAAAGACGCCATCCGCAACCATCACCACCTCATCAGAACAACCAAAAGAGCCTCATTCACAGACCGCCTCGACAACAACGCCCACAACAGCAAAGAGCTCTTTAACATCGTGAAAGAATTCTCCAATCCCAGCTCCTGCACCAACGACATCCCGCCGTCGCAAACTCTGCGCGACACCCTCGCCGCCTTCTTCCACCACAAGATCACCGACATTCACAACAGCTTCAACACTCAGATCAACCCAACGCACCCCACCATGACAAGCACACCCAACCCCACCGACCACGACCTTCTGACCACATGGACCAACGTGAGCACCGAAGACATTATCGAGACCATGAGCACCATCCACTCAGGCGCCCCTTCGGACCCTCTCCCCCACCACATCGCCAACAAAGCCAACAGCCTCATCGCACCCCACCTGCGCAACATCATCAACCTCTCCTTTGAAACCGCCACTTTCCCTGAGAGCTGGAAGCACGCCAAGATCAACACCCTCCTGAAGAAACCCAAGGCAGACCCAAGCGACCTCAAGAACTTCCGGCCCATCTCCCTTCTTCCGTTCCCAGCGAAAGTCATTGAAAAGACCGTCAACACCCAGCTCACCCGCTACCTAGAAGACAACAACATCTTGGACCCGTCCCAGTCTGGCTTTCGTAGCAACCACAGCACCGAAAACGCCCTCATCGCCGCCACAGACAACATCAGAATCCTCCTTGACAACGGCGAGACAGCAGCCCTCATTCTCCAGGACCTCTCCGCCGCTTTCGACACTGTCTGCCACCACACTCTCCGCACACGCCTCTACGACGCAGGAATCTGAGCCAAGGCCCTGGACTGGACCACCTCCTTCCTCACCGACAGAACCCAGAGAGTCCTCCTCCCCCCGTTCCAATCCGTAACCACCAAAACCATCTGCGGCGTCCCTCAGGGATCTTCCCTCAGCCCGACGCTGTTCAACGTCTACATGGCCCCCCTCGCCTGCATCGCCAGACCACACGACCTCAACATAATCTCCTATGCCGATGACACCCAGCCGATCCTCTTCCTCACCAAGGACCCCCTCATCGCCAAATCCAACCTGCACCAGGGGATGAAGGCTGTCACCGACTGGATGGAGGCAAGCCGGCTCAAGCTGAACTCAGACAAGATGGAGATCCTCATCCTTGGGCCCAACCCATCGGCGTGGGACGACTCCTGGTGGCCTCCTTCCCAGGGAACAAAGCAACCTAGGGATCATCCTCGACTCCACGCTCAGCATGACCAACCAAGTCAACGCAGTCTCCTCCTCATGCTTCCGCACCCTCCGTATGCTCCGCAAGATCTACAGATGGATCCCAACGAACACTCGGAAAACAATCACCCACGCCCTCATCAGCAGCCGACTCGACTACGGAAACGCCCTCTACGCTGGAGCCCCGGCCAAACTCATCAGCAGACTCCAAAGAATCCAGAACGCCTCCGCACGCCTGGTCCTAGACGTCCCTCACAGAGACCACATCACCCTCCACCTGAGAGACCTGCATTGGCTCCCCGTCGACAAAAGAATCACCTTTAAACTCATGATCCACGCACACAAAGCACTCCACAAGACCGGCCCAGCCTACCTCAACAGCAGACTCTCCTTCTACGCACCCAACAGGAAACTCCGCTCCGCCGACCTTTACTTGGCCGCGCATCCACAGAACTACCTCCGGGGGCAGGTCCTTCTCCCACCGCGCCACCAAGACCTGGAACGCCCTCCAACCTCCACCTACGAGAGACTACAGACCTCCCGGCATTCAGAAGACTGCTCAAGACCTGGCTCTTCGACCACTGACTGCAGCTCCCCCCCAGCGCCTTGAGACCCTAGCGGGTAGGTAGCGCGCTTTACAAATTACTTGATTGATTGATTGATTGATCCACAGGCGGACGCCACTGGTATCGGGAATGTGGGTGGGGAAGGCACCCTCATCACCAAGGGTTTTTGGGAACATCTATTTAAGACACTGAGGGAGGACTTTGCCGGCCTCAAGCGGGACATCGCTACTGACCTCAAGGAACTGCGACAAGATTTTGACGAGGTGGGTATGAGAGTGGCCATGCTGGAGGAGGGCTGAGACGCATGTGAAGAGGAGCTTGAAGGTCATATCAGGAATTGCTAGCTCTGCGCGATCACAATTTGGACCTCTGCTATTGCCTCACGGATCTGGAGAAGAGATCCCGCCGCTCCAACATATGGATTAGGGCAATCTCAGGCACTCTTGAGGAATTCATCTGCAATTGCAAACATGTCGCGCCCCTCCTTGCAGGACCAGGAAATCATCTTGGATCAGATGCACCATGCCAGTGACCGAAAACGGTGCCAGGGCAACCTCAGCACATACTTATCCATCTTCATTCTTACTGCCAGAAGGAAGTAATCATGTTAGCTGCACA